>NW_020654466.1:14019036-14088933 GCF_003589595.1 Hyposmocoma kahamanoa | reverse complement strand
GGAAAAATAGTTTCATTCCTATATTATATATATTATATATAAATATTATTATATCTTTCAAACCTTTAAGACACTTTTTTATACATTTAAATTCAGGCAATGTAACTACAAACATTTATGACATGAAAGTTACTAAAATGCTTTTTGAAGCTGATGGTACGTGAAGAATAAATTGAATATTAAATGAATTTGTTGAAGCAATATGCCATTATAACCACCTCGTTTAGGGAAAGCTTCGACCTCTCGACGTTGAAATGGTAACTAAACTAGGTGTAATTAACTGTAGCTAGAGTTAAACCTTGTACTTAGCGACCTTAAATTTATTCTCGAACTCCTGATGTTAGAGTTTATTAATGTTCAATTTTTTAAATTTCATTTCAAAAATTACAATTTTTGTTTGTGTAGCCACGAATGCTTTAATTGTATATTTTACAATAATAAATATTGTTTATATATTCGTCTGAACAAAAAGTACAATCATTTTTTAGGAGATGGGATGAATATCGTGCGCTTGGTGGTAAGCGACACGCTCGTCCATAACAGTTGCTGTTAAAATGAAATCATAATTATCAAGGTTGACGTGCTCTCGACTGTGTACAATTTTGTTTTCTTTTCGTTTCAAAAGTAGACGCCGAAACTAGAAAGATAAAAGAAAGAAAATAAATTTACTTGTTTACCACAAATGACACCATACAAGAAAAAATGAAACAACACATAAATAAATAAAAACAAGAAATAAAATTAAATTAAAACTATTTACATAGACAAGGACACTAGGTAAAGAGTTATTTTGTGTGGTGCCAGTCGCGGCAACAAAAGGGTCTCTAACTCAGTATTTGCTGGAAAACATATTGCGTTCCCAGCACTGATTTTCAGTTAGGACTCTAGGTTGGAAAGGTGACGGAACCACCATAAGCAAGCATACTTACTTAAAATTAGAGATGAATATACATAATACAACCTAGTATTTTGCCGTTCTGGTTGACCCACCGACCTTCAAAGTACCAGGTGACAATAAATATCGGTAAAACCGCAAATTTTACACGTATTATAAATTAAACGCTGTATGTGGGAGGTCATGTTGGTCATGGTTGCCCACGGGTGCCATATATGTTATTTGTCATCGCCACTCTTGTCTGTCTGTATAATATTGTTGCGTTTCTTGTCTTGATAATTGGACGAGTGAATAATAGAATTTTTGTAACGGAAATCACGCTGCTTAACTTGTTTTTGCATGTAGCTATTGTAGGCCGTCAGAACTTGACATAAAACTGTTTCTTCAGATCATTAGCTGCGCTAAAGAATTATATTATACGTATTAGTCAATACGGATCACCGCAGCGCTGGATGGACGACATCCGAGGGCACGAAACAAATCGTACACGTGATGGTAAGCTATACGCCTGTCTGTAAATGTTGCAGTGCCACTCAGAGCTTTAAATCGCAAAGATCTGAGGGGCACTGCCACTGCCCGTCACCCTGAGATATAAGTTGAGAAGTCCCATGTGTCTGTAATTTCACCAGCACCTTTACCCTTCTAAACCGAAACGCAGTAATGCTAACATTACTGATCGACACAAAGAGTTCTACTGCTGCTAACAGGAGAGTTCCTTGTGACTTATAATATACCCCAGTAACTAACGTGGGAAGTATCGTTTTATATGTATATAAAAACGATAATTAATGTATCTCTCATCCACACTAATCACCTATGACCAAACTAAGAAATTTCCAGCATTAAAGGCAGAGCAATGACATTAGGAGCCTGTACTCCCACTAGTTATACAACTACTGGTATTTAATAAAAATGGAATCAAATTAATTTGGTACTCCGCGAACCCAGTTATGGTTAAATCGTGCAAAGTAGCTGCGCTTGAGCTGAATATTTTTCATAAAGTTCAAATGAAAGTTCTGTCCACCTAATACCTATATTAGCATACCTGGAAGATTCCATAGAATTTTCAGGCTTCAGTTCCTCAGACAAACCATAAAAACAGCCAATTTATAAATTACGTTTCCTAAATTGGTCCTAGAGAGGGAATCGACCTCCTCGTCTACCAGAATACTAATTGCTGGGTCAATGGACTTTTATTTTTCTTATGGACAAGACAAACGATTATGCCAAAAGTCAATACTCACGCCATCATTTCAGAGTCAAAAAGTAACTTCTCATTTGTTAGCCTCGCCGATTGTAAAAAAGTTTTGTCCTTTAAGAAACTCAAGAATAAATTATAGACAAATTCAGCATATAAATAATTATTTATTAAATTCACATAAGTTGCAATGTTCTTTATTAAATTAAAATTCGATAATCTAATAAACCACACTCGTCCCCTAATTTGCTATTCTTAGAAGTGGAATATTTTCTTCAGAATTTTATGAGACCACTACTGAGGTACCTCCTTTTCTACAAAAAAGAATCGTCGAAATTAGAAATATATACACAAGAAAAAAACGTATTGAGAACCTCTTTATTTTTTGTAGCTGGTTAATAAATCTTTATTTGATTTACGTAAATTAAAATATGATTAATAAATTACAAACTTTTTTAACTATAGTTCTGAATAAGGTAGTTTAAATAATATATTATTTATTACACATAACTGGTTGATGATTATACGATTGTACCATCTCAGTCAACCGTGTTCGTATGACCTGTAAAGGGCCCGAAACGTTGGTTTATTTGAAAAAATAAATATAGGTGATTTAGATCCGAAACAATACTTTCAGTTATTTACTTCTTAATAAGTATTAATATTGTGTAACAAACTGGTGTAGTAAAATGCATTACGAAAACAATTGCACATTTTTTAATTTTAACTTCCCGGAAAGCTTTTGTTAACCATTGAGATTAACCAGTAACTTCAAATTACGATAAGTCCAACCAATCAATCACGTAATATAAAATATTAATTCGAAATGTGAAATGATTGACAGTTGTTAGTTAATTTGACGGTATAAAATTGATGGCGACTTAATGGATGTGATATTGATCAATTTGGACGTTTTACAACTTAATTTAATAGTCTTTTTCTATGATACCAAGTGACGAGACGAACCAGTTGTGCGCCTGGTGGTACGCGACACGCCTGTCCATAGCAGTTGCAGTGTCACTTAGAGCTTTAAATAATAAGATTAGGCGGAATGACGATTCCATACCAAATAGTGTACTTTGGCGTACAAAATTTTACAATTGTATATTTTTCCCATATACTTAACACGTATATTGACCTTGATCTCAGTCTGTAAAAATTTGGGATTCAACACGGCCTGAAGAATTTTTTTTATTTGATTTTCGAATTTCAGTTGAAGAATGGTCGAGTAATGCCTTCCGAAAAGTGTACAATTTGAGTGCATACCAAGAAAGCTTCGCTCGTTGTGCTTCGATTAATATTATATCACTGAGGGTACTTGAGGCTATCAGCGCAAAAGTGGTGTAACACACAATTTTTTTTTCTACAATATTACTTTAAATGATAGTAAAGTACATAATTTATATTTGGATGTTTAAAAATACTAAATAATATTCGCATAATCTCGCGACGCGCTCGTGTTGCACAGCGCGTGTCGCACCCGTAATAATTAATTATAGAATTAAAACGTTCGTTCGGTGTTTAAACAATGACTTGAAATAGTAGACTTGTTTATTGGTTGATTATTTCATAATCACAATCAAGATAGAATCCGCGAAATATAAAAATATCAACATATAAGTACGGCATTTATTGTCAATTATTATTTCAATATTAAATATATAGTTTATTAAATATTATCGCAATAGGATTTTCATTAAAACGAATGCAATAAATCAAAAGCTGTTTATATCGGAAACCAATGTAAGTAAATGAAATAAATAATAATGTGAATACATGACCGTATGATTGTATTAAATTGACTTCATTTTCATTCGCAACCACAATTCGTGTAAATTAATGTGATAAATAGACGCGGATGAATAATGTTGTTGAACAACGGTGCAACTTTACTCATATTTGTTTTATACCGTTTTATTACGGGACAATAAAACAATAAAGTAAGTAACGCTGTCATAATGGAAATTTCACGACAACATTATGCGAATATTAAGAAATCTTATTTCTCTAAATTTAAAGTTTATTATTTATTATATTTAAAATTTATCTGGATAAAATCGCCAAAATAAGTATGGATTTTAGGAGGATTATTTAAACGAGAACTTTTCAAAAATTCTTTCTATAGTTAAGAAAGTATCTAGTTACATAGATTTACTCGTATTTGTTTCGCTGTTGTTTCTCGAATGAAACAAATAAATGATTATCGAAGACCTAGACGGCTGAATTGAGGCCTTCCAAATATAACTCTATTAGACACGGTTTTCTGCTATCTGCAACAACCGACTGCACATATTGCGTTTAGTATTTCGTAGTCGCTTCGCTACTTAAGATCATTTCTTCTGTGGAAACTCAGAGCTCGCAAATAAACAATTTCAAAATAAACAGCTGTTATTTTACATTTAGTTGTCGGTGAGCGGCGTATGTGTTTTTCGCCTAACTAAGAAGCACTACCGTATCACACATCATTGCCAGTCTAAAAGGCAATTCATTAACATTCCTAGGTATATGGAGTGGCGTTGAAAAATAAACCCTATTTTCTACAAATTTACACACAAAGTCTCCAAGTTTCTATTGGAAATTCAGTCGATTCTCGGGACTAGAACGATTTCTAACTACTATCAAGTCTCAGGTTTCTCTTGGAAAATGTAGGTAAATTAAGAGCCTTAATATATTGAAAATACCGTACCGTTTAAGAAGTCACGGTGCCATCTACTATGGTAATGAACGTTTGCACAACTGAGATTCAAGGTCAACTTGCACTTGTACACACTATTTATTACTTGACCGTACTTTTTAGTTTCTTCGATTCGCAAATTACTTCATTGCTTTCTTAATTCATGTTGATATTGGGAGTTAAAATAATGAAGAAGTAACGTATGTTGAATTTTGTAACAAACCGTTTGCTTAGGTTAAAAATAGTAAAGGAATTAAATGAAATTCCGTAAGTTTGTGTCATGAAATTTTTACATTTTAATTTATGTTTTGTCGTACGTATATACACATGAGTCAAGAACATTACGTGTCTATTATGTACATAATATAGTAAAACAAATAACTTTGCAATTGTTTATGTATACCTGTAATAAATTATATATGTGGTTTAGTGTGTGTTCCTACCACTTTGGGAAATACGTAGTTTTATGTATTGTCATATCATAACACTTCACATCATTGTGATACACTCAAAGTTCGAAATTTTGCTATTTATTATAAAGTGTCGAACAGTTCCTTGTAAGCTTATCTCCTGTATCATGTGTATATGTAGTTACCTGCTTGTGTACCAATGCAAGTTTTCTTGAAATCCGCCTTCGATCCTAGAGCTTTGTTCCGGTCATACAAGATTCTACAAGATAACTTGTCTATTGACTTCTAGGTTATCAATGGATAAGCAAACTACAGGAATTCTTGTTGTTTGCTTTTCGAAATATTAGATAAGTAACCTCGACTTGAACTGTCTTTTGTTTCATGTGTCCAAAAAAGAGACAAGTGAACATCGATAAATATTTTAATAATTCTTTGGAATTTCATAATATTTATCGATGTTGATGTTAATGAATTATGGATAAAAATCGTGGTAGTCTAACGGTTTGACCTACCATCTCGCAAACAGAGACCGCGTGGGTTCGAATCTGGGCTCGAATCTTTTAGTTTCTCGGATTATAATTGCGAAATTTAATTTGAAATTTACCACGAGCTTTTCGGTGAAGGAAGACGTGATGAAATGTGCACGTCGAAGAGGTTCACAACCCTCGGAAAACGTGTAAAGTCCACAACCCGCATAAGGCCAGCGTGGCGGAATATGACTTAAACCCTCGCCTTAGAGGAGACCCGTGCTCAGCAGCGGGACGTGTGTATGGGTTGATGATGATATAGATGATTTGAAATATATTCTGAAAGTACGCATGTATATGTGTCACAAGCAAGTAGTCAAACTTTATTTAATTGACTTTAAAAGTATGTTTACCATTTCCTAGTTTGTAACATTGTAATCTGTACGAACTCATCGTTGTTCTCCGAAGACTTTGCCTGTTGTTATACATAACAATAGGCAAATTGTTACACAAACAAACAATATATTCAGAGTACTAAGGTTCATATTAGCATAGAATTTATAAAGGAATTAAAAAATATATGTAATGGCTAATTCAATGAAAAGTACCTAATTGTTCAAAAGTATATAAGTGCTAGGAACTTGCTCGCGCTAGAGAGGTGGAGCTCAAGGCAGTTTTTGCAACTTGTTTTAAACAAATTCAAGGAAAATAGCTTCTCTTCTTTATATTACTCCATGATCTGTATATATTAATGGCCATAAAGACTTTACTAAAGAGTATATAGCCGTGATAGCTTAACGGTTTCATCTACCGCCCCTTAAGTAAATGGTCGTGGATTTGAAATCGGGATTGCACCTCTGGAGTTTTTCGGAATTTATGTGCGAAGTTGAATAATTTTTTAAAATAATATTAAGTGACGGGACGAATAAGTCGTGCATCTGATGGTAAGCTACACGCCTATCCATAACAGGTGCAGAGCCACTACGAGCTTTATATCGCAAAGATCTGAGGGCACTGCCACTGCGCCGCCACCTTGAGATGTAAGTTGACAAGTCCCATGTGCCTGTAATTTTACCATGTACAGGGTTCCTCACGATGATTTCCTTGACCTTTCACACATTTACAAAGCATTTTAATGATGTATGTAAAGTTCCCAATCTCATTGTGAGAGGAGGCTCGTGCTCAGTAATGAGACTTTACATAGGTTAACTAAAAAAAACAAAAGTTTAAATTTAAACATTCTGAATTTGTATTTAAAAACTAAAATTCATAATTTTGAATTCAAAATTCAAACTTCGAAATTAAGAATAAGATTGCATTATAATCTCAGTACAGAGCACTAAAAACCGACCTCAAAAGCCATTAATCCCCTAGTTTGCCACCCTTGGAGATGGAATATTTTCTTCAAATTTAAACGGAACTACTACTGAGTTACCTTCTTTCCAACAAAAGATGAATCATCAAAATCCGTTCACAAATGTTATCGCGTAATACACATACAAAAAGAAACAAAACATACAATCGAATTGAGAACCTCCTCCTTTTTTGAAGTCGGTTGAAAGTATGAGACTACTTATTCCTCTTTTGCATTTTGAAGCACTTTTAGCCAATGTTTATAGAACTTATTACAGTTTTATAATTAAAGACTCTAATACATATTATAGAGGTAGAAACAAGAATTTTGAACTATTAATTTCAATAATAATAGTGAATACGAAGGATATGCAAAGGTATGTTTTTAAAAGTTGCACATTTGTAAGTGTATTTATTTGTTTACTTTTTTCTGAAATAAATGTATACTTTTTTAAAAAGGTGTCATGATTACGTATTTTTAAACACAACACAGAAATTTATTTTTGAAATATCTAATAATATATACATATTATTCCAAAATGTACACCGTTAAGGAGTCTGTCTGCCATTTCGATAATCAAATCAGCTCTAGGTCACCATAACATTTTATTTTCATTGGAATTACAATTAACTACGTGGCAAGTTACATTGAAAACGGTTAACGGCAAATGGGTGAAATTTAATAAACCAGAATCATATCCTAATTTGCCACACTTAGAGGTGGAATGTTTTGTTCGAATTTGAACGGGACCACTACAGAAGTACCTCTTTTCCAATAAAAATCATCGAAATCAGTTCACAAATCTCCTCCTCCTCCTCAAATCCTTATCATAACTAACGCAATCGTATTTTCAAAAAAACTGAGTTATTAACATATCTGGAATTAACAAATCGAGATCTACAACCCTCTACAAGCGATTTTTTTAATATCTTATTTAGTTTAAATTTTGTTGTTAGGCAAAATCAGCTAGAATGACATTTTTTTAAAGAAAAAAACTGTACGTACTGATATCTCAAAAGTTACCAAAATGCAAATGCGTTAGTTATGACAAGGAAGGTAGATTAATGTCGGAGTAATGGCGTAACAGACACAAAGAAAAATTACTGTCGACTTGAGAATTTCCTCCTTTTTTGAAGTCGTTTAAAAAAGGAAAATTAACGTTAAAACGTTAATTAAACATTATTGTTTATTCATAATATATTTACAAAATATTAAGTATATTAGAAAAATCTTGTAGAAAGAATAATATTTTTTATGCATTGACACTTATTGTGATCTTCCGACATCTGAAATTTTAATACGTTTGTTGTTGTTATTTCTCACTCAGTTATTGTTAGTTTATCTCGTATTGTCTTATTGCTTTCTTCAGATACGTTGGTAAAGTAAGGGTGAAATACATTAATCCAATAGCTGAATCCTGTGTCCAATGATTAATAAACCAGGAAACAGAATCCTCTAATAGATTGGAAATCGTGACCCGGGATCCACCTACTGGACAAATGTAAATTAAAAAAAGATACATTGTCAAAGTTAAACTCAAAGTCAAAGATCATTTATTCCATAGGTAAAATAAATTAACACTTGAAAACGTCACATTTAAGCTACTGCTCGTTCACTACGCTGACCTCCCTGAGAAGAACGAGCAAGAAATTCTAGGGATTGCTCTTTTCAAAATAAACTTAATTGCTATGGAATATACTTTGAATCAAATTTGTGTGGATTCTGGAGCTGTGTCGACTTTCCATAATTCTTTATCTAAGACGTAGTCTTCAATTTTGTAATATGACTTTTCGATCAAAATATTTTTAACGTAGTTTTTAAACTTAGGAAATGATAAACTTAATATATGCTCCGGAATCTTATTGTAAAAACGTATGCAGTTCCCCATAAAAGAGTTGTTTACCTTGGTTAAACGAAATCGTGGTACCATGAGTTTCGACTTAGCTCTAAGGTTAATATTATGGATATCTTCTTTCTTATTGAAATTATGTATATTTTTGTATATTGTTATATATATACGTATATTGAGTAATTGTTATTTTGTTTTGTGCAGATAACTAGTGATGTGCTGATATGCCGATCGCAGCTATTTCCCGTGAATCTCCTCCTGCGTCTCCTCCTCTTCACACCACTTATGAGGAGGCTCTTGCTACCGTGAGTACTTTTTTTTACAAAACAGTGCTTGTAGCGACATCTTGCAAGAATTAAAGAATACCAAACGGGAGGGAATATTTGAAAAGCATGAGGAGTAGTTGAGATTAAAGTGATTTGTTATATAAATAAAGATTTTTCCACACCGTACGGATACGGTTCACAAATGGTACACTATAAATGTTTGTAAAATAATTGCATTTATACGATTTCATATTATGTAATTTTTAAAGAAAGTATAAAACTATGGAAACACATTACTGTAACTTGTAGCAGAAGAGCTCCTTGTGATAGAATATGTCTAGGAAAGTACTGCCACCTTACCTATTTCTGCCGCCGAGCAGTAATGTGAGCGTTTCGGTCTTGAACTGTAAGGGTGCTGGTGAAATTACAGGCATAATACTAATACATACTTTTCAATTTATGTCTCAGGGTGACGGGGGCAGTGATAGTGTCTCTCAGATCTTTGCAATTTAAACTCTGAGTAGCATTGGAACTGTTATGGCGCACAACTTGTTCTTCTGCTACCTATTCTTCTTCTTATCATATCGATGGCATACACAAAATTATTGTGACCCAGAAGTTATTGCTGAAGTGTGAATATGGTTGCAATCGCGAAAGAAATTGCCAATCGGCGTAAGGTACGCGCTGATTTTTGCCAAGGGTGCGCCAGGACATGAGTACGCCATTACGAGAAGGCTCCTTTCATGCACGGCGCCCGCTACCATGCGTTTTATGTTACTCTACATTTGATTTCGTGTTACCTATTGAAAACTTAGAAGCAGTAACTTAGTACTTTTAGTAGCAGTAGAGCTCCTTGTGAACCTTACATTCCTGCCGCCAAGCAGTAATAGCATTACAACGTTTCGGTTTTAAAGGGTAAGGGTGCTGGTGAAATTACAGGCACATGGGACTTGTTAACTTATGTCTCAGAGTGACGGGTGCCCCTCAGAACTTTGCGATTTAAAGCTCTGAGTGGCACTGCAACTGTTATGGACAGGCGTGTAGCTTTTCATCAGGCGCACGATTTCTTCGTCCCGTCACTTGATTAAAAAAAAAAGAACTTTATGGATCATGTCTTATTTTACGGAAATTCGTTTTATATTCGCGAACATACATACTTTCATTTCGAAATGTGATGTCAGGAATCCTCTATTTTTGAGAAAATCCGTTTTACACGATTCAACGACGACACACACATTGCAAAACGGTAAAGTCGTTAGAATGTAAATGCCATCAAAATTATTTTACAATACGCGAAGGGACACGTAGGCGTAAATAGCTTGGGACATTCACAAATCCGTTGCTCAATATGGCAATCGTCTCGCGTCCAAACTTCGCTTGGATTAAGGGTTTCATAAATCAATATTTGCAATAAATCTATTTGTCTTAAGTGGTGATCTATTTTAGCTTAGTGCTTTATGAAGCAATCAATACCAAAAATTAGTACCCATGATTTATAGAGAGGGGTATCTGTAAAGTACTTACAACCTCGTAACACTATATTCCGTAAATCTTAAACAATAACTTTTGTCCCATGACTTTTTAACAAAAATAAACTTCTAAGTTTTTTTTGTACTATTCGACACTAATATTGGGTGGCCGCAGTGGAGGTGTAGTAAAAACGAGAAAATATATAGATAATAGTTATTATTTATTTTATTTATTTATTCATATTAAAATTCCACCATAAATTTCTTACCTAAAGGAATTTAAAGAACGATCGTTGACCTGTCAGTACCTGCACAGTTGTTCGCATACCTGGATACCTGGAAAGGCAAATCTGATGAATTAATTAACAGTCATGGAACAAAAGTTATTGTTTATTATGTTAGTAATCTAGCCCTGGGAAGTTGTTAGTATTTTACAAAACTAACCCTTTGTAATAATCTACTAAGGCTCCGTGTACTTAAAATTGTACATAATATGTGAAGTGATTCAGACCCAGATAATATTATATAATCGTCCAATGTAAATTATAATGAAAACGTCGTATTCAAATTTAGCGCTATATATTGCATATTTGGTGGTGGTGTTCTTCTTTGAAATGTTAATTTTCTCTCGCGAAGTTTGACTATTACGTTGTGATATCGGTGGAAATCAGCGCCTCTGTTGACTGCCGCAATGACGAATCTCCAACTCAGTGGACGACGCGACGTATGCCAATATTCAATGTCATTGAGCGTTCTCCGTATGATGGTATGGTGGACCCATTGGCGGTGTATAAGTGGTTACTCGGAGATTTTCTCTCGTCTCTCGCGCGTGCTCGCAGAGCGGAGACTTTAACCCCTGTGTCGATAAGAAAACGCAGGCCTGATGTCGTATCCATGATAAATAGATGATAAGATATTTCGTCGACCGCTGCCCCGTCGTAGTTTCAGTTTTCATTAGTTTTCCGAATAATATTTCTTATCAAAGTTGCTACGGTAGTAGCAAGTTGCGTGCTGCGATGATCGTGGTGCCGTGTTGGAGAGGAAACGGCTTCTAGAACGTGGGCGATGAAAGTTGCGTTGTCTACTATATAGCGTATCTAGAAAAGTACTGTTTTCATACAAAACAGAGGGTATACTTGCTTAAGGCAGAAGTATATAATTATATTTAGTATATTTTACTATACGCACATCAAAAGTGATTCTAATCTAGGGATTAAGCACGTTTTTGCTAATTACTGAATATTATGTTTTTTTATCACCGTTTTTTTAAACATCAATGGATTTTTTTGGTCAATTTCATTTTCAAATCATAATATTGACCAAAAATCCATCGGTGGGTGTTAAAAAAATATATTACAAAATTTGATGTTCAGTTTTGGTTACAATAGAAAAAGTATATATTATAAAAACATTCAATTATATAAAACTATTGATAGATATTTAGTCCCCTTTTCTACTATTTGCTGTGCCCTATTCAGGGTCCATAATTTAATGTACATTACGTTATGGTATGCAAATAAATGAGAATAAGGAATTGACAAAAACGTGCTTGATCCTTGGATATTTTTGACGTGTGTACATTAGACGTTTTTTATTCCATTTCACACAGAATGGGTACTGTGACATTTAAATTTTTACGTTATATGCATACTATTTATAACTAATCTTTCAACCAGGTTACAAAAAGAAATTGTAAATTTCTTGTAATTGACAAAAAACAACAACAGTTGTTGCAGTCCTAATTTTAAGTAAAAATTACAGAATATTAATTAGGTACTAAATGAAATGATAAAGATAACTCCAACTATTTGATACGTGTAATGGAATACTCATTCGATATCAATGGAATACACCATAGAATCGATAAATCGAATCGGATATCGTGTATCTCGCGTCAATACATATTTGCATACACCTTGTATATGGGACTGTTTTTTTTTGTCTTGTGTTTTTGGAGTCATTGTTCAAATTTTGTTTCCTTTGCTACTAATTTTATGCTTACCGCCAGCTAACTTTTTCAGTAATCATATTAATTATCTCGCAATAACTCTAGAATATGTGAGTACATAGAGATTTCACAAAACCATTATTCTAGGGAACTTTTTTAAATTAAGAATACAATAATTAATCCGAACAAAGTATATGTTAATAGTACGCCTTATGTCTAACAAAATAAGTGTGAAAATATATTACGTTAAAATCGTGAGAAAATTTGCCAAACATGTTCGGAATGTAATTCATTACCCTATTGGTTACTTTGTAGTGCTGTGTAGGTGTAAAATAGCCTAAGTTTTCCGTCCACCGTACGATGATCATTAATAGAAATCGAGCTCATAACAAATAACGTTACGTCATCAACTTCGACGAGTATCTTAATTTGTAGTAATAGTTCAATTTGTACTGCTGGTATAATAAAGTCACATGTGATCATGCGTCAAAAGTGTTTTTATTACTTGAAAATCATAAAAATGGTATGAACTACTTGAAACAAATTATGTATATGCAACGTTTTACAACTGTTTTATTTAAGCATAAAAAGTTATCGACTAATTTCGTACGTACAATTTTCAAACCTCATTTGCGCATGCAAATGAGGTTTAAAAAAAAACCCTTTGATGTAATAAGGCCACATCTGCATCAGATGTGGCCTTATTACATCAAAGGGGCGAATTCATGTTGACGCGAGTTGCTGTCTTCCCGCGCAGATCCTGGAGTTACCAATGTTAATTAACCGTGCTTCCATAAGTAAATTATAATATTAAGAGTTCAACTGATTAGATTTTATGATAGGGAAAATGTTATTGCAAAGACCAAACCAAAAAGATCAAAAGCAGGGCCCGACCAAAGAATGTTGTGGCGCATAAGCCTGTGAAAGTTTCGTCAAAACATTCTCCATGAACAAAGTGAAGCAGATTTTATTTGTTAGTGGTGACGGTGGATGGACAACCTTCAGCAGGCAATGGTGTTTCTTGTTGTGCGCCGTTTTGGACATAGATTATAATCATTTAATAAATAAACAACCTGCAAATAATTAAACATGTGTGTTGTGTAGCTTAGCACATTATCTTCTTCACTAGTCGGAGAGTTACTTTAAAAACAGGAAGTAAGTCTTTGAAGAAGTTGAGTGTCAAAAGGTCTTTCCTCTAATATGACTGTGTGTATAATTACCGTTATCTTTAATAAATAGCCAAGGGTTATCTAAAATTAACCGCATTATACAGGGAATAGTGCAGTAGGGAATTGCGAAGTTCATTGCTCAATATGGTAAGCATCGACCGGACTATGAGATCGGTGAGTATTGTGTTGATACCTGCGCCCGCGCAGTTGTGCAAGCAGGTTTAGGATTTTGTGCTAGTGCTAATGTTATAGGTGATTCTGCTAAGTTTATATTTGGTCAGTTGTAATTATATAATTATTTAGGTTTGCTGACAATAAACGGTTGAAATTGGTTAAACACGTTTAGTTTTATTTGTAATTAAAAGATATAACAACTCCCTAATATAATCTGTAACGTTAAAAGAAAAACTCAAATAAGGCATGACATTAATATCTTCCTCAAGATCGAGGCTACTTCGAATTACCCATTTTTTGTTAGAATTCCGTATGGTAATGCAGCACAGAGTGCATTCGACAAATTATTAATTATACTATTATTATACAAAGTCAACGACTTTTTTCAAAATTGACTCGAAAATGTAGTTATGAAACACCATCTAAGTTATTCTACTTTTTTAAATTCCAACCTGCTATATATGAACAAATGTTACTATAATACAACATGCATAAATGTTCTATTAATTTTTAATTGAACTTAAATAATGTAGTACTATAATTTTAACACCAATACTTAATATTATTAAAATTAATATGTTTGAACCCTTTTAAAAAGAATCAAAATCGGATTAATATTTTTTAGTCTGCACAGTAGCCGTAAATGTTCCAAAACCTTCCGTAATATTTTCATGTTTTTTTTTAACATGACTGGCTGTAGTAGAATAGCGATAGTTGTTGTAAGCGACACGCCTGTCACGCACGCCATTACTGTTGCAGTGCCACTCAGACTTTTAAATCACAAAGGTCCGAGGGGCACTGTCACTGCGCCTGTCATCCTGAAGATGTAAGTCGATAAGTCCCATCTGCCTGTAATTTCATAAGCACAATTATCCTTCACAACCATTATTACTTGGCGACAGAAATGGGTAAGGTGACATACTTTCCTGGATAAATTCTTTCACTTGGATTCTGCTCTTAAAAGTACTGGAAGTGCATACACCAGTGTCGTTGTCAGAGTGGCATAATGCCATCCGTATATCTTTAGTAGTAGTAAAGCTCCTTGTGAAAGAGTTTGTCCAGGAAAGTACTGCCACTTTACCTGTTTCTGCCGCCAAGCCGTAATGTCAGCAATTACTGTGTTCCGGTTTTGAATGGTAAGGGTGAAATTACAGGCACATGGGACTTATCAATTTATGTTTCAGGATGACGGGCGCGGCGCAGTGGTAGTGCCCTGGTAGTGTGTGCAACTGCTATGGACAGGCGTGTAACTTACCATCAGGCGCACGACTTGTTCGTCCCATCACTTGATATTATAAAAATAAAACCTTTTGTAGACTTTTCGGGTAGCTACATTTTATAGTAAAAATAAACATGATAATCGAATAGCAAGAGTATGAAATTACTCGTAATACGGCATTTATGTACATTAGGTCAAATTGCAACAAAAACCACAAAAAGTTTTCACACGTATTCCAAATGAACATTAATTCGACATGCTAATTTGCTTGATATGAAATGTGTTTAAAGTACGCTTTTATAATTTCGCATGAGGTCAGTTGAGAAATATTTAATAATAACGACTTGTCATTTCCATAATATATAAAATATGATGGAAATGGAAAGAATAAGTCGTACACCTGGTGGTAAGTGACGTGCCTGTCAATAGCAGTTGCAGTGCCACTCAGAATTTTAAATCGTAAAGATCTGAGAGGCACTGCTAATGTGCCCGTCACTCAGAGACATTAGCTGAAAAGGCCTATGTGCCTATAAATTCACCAGCACCTACCCTTCAAAACCGAAACCCAGTAATGCTCACATTACTACTTGATGGCAGAAATGGGTAAGGTGGCAATACTTTAATGGACGAACTCTTTCACAAGAAGTGCTGCTGCTACGTAAATTGTTTGTACGGTTAACACTGTACATTAAATATGTCACCGCGTTAGCATTTTTATATCAAATTATAATTTCTATACATTTGCTATCAAGGCATTGTCATAAGCAAGCGTGTGTTTCATTTTGTAATCAAGTTTACGAATTAAATGCCATTTCAAAATCAACAAGGATTCTTTATTTGTCAACGTCATTATCAATATAGTTTGTGAAGCAAGATCAAGACAAGTTGACAAGTCTCATGTGCCTATAATTTCACACTGAAACGCAGTGCTCACGTTATTGAAAAAGACTGAAAATCAGCAACGTTTTTGTTCACGTGTTCACGTGACTCTATTTTCCATTAGTTTTTGATTATTGGTATTCTTGTATATGTTTTGTGGAGAAATAAATGTCTTTTTATTTTTTTATTGCTGCTTGGTGGCAGAAATACGTAAGGTGGCAGTACTTCCCAGGATGAACTCTTTCACAAGAAGCTCTCTAGCGTAGCTTGGTTTTGAAAAACTGTCATTAAAAGCTCCAGTCCTAGGTCTCCGAAAGCGCTTATAATATAAATTAAGGTCGTTAAACATAAGAGTAATTGAATGTTACAAGTGTTACAGTACAAGTACATACAGTACAGTATAAGTGTTGTTTAATGGCGTTTGTGCTTTACATTATTTTTAAGCAAATCGGAAATTTATTAACTTTCTCCCTCTCTCTTTTTCACGATAAAATTGTTGTACAACTTGGTCTAATTTTTACATTTAATATTTTTGACTTTGTTAATCTTATAGATCGCAGTTCTAAATACATACATGCTGACTTTGTAGTGCATTTTAACCTTTGGTTCTACGTTCAACAAATTACGCAATGATTTGTATTTAGTATTTTTGTATTTGTAGTTGAATATTAGACGATCTCGATAGCTCAACGGTTTGCACTGTGGACGCCAGGAGCTCGCGGGTTCGATTCCCGGTAGGACCAGTTTGGGGAATGAACTATTCTAAATTGATTCTGGTACAGGATGTTCCAGGTAGTTTCCCGGAGTGAATTCCGTTGTTCCCGTACTCATAGTATAGGGAATTCCCTAGTTTGAGATCAGGCAAGGGGTGTAGCTGTCTGGCATATATTACTATGTTCTTCCAGAAAATAGTTTATATAAAGAATGTTTTGTCACTGGCAATCACGTAATACGCAGAAATGATTTCATAAATTTGTATTTACGAAAACTTTCCACTTCTTAAATTTTTATTGAATTGATATTCAATTACTTTTTGTGAAATTAATCCCACTAGTTTGTTATAATTGTAATATAAAGGAAATGAAACTATTTTTCCGGATTTAAATCGCGTATATTTGTTTTTTCAAACAAACCGACGTTTCGGGCCCTCTACAGGTTCCATGGTCACGGTTGACGGTTGAGGTGGTACAGTCTTCAACCAGTTATGTCAGATATTGATGCAAACCACCCTATTTTTTCACTATAGTTTAATTTGCAGAAAATATCCAAAAAGTTTTAAAATATCGTAATCAGTTAAAAATCGTTTCAGCAATTCGCGCCATTAGTAAAGCAATTTTAGAATAATCCATAATAATCATTATTTTTCTTTCATTAATTTCAAATTTTAAATTTGGAACGTAAAGAATCATGCCAGGTTGCTTCAAATAACATGCCTATATATCGTCAAATTAATAAAACCTATTTCTTGTTCTTCTTCATTGAAGTAGAGAAAAAAATCTAAAGTGCCCGTTTTTTTTGCAAAAGAGTTTATATATTTGACAGTCGATTGACCCTTTCGTCTTCTCGGATATTAGTTTAGAAATATTAGTTTAGAACATAATTTACCTATCTGTAATAGTTTGGGAGACAAAGTTCCCCGAAATATATATAGCAGCCATTTTGTTTTTTGAATTTCGAATATTTTTCACTGCTTATAAAAGCTGCCCAGGGTGTGGACGATTACTCGTAGCATTTCTATTTAAAAGTAATAAAATGACATCAAAGAATATAGTTGCGGAATATTAACAGTATATTTAATTATCTAAACGTGATATGTGCAGCGAGTGAATGCTGGTATTAACGCTTCTAATATTGGCAGTGAGTTGACGAGTGATTGCCTCACTGTGTGAATGGAAAATGTCCATAATACAGATGGACGGTAGACATAATGGGTAGGGTTACCATAATAATGCGTTACTTTAGGACTTTTCGCATATAAATAGGGAAATTGATATTAACAGTATCACGTATCTTGAGTCATTGCCAAAAAAAGAAAAAAACGATCACAGCATTATCAGATAGCAGTCAAATCAGATAGGACTATGATTACTTTGCGTTCGCGAAAATAAACGTATAAATAGTAAGTGTTTCATTGGAAATTATTCTGTTTTACTTAATTGTTTATTGTACAGGAAAATAACAAATCACATTTAACAAAAATAAAAATCTAATTCATTCATTCATTTATGTACATAAAAATTTTATAATCATTTGTCTTTACATGAATCATTACCTTCCTTTTTCATTACCCGACGGTCAAGTTTAGAAAGTTAAAAAATGTAGAATTGTTTAGAAAGGTTTTCTTTACTTGAAATATAAAATATTGCTTCATTTAAAAATCAAATATATGCGATTTAGATCCGAAAATACTGTTATATTTTCAACAAAATAATAAAGTTTTTACAATGAGGAAAAACGATTTAAACGTAATTGCAGTTACAATTGTTATCCCAAATCTGTGGCTATGTAACATGGTCACTACACGTAGTATTATCCGTACAATCCACCTGCATACAATAGCTTAGTAGTTTAGTGCAGTTCCCAGCATCCGACGAGCGGCCTCGCGAATAAATAAAACGTTACGAGTTAACACGTTTGAAAAATTAAATTTAAAAAATTGCACGCGCATCCGTCACAGACTATAATATTTTATTGACATAAGTGTGAAGTTTTACGACCAGTACGCTTGTGTTGTGATCTCTTGTGGAATTTCAGTGACTCTAAAATTTTATATTATTGTGTCATGTGAATAATTTTTATAGTGCCACAGATGAAATTTTTATTAATCAATCAATCACAGCTACTGTAACTATGTAACTTTGTTATTTTTAATATTTTTAAAATCCTCGTCACGGCAAAAAAGACCGGACCAGGCAAATTAGCAATTATTATTTTATTTAAAAGTGGATTTATAATGCCAGCATATCTTGTAAAAATATTTCGTGTATTGCGGAATTCTGACAGGTTAGAAGGAAGACTTGTTGTATGTTTATTGCGATATTTTAAAACAGCAATGTACAAGAAATCCTTGTATAAAACGTGGCGTGAATAATTCGCGTGTGTAGCAGTAGTCGGGACCTTGGCCATTATTTTTATTGGGAACGATCTAATTAAATGGTTAACAAGGTGTTCGATCTTTTTGTACGACTTTCTCACGAAGCGTTCGCCAAAACCTACTATTAGTCACGACTTCAGTATTCATTAAAATACACGTATTTTTGTGCAAGTGGGAACTTGTAGTCAAGTTAGAATAGATTTTTTTTGAAATATTATTTAATTACTTTAATTAATTGACGTTAAACAGATCGGTTACAAACCGACAAGGTTGACTTCGGCCTTCGACGTTGTAAAAATTCCTTAAAAGAACTAATTTCTGTTTCGCAATACGACAAATTAAAACCAAGAACGATATTTGCGCGCATCATTTTACGATTCCTATTACTTTATTTACGTATACATAGTGATTATTTGGGGAAAAAAATTATTGGACATGTTCAAATATCGAATTGATAAAACTTATGATGATGCCTTTATACTTCTACATATTTTTATTCCGTCGTCCCCTTTCCATCATCGGAAGACCAGTAGGTTGGGGATCCACCCCTATGTTGTGGTTATTTCAAGGATTCGCACGACGCGTCTCGCTTCCACATTTATGTGGCAAATAGATATGGAGTCCAATTCTCCGCCTGCAGACTTGTTCCCTGACCGTATAACTTGAAACTTTTCAAGGCGAGAGTGAATAAATAGGCAATATTTACGTATGCATGCTCCATCGTCGACTTCATCATCACTTTCCATCAGATTTTTCAATAAATATAAAAACGTAAACATGACCTTTGATTACATATATAAATATAACAACATCACATACGTTGCTCTGATCCCAAAGTAAGTAACTAAGTAGCTGACGACACCATGAAGACTAGTGTGCAAGCCACTTGACCACGAAGGTCGTCAACATTGTCGTTAATTCGATTTTGGATCATCGCAACGTCAACAAGTTACTAGTATACTAGTGGGTCGCACTTGATATTGAGTCACTATCTTGTCAAAGACTCGGATATTTTATTCTCGATCACACTTCTAGTAGGTGCGTAAAGTCCTTTCATTACTATATCTTTTTATTATAATACCAAGTGACGGGACGAACAAGTCGTGCGCCTGGTAAGCGACACACCTATACATAATAGTTATAGTGCCACTCAGAGCTTTAAATTGCAAAGATTTTAGGCGCACTGCCACTGCGCCCGTCACCCTGCGACATAAGTTGACAAGTCCTATGTGCTTGTGATTTCACCAGCACCCTAAACCGGAACGCAGTGGCAGTAATGTTCACATTATTGCTTGGCGGCAGAAATAAGTAATGTTCTTCCCTGGACGAACTCTTTCACAGCTCTACTGCTACGAAATTTGCTTCAAAAATATTACTATTTAATCAACTCCCAAATTCAGTAGTAATTACGTAAATAACTAGGCACATAGTAAAAACGTGTTTACATAAAGAGTTATTTTAAAGTCGCGATCGGTTACGCAACCGGCGACAAGTACTGAGAATAGCCGGTTCACCTTGCGCATGCGCAGCGCCGTGGGAGCGCCGCGCCGATTTGTGTGAATTCCGCAGGGCACTACCGCATTTCTATGGGACGATTTTACTTTTGGTTTTGTGAATTGAATTAGAACAATAGTGTAAACGTGCAGACAACTGCTCGGCTTTATGTCTCAGACTTAAATTCAACTTTACTGCTCTTAGGATAGCAACACTTCAAATGTCAAAGTTTAAGCCTGACATGAAATCGACAAGTACATGAAAAAGAAACTATTATAATGATTTGTGTATATATTGTGTACAATTCTTGTAAGAAGGCATGACGTGTGAGTTGTAAAGAAGAATCCAGATTTCGGTGGCAGTTTGTGGCCCAAAAATGGCTTCTTGTAGGATTCCTAATAAGACAGTAATAAACGACTTGTCCGATGCTTTGTGAAATGTTAAAGGAGGAGTTCTTTATTCGACTGTAATTTGTAATTGTTTGTGTGTATGTTATGCTATTACTCCGACAAATTTGTGAACCGATTTCGATGATTATTTTTTGTTTTAAAGGGGGTTGGCTAATGGATATAATTCCACAATTCGGGGTCGGTTTTTCATATAAAACAGTTAATTATAAATTGCTAATTCTGTATTATAAAATACATAAATCTAGAAAATTATCATATTCAATACAAACGAAATCAATATGAGGTTTCAACCAAGGCGTTTGAAGTAATTGTTTCTAAAAAACAACTCATTTACATTTTGTACTTAGCCCACCTTATTTGCAAGTCAGTTAACATGATTACAGGTGACATTTATTTCTGCGATTGGTTGAGGTCGTAACTCAGTCGTGCTAGTTTGCCGGTTGTTACCACGACTTGTTGACAGTTGTGGTTACCCACAAATCTTGTACTCGATTATTGTATGTTTACCTAGACTTTGTGGTAGTTTTGAGGTCATTGTTTAATAGAAAATATCTGTACTTTTTAGCAGAATCGCGTCCCGGTTGAAATCCGGCTTACCTATGATATTGACAAAAATCTATCTAGTTCTTAGGTTTTCGCGATTTCACTTAAAAAATGAAACAATTTTTTCGGGTCTACATCGCGTATATCTGTTTTTTCAAACAAACCAACGTTTCGGACCGTTTACAGGTCCCACGGTCACGGCTGACTGACGTGACCATGAGACCTGTAAATGGCCCGAAACTTGTTCTTCTCAGGAGAGTTTGACTTGTCGATTTCAAGCGTGATTATTTAGTTGAATTTTAATTTTTGTTTATACATGGCTTCTCCGTGACTTGATGACATCAATGGGATAACTCCTAGCCTTCTGTGTGGAACGAAATTTAAATATTTTTTCTTACCAGTGAATCGGTGACTTACTTTAAACTTAACTTTTAGGAGCATTAGAGCCCCTTGTGAAAGAGTTCGTCCAGTGAAGTACTGCCACTTTGGTTATTTCTGCTGCCAAGCGGTAATGTGAGCGTTGCTGCATACTGATATTGAAGAGTAAGTGTGCTGGTGAAATTATAGGTACATGGGATTTGTCAACAATCTCTTGGGGTGATGAGCGCAGTGTTAGTGCCCGTCAGATCTATGCTATTTAAAACTATGAATGACACTGCAATGCTATGGACAAGCGAATTGCTTACCACCAGGCGCTAGACTTGTTCGTCCTGTCACTTGGTATAATAAAAAAAATGCATTTTCTTGAAATCTTTATTTAATGTAATTAATGACGTGGCAATTTAAGAATTTAATTGACGATTGTTTTCGTGTCAGTGATGCTGGCGCCTGAAGAGGCCGCTCCAAAGCGCTTTGACTCTTTAAAACTAAGGTCATAGACAATGATTGAGTTGTAAGTTGTTCCTATGTTAAATTTTATATGAAGAGAAGTACGTCTAGCTCGAGTTTATAGAGTTTATAGAGTCACTGGCTTACTAGAATTTTATTGTACAACAACCTTCGTGGTAACAAAACTACAATTTGCCATACGGCTATAAGCTCGTAATAGACGATTTGATCATCATTGACAATCTATGATACGCCATACGCATATTACCACATGGAGTGGACATTTTTTTTAAAAGTGTTGCCAACTAGACTTAAGCAAATGTTGCTAGACAGAAGGTTTAAAAGTTCCTAGTTGTTTCTAAAAAAATTGTGGCTGAAACTGTATTCCCAGTCCGTATGAAAAATCGACTCTTATGGTACTCATTATAAGGTTCATATTATAGACAAGCTCTTTATGGTCAACGCACAGGTAAAATGCCAATACTCCTCAAATAAGAAGCCTACAATTGAGTAGAGCGTTCACAAAGTTAGCTAAAAATGAAATCTAATTATATAGGCGCCAAAAAAGTCGCTCAATTTTTTCCTAAATACAAATAAAATGTCGTTTGTCAAAAAGTCGCGAAGTTGGCAACGCTGCTGTTAAACCTCCATCATTCGGCATTGGTAGCCACAGTCACGCCTTTCACGTCATCTTATACAGACTAATACGTCAAGAGCTCACTACTAAGCAAAAGTCAACTATACGAAAGGCGCAAAAGTTCATACTCTCGTCTTGTTTTCTTTATTAAGTGTGATAGCTAAAATCTATATGGTGTACCGTACAATCACCTTGCCACAGGGATCGCTTTGCCGGTGGTGACTCACGTGTAACTTGAATCTTGATGCGTGCAATCAACCGTGTGCGGATCTATTACATGTGACAAGGGCACTACGTAGCTGATATTATTAGAAGCGTAAATAAACAATAGTAAGAGAAAAACTGAGTTTATTTTTAAATACATATAAAAATATTGTTTTCTGAGTTAAATACTAGGAATGAAGTTTATTTATTCCGTATTCCATATTTCTTTTACAATTTATTCAGAGGACAATATACTATTGAATAGAGAACACTAAATACTGTATTACACCATTTGAATCTTTAAGCACGTATTGTTTAATATGCGTTGTTCAATGAAACATAAGAAAGGCACTATGTAAAAAAAAGCAATTCAGGCGCGTAACGCAAACTTTATTAATATATGCAGTAGTTATGCATTCATTTCCTTCATAATTGAATAAGCTATTATGTATTAACCACTAGACGTGTGTGCCGAGCATGGCCTTATACATAAAGACTATTATTTCTGTCCATCTCGTGTTGATTTAAATATTGATCATTTATATACCATCGTTCGAACTTACAACGATAATTAAAGAATTATAATTTTATTTTCGAATATTATTGCGTGCATTATTAGTATTCAATATGTAGTGTATTTATTTGAAATATTTCTATTTGAAAATACTCTACAAGAAATTGCAATTTAGCAATATGGATACCTGTTGTGCATCAGCTTATTCTGTTATTTATACAGAACTGTTATGTGCTGTCATTGTAAATTGTAATGTGTACATTTTATTAAGAATACCTCTTTCATTTATTCATTTCAAAGAAACATAAATCATATCTATGTACTGAAGAATGATTAAATATACATATATACAAAATAAAATAAATAATAATATTTGACTTCTCTTAAATATAGATGTTGATTTCCCAATCACTTTTGCTTATTTCTTAGTTCCTAGTAGATTTTTTCAAATTAAAGGTAATCCACTGAAACAAAAGGCAGTCGTAATCTTACTACGAATACATTCGCTCTGTTTCAAGCCATTGAGACGAGGCTCTAAGTCGACAAATGCAGAAACAAGTGAACGTCCTTGCACTAGGGTCACTCGACCGGTCAGTGGACTACATTTCTACAATACACTAACACTCTCGTTTTCAAATAGTGTACTACGAAAACCACTTTACGAGAGTACACGTACACGACACATAATTATTCTTACTTTGTACTATTACTTAGTTGCTAGTAAATATTCAAGGTTAATTAGTGTTGCTTACAGTTTAGTTTTAGGATAATGATTGTAGAGAAACTGATTATCGTAAATTATGAAGTCATATTCATGCATATTTTTTCTTGCTGGATTTAAAATTGCATATATTATTGGTTTTTTTTTCAAACAAGCCCGCGTTTCGGCCTCTCTACAAGTCACGGCGGTTTTTTTTATTAAACAGTCGTGTAAAATTAATGCAAACCACCTAATTCTGATCTATAGTTATAAAAATAATAAATTCTACATTTCTTGTTTTTAATTTAAAAAAAAACAATTCATTTTACGCAACACACGATTTGTAAAATTTTCGCTTATGAAAGATAGAAAAATAAAATAAAACATATTAACGAGCAGTACCGTAGTCATAAGTCTGCTTGGAATTTTTCATCAGTGGAAATACTGTTTTCGATCACAAGCCGTATTGTGTAATATAGTTATTGCGAAAAATAGCATTCGCGAGGGAACTCTATATATAAATTCCTTCATGTTTTGTGTTTTAATTCTACAGCAAAACTTATCTTTTTGCCTTATTCAGTAAGTATTATGTTTTGCTTTTTGTTACGTTACAAAATGCGTGTAATACTTAATCATCAATCATCATAATTTGTTTCAAGCAAAAAGATGGAAATTTTGTCTTTGTTCAGAATAACCAACAGATCTAATTACCGATGATTGTTGTATAAGGATTTATTTATTATCTATATAAATCAACACCCACTGCTTTACATAAATAAATATAAATTACTTATATAAAACAACATTTATAACTTGCATTTGGTCGGTGAGTGACTTTATCATTATTTGCAACTAATTGGTTTCTGAAGAGAAAACTTCTTTCTAATTCCGTACGCCGTTAGGTACTAGTTATTTCACTGGAATTCCGCAACAATGTTTTCTCATTACTCAGTTGGTTGAGCACTTTGAATATTACGTGTGAAAAGTCTCGTTTTCGGTACTTGGAACAACTGATTAGGAACGACATATTTTTCTTTTCAATCTTGTACTTAATATTAAAGTTAAATTTCTAACTATACTCTAGTCAAATTTGATGTAGAATAAACTGTATATTAAACCAAATGCTGTCGTAACTCAAAATTGTGGAATAGAGAAAAGACATTTGAAAGTTTAAAAAATTACTGAATTAAACCAATAAATTATATATTCTCGTTTATAAATGGATAACTAAATATTATGTATAACTATAAATAATCACATTAGTTAGTTTCTCAATTCTACAATTTTGAGTTACAACAGTAACCAAACATACACATTCATGTGCGAAATGTCAACAAACAAAAACATATATTATGACTTTTAGGGTTTTCATCTCAGACTGTTTTACAGTTAATGTAATTTTAATTGTTACAATAGTTTCCCCTAAAACTAAATTAGGCTATTGATAGTACTAATCTTGATATTATGTCTGTGGTAATTTTGTTCAAGTGATGTTTCAAATCACTAACTAGTGAAAATTATCAGTAATTAATTATTTATCAAACTGTGTCAACCCTAAAGATTTTTATATTTGATGGGAGATATTGCAAACATTGGATTTAAGTAGTAATTCAAGTTCAGAGTCAGAAATTTATGCTGAATGAGATATATAGTAACTTAGTACAAAATCTAATAATTTTGGTTCTTTTCCTCTACCAATACCTTTTATCTACCATTACCTTCTCATCTAGTGTCCACAGTGCAAACCGTTGGGCCACCGAAGTTGATAAATAATAAAAATGTCTAATACGTGTTCTAGAACAAATGTTACTTTTAATAATTCTTCAGAATTTACTTTCGTACAAAAATAAAAATATTTCAATAGATCGCTCTAAACGATGATAACTCTTTGCATAATGATGAAGCTCGTCCCCGGATGCTTGGATGTTTGAACTTACTAAACACAGATTTAAAAAGTGTCAGATAGTACAACACAAACTTAAAAGTTTATTTTTGGTAAATGTATTACGTTTTGTTAAATGTTATTGTAGATGTTAGTCTTGCGAGGTAGTTGTGAGGAGGAGAAAAAATTGCTGCGGACTTTTTTTTACTCAGTTGGTTGAGCACTTTGTTTATTACGTGAAAAGTTTTGTTTTCGGTACTTGGAACAACGGTTAAGAAATGATGTGTTTTGTTTTCAATCTTGTACTTACATACTTTTATTAAAATTCTTTGTTAATAATAAAAAAAATATACTTTGATTAAAATTAGTTTTGATTATGGGTGTACTTACATTTTACGTGTTATTAAAGATTCGACTAAATTAATAATTTAAACGTGCCAATAATGGAATGAGTGGACCTTGGGCAGTGCATTAAATACCTGCGGCTATCGGGACTATCTTAGCTGGCCATCAATTTCGGACATACGCCCCAGCGCTGGAACAATGAAGTGTTAGGACGGTGCTTCACATAGAACTAAGTAACCATTCTTGGAGTAACTATATACAATTTTGCACCTATTGATTAACTGCGCCCGTGACCCTAAGACATAAGAAAAGTCTCATGTGCATGTAATTTCACCAGCACCCTTACTCTTGAAAATCATAACACTGTAATGGTTATATTGCTACGTAGCGGCAGAAATAGGTAAGGTGGTAGTACTTCCCTGGACGAACTATTTCACAAGAAGCTCGACTGCTGCTACTATTCCATGACTCTTAACAAAACATTATATATGTACCAAAAATAAACTTTTAAGTTTCTGTTGTACTATCTGACACTTCTTAGATCTGTGTATAGTAAGTTCAAACGTGCAAGCGTCCCCCACCCGCGCTTCATCGTTTTGCACGGAGTTATCATCGTTTAGAGCGATCTATCTAAATATTTTTATACGAAAGTAAAATCTGATGAATTATCAAAAGTAATATTTATTCTAGAATATTATTACACATTTTTATTATTTATTAACTTCAGGGGCCCAACGGTTTGCACTTGGACGTTAGATGAGAAAGTAATGGTATATAAAAAGAAAGAAAATTATCAGATTTTATACTAATTTACTACATATCTCATGCAGCATAAATTTCCGATTCTGAACTTATTGCTACTGCTTGCACTTTGTTGTATTGTGTCAAAAAGGTTAAATAAATAACTAAATAAAATACAAAATTCTGTACCACTTAATTAACAAATAACGAATAAAACAACAATCCGTCTTCCAAGAACTCATTTCTAGATACATGCTATTCGCGTACAATACAATATTTAGAGGTCCGCTAATGGGGGATATCGCCTTGTACCGGACACAATACTATCTACCATCTTGACATGCTCCCTCCAGCCGATGTGGTGGAACGCCACTTTGACATACTTTGACATGGTGTGGGCTTAGACAAAGTTTAAATATCGCTGGTCGCAATCAGGTGAGGTAACGTGTCTGTAGATGGTCTAATGCATTCAGAATTATTGATTTTGACGGATTATTTTAGATCATAAATTGTTTGGGTTGTGTTTGTTTAGTAGTTATTAAAAACACAGTGAAAATAATTGGAAAGCGCTCATATAATATGGGAAGTGAATTGATAGAAAACACTCAACATGTAAAGTTCTTTGTTAAAACCTCCAACGATTTTTTTTTATCCTGAAGAACATGCATACGAAGAACCACATCTAACTTAAAATATCTAATAACATTGCAATAAAATAACACAGGTTATTAAAAAATATAAATAACACCACCCGTTTTATGACAACTAGTTACTGACATTGTATAATATATATTTAAATAAACAGGAAATTAAATACAAAAATATTACATCCCAGACAGCGAAGTAACCAAGTCAAAACAGTTAATTTACGAAACATGAACTTAAAGGTCGCACCAAATATAGCACATGGATTGCCAAAACGAAAATTAAGGCTCCACCTTGACTCCTAAAGGTTGGTATACGAACTTTTATTCAATAACATGAACTGGTTTCGTTCGTTTAGTAGTCTTTGTTTAATCCGAATTGCAATTTATGTAACGTTCGGTAAACAAAAAGATCAAATGTTATTTTTGATATTTAATTGCTTGATTCAAGGATTGAAAAACCATTATGAATTATATGTTTCTTTAAACTAAAAAAGGTTATTAATCAGTACAGAGTACTAAAACAACCGATCTCAAAAGTCATTCATCAACTAGTTTGGAGGTGGAATATTATGTTCAAATTTACTGGGACTACTACTGAGGTATCCTTTTTCCAACATAAAAATAATCATCAAAATCGGTTCACAAATGTCGGAGTTTTCCACATTGTTTCATCATTGTCGTTCAAATTTGTTACGAAGGCACCAAATAACAGTAAGATCGTGAAATATTTTTATTTTCGAGCAACTGCGAATGGCTGTTTTCATGTAGTAACCCAGAACGATCGGTAAAACCGACCACCGACCACGTCGATCGATGCATCGAAATACTTACACTATGCATACATTATCGACCTGGAAAAAATATAAAATGATATCTACTCAAGTAGATTATTTTTGGTTAAGTACTTACATAATTTGTAGGTACTTAACCCAAAATAATAGTCACGGAAGGTCTTGCATGAACTTGAACTTTCAACATCGATTTTAAGCAAAATCAAGAAAATTTGAATATACTTCCTAATTGCTTATTGTTATAATTATTATCACCGTGGCATGTTTAATCACACAATAAACTATACGTAATAAAATTATCATTTTTCAATGTTGTACCTTACGGACACGATAAATAATTAACATCCTTATAGGTTGACAATATAATGCCCTTCAAAACGCGCTGTAGCGTGACCAATGCCATGCCAGGTTTGTTGCACATTGCACTTTGATGCATAAATGGATTAACGTTTATTTTATGATGTCTAGAGTGAAGATCAGCCGTCAACTGCATCGAATGCGTGACGTCACAAAGGGCGTGTGGTGTATACCTATTGCATAAACAGTGAGATGCTATAAATACAATGACTCTTAGAGGATTATTGTTCTTCGCTAATAACACGTGAATGCAATTTATTAGCAATAGAACTCCTTGTGAAAGAGTTCGTCCAGAGACGAACTGCCATAGCTATTTCGGCCGCCTAGTAGAAATATGAACATTACTGCGTCGCAGTTTTAAGGGTGCTGGTGAAAATACAGGTACCTGAGGGTTGTCTACGTAATGTCTCGGTGACGGACGCGGTGGAACCTTCGTTGTTTGTGGGTTGAAAACTCTGAGTGGCAGTGCAACTGTTATGGCTGAGCGTGTCCAAACATAAACCCGACGCCTATTGACGCAAGGGATCCTTCGGCATTCCTACATGCAAGCGCAACACGGATGGCAATTACGCCGTGGTATCCTTAGGCATGTCGAAGTATACCGCAGAGAAAACGTGCTCGCGCTTAGGTTAGTCGTAACGTTGCAAGCAGGTTTATTATCAGTTGTATATTTAAAAATGGTCTTGCTGAAGAAGAAGAAGAATTGAGTTATGTTCCAAGTAGGTTTTTGTGTGAATAAACTTCGGAAGCTTGCCAAAGCATCCCGAAGGCTGCCGACTCTGTATAAGCTTACCTCAGCTTCAATTTTGTAGCTACAACCATTATTATTGAAATTTCAACTACAACTTCGTAATATTAAGGCATATTACTATTCGTCACCCAAAAATTCCCTGCCGTGCAGTCCCGCCAGTGGGCGTAGGGCGTTATTCGGCTTAAAATTTTATGTCGTAAATAAAAAAGCTATTAAAATTATTTACAATCGAGTTTTAGCGATGAAACATAGAGAAAAACAAACCTGCACGAACTGATTTTTTAAACAGGTATCATGTAAATATCTATATAATTACGTAATTACAACGTCTGTACAGTTGCTCGTGTCATGACACAATGTCACTCAATGCCACGCCCTTCAGAAGCAGTGCAGTGTGACGGAGCGTTGTTGCACTTGGTGCGTTACACAGATGACCATTGTTATGGTTAAACTTTAATTTGCACGCGAATTTCAGTTTATAAAACACGGAGCTGTTTAATTTGTAACATTTATACGATTTTCTGTAGCTTACAGTTTATGGACTAAATTACGTTTTCATGCCATGTTTTCCAAAAGAGTTTCCATAAGTTATACAAATACGGAAACACACAAATCTGTAGGTAATCAGGCCGCCATTCAGATCTCCATTGAAAACGAGTTAAGAGGAAAACAAGACTGCTTGTGATTTAAAAAAATCTTATGAAACTTTTTATTGTTTTTGTCGAAATTTCCAATTTCAGACACAATTGAGCCGCCTTGGATTTTTTATTCTTAGAACGCCAGTATACAAAAATACTACTATCGTCGAAGAAATACTTTAGAAAGTAAAATTTTAAATAGGGACTTATGGAGTAGACGTTTAGTATACCAAGTTCAGGATTGCACAATAGGTTTTGATTTTGAACATTGTTTAAGCTTAGGACAATTAATACCGAAAATCCAAGATTTCTTCGCGAAGAAAGCCGACAGGAAAATTTGTTTCGGCTCACCGGCATTCGGGAAGCTTAGCCACAGCTTCTGGTTGTAAATCCTATAATCTAAAGACAAAGACATTCTACCATTCACGAAAGGAGCCTCCCCACACGACCTGCCATTCCTTTCCTGTACAATTATCATGTACCTGTTGCCGACTGGCAAATGTTTTCTCCACGATGGCAAGCATTATGGTATTTGTCATCGATATGACAAGAGAGAGAACTAGTGCGAACCGAGACGTGGACATAAACAGTAAGCTTCATTCATAAATTTCAAGCTGCTCGGCGTGTGATGGAGCGAACTATGCTTAGGGTTTCTCTGATGGACCGAATTCTTAATGAAGTCGTATTTCAGAAAACTAAAATGACCGATATAACTCGCAAAATCTGTATATAGCTTTAACTGACATATCCATATAATCTTACCTCTATACAAATGTGTTCTGTGTTTTTTTATGACACCAAGTGACGTGGTGTTAAGCTACACGCTTATTCATAGCCGTTGCACTGCCACTCAGAGCTTTAATTCTTTTTTAATATTTTATTATTTAGAGAATGATAATAAATAATAATAAATAAATAAATAAATAAAAATAAATTCTTTAATAATAATTAATTTAATTTAATAAAAAAAAAAAAATTCGCAAAAATCTGAGGGATACTGCCACTGCGCTCTTCACCCTCAGAAATAAGTTGACAAGTCTCATGTACCTGCACATTTACCAAACCGGAATGCGGTAATGATCATATTACTGCTTAGCGGCAGAAATGGATAAGGTGCTGCCACCTTACTTCTTAGTAGGTACTATTCTTTGGTTGCACCCCCCATTTCAACTGTTAAATTTCTATTCTAAGGTTGCCTGGACGAAATTGCTACTTAGCATTAAGACCGCCTGTTGTACATTATCTTTCTCTGTGACACTTACATTATGTTCTGTTTTGTCACTGTAATTTTTAATGTGCAATAAAGAATATTTCATTCATTTATTCATTCTTAAACGTACTCTTTCACATGAGCTCTACTGTTTTTAATTATCATAGCGGATATTGTTATGTAAATTATTAATTGCCAAACTTGCTATTTCATTTTAGAAACAAACCCGCCGTATAAAAAAATGTATTTATATCTTTGCGCCATTAAGAACATCAATGTATACATTTACTACTCAGCCGCTTCATTTATCATACACTTTTTTTGTAACTTTTTATCTATAGTACAATGGTATCGATTCCAGTAGTAAAACAATTGAAGTTTGAGTTGGATAGATCAATCATGTTAATAATGATATAGTTCTTAATCTCGAAGGTTGAAGTTTTTTTATTTCGTATTGGCAATGTGATTTATCTATCATAATCAACTGTGTAAGTGGTGTTTTCGTGATGTCATGAATCATGATTACAAAATACATACATAAGTCTTATTCAATATTTATTTTGATGTTCATATTGAATTAGAGATTTCAATATAAATTTATTACGCGGTTCTATTGTTGCAACAGTCTTTACCTATATGAAACAAAACACAGGTTCAGCCCATAAGCCTGAAAATATAACTGTGTAAACTACGCAGGGTGGAAATCTTGTAGTAGTAGAGCTCCTTGTGAAAGAATTCGTCCAGGGAAGTACTGCCACCTTAACAATTTCTGCCACCAAGCAGTATAGCATTATAGCGTTCCCAATGATTAAGATCATTGGTCGTTCCGGTTTGAATGGTAAGGATGCCTGTTGAAATTACAGGGGACTTGTCAACTTCTGCCTAAGGGTGACTGGTGCAGTGACAATGCTCAACAGATCTTTGCGATTTAAAGCTCTGAGTGCCAATGCAACTGCTATGGATAGGCGTGTGTCGCTTACCACCAGGCGCACGACTTGTTCGTCCGAGCACTTTGTGTCACATAAAAAAAAATTGGGAGCAGACATTGAAAGCAACAAGCAAAACCATAATAGGAAGTGACGATACTTGATTGATTTTACCTACAAAACCTTACTTACCTAACCTTAGTGGAATAGGGTCGGATGGCGTCATAAAAAAGAGAAAAGAAACATACCTAGTTCTTTTTTGACATTTTTCTCTAAATTTGTGAATGTAAATGGTAAATCCAAGAGTTAGGGATCTTTAGGTCTCTTCAATTTATCTATAGTCACACGGTTCAGCTAGCCATTAGGATCTCTATGTGAAGCCTGAAAATCAGCAATGCTGAGTCTTCGTTCTTTTTGTCCACATTACTATTCTTCTGTTTTAATTGTTCGCTTATATTTGATTATGTGTTTTGTGGGTAAATAAACGTTTTATTTTATTTTATTTTTTTATATTATATCAATGTTGGACATTACTATAGATTTACCATAACTACCCCCTTTGACAAATGGGCGAATGATAGCACTCAAGAATCGTATTTCAGGAAGTAATACCAGTATTTTTTAAATATTTTGTATAAGCGCAATGGCGATATCGTAATAACAAAATACTGTTTATTGGATGCTAAAATATAACTCTGCCTGGCTACGTTTTGTTATTTGTATTAGTCCACAGTTAGAAGTTCATATACATTTTGGGACTACGAACTTGATCCATATTTAGAGCAAGAATTTCAAGGAGGTTGAACTCTATTAAAATGTTGCCATAAGGTATCTTTACAACTGAAACTACATATAGCACCCTTGGTGTAATTAGGCCGCATCTTTTGACGACCTTGGTGACCCAACGGTTTGAATGAGCGCTCTGGATGCGGAGGTCACGGGTTCGATTCCCGGTAAGTAATATTTTACGATTGTTCTGGTCTGGGTGTTCGGGTAGTGCCTTCTCTTTGCGGGAATTCTCTATGCGGGAATAACAGTATCTCGCGCTGTATGTCGCTCTCCCTACTGGATTTATAAATTTGATGTTTCTACTAGTAACCAATTATCACACTGCATGTTAACGTAATTCGTCACAACACTATCCTATATCAATAAATCACGCTCCACAATTTGTCATCGGTCATAATGACTTATTGATGTGTGGCGGCCAACGGGTCGTTCGCCTCAACGCGGACAGGTGGTTTGTAAAAAATGACATGTTGGGCATTGTTTAGGATGACAGCTAGCGATGAGTCGAACAGTTGGTAATTTTTTGCTAGAAATTTATTTTGTTTATAACTTATGAAAACATTACAACCGCATGGGTCTCGACTTCGAAAAGCGATAAGCAACAGCGTCTCACTGTAAATGCTGTTGCAGATTAATAATATTAATAATAATAACTTACTAATTTTTATTTAAAGCTTTTTTACGTTACTAAGTGACTGGACGAACAAGTCGTGCGCCTGATGGTTAACATTGCGCCTGCCCATAATAGTTTTAAATCCCAAACATCCGAGGGCCACTGCCACTGCGTCCTTAACCCTGAGACATATGTTGACAAATCTTATGTGCCTGTAATTTCATCAACTACCTTACCTTTTGAAACCGGAACACATTGCCGCTTGGCAGAGATAGGTAAGGTGGCAGTACTTCCCTGGACTAGCTCGTTCACACGGAGCTCTATTGCTACTAAACTACATAAATAGTTATATACAAATATAGTGTAGTCGACATTATACGATTTCTTCGAAAGTCGACAGTATATCTTTCAATTTTTCTACCCAATATTCGAGTAGGTATATGTATGTCGTCATCACAAAGGACATCACGCGTGCGAGTGACAGGATATTCAATAGGCTATCTTAGTCTTTCGGCGCCATTTTCTACCGTCTGTTAACGACCTTTGGGCACTGTTGTGTGTTCCATACTTTATTCTGGTGCCTTTGATGTTGTTTAATGCCTGTTTGGTGTTCGACGTCACTGGATCATTCTCTAAATAATAATTATAACTTTTTTTAAAAAAGGAAATCGACTTCAAAAGTTCGTGGAATTCCATATATTTGCCAAGTTTTATTGAAATCGGTTACCGGAAAGTGTGCTACACCGGATTCATCTCCTAGTTTGCCACCCTTAGAGGTGGAATATTTTAGTCAAATTTAAATAGAACCAATGCTGAGGTACCTTCTTTTCTACAAAAAAAAAAAGAATTATAGAAATCTGTTCACAAAAGCCGGGGTAATCGCGTAACATACACAAAAATACAATCGAATTGAGAACCTCCTCCTTTTTAAAACTAGGTTAAAAAGCTGTTAAAGATCGTATATATGCCATTTTGTATTTTTTTAAATATTATACTAGCCGGTCAACCTGATGGTTAACGTGGTTAACGTGGACTTTATTTGCGAATACAGGGAAGTTTTCTCAATACAGCAAGCAGCAGTAGAGCTCCATAGTAGCAGTAGACCTCCTAGTGAAAGAGTTCGTCCAGGCAAGTACTGCCACCTTTCCTAAATCTGCCGCCAAGAGGTAATGCCAGCATTACTGCATTTCGATTTGGAAGGATAAACGTGCAGGTGAAATTAAAGACACATGGGAGTTTTCCACTTACGTTTCAGGGTGACTCAGATCTTTGCGATTTAAAGTTCTAAGTGACAATGCAATTGGTATGGACAGGCTTGTCGCGTACCACCAGGCGCACAACTCGTTCGTCTCGTTCTTGGTATCACAAAAAGTCTCTGCAACTATTGCGAACAGGCGTATAGCTTTAAAGCAGCTTTATCTATTTAAAGCTCTGAGTGGCACTGCAACTATTATGGGCAGGCGTGTCGCTTACCATCAGTCATACGTTCCGTACCGCCACTTGGTATCATAAAAAAATGTCTTATCTACTCTGGCACACAAGTCTTCAAGTCTTCTGTGCTTGTGTTTTAGCTTATTTTCCCTATTCTTCAATCCGGAACACAATAATGGTGCGTTGCGGTAAAAATAAGTAAAGCGGAACCTACCAAGTTGGTTGTGCACGGTCAAAAACTCAACCACAAATAAAATGTGACCAAGACTTCGTCACCGCTTGGTGGTGTTTGGAATTTCTCCCTTTTAGTTAATCGACATATAATTCTATAGGGAAAAAAAAACTTTACTTAATACTATAGTCAAGAAATATCGCACGTAAGTCACGTTTGACGTTTTCTCCGTCGCCTGGGACACGGTAAAAATGGAAAAACTTTCCGCTCCGCTTAAATAACTACTCCCCCGGGATATTTAGTATGTGACCATCCTTACAAGCGTCTTCTAGAAAGGAAAAATGTATAATGTACCGAATTACTTCTTGCCTACTTACATCTGTTTTTTGATACAACTTGCAAATATAAACCCCTTCTATAGTGCTGAACGATGGGACAGATAAGACTTGATCTTGTTAATTAAATATCTATTTAAAAAAAATATAATGCTCGAGTAAATTCATACTTGCAGAACTTAATATTATGCTATTATTTGAGTACAGTAATCTCTATTTTAAGATAACTTCAAATCGTATATTACAGGGCAACCTAAAAAAATACAAATAGCCGTTATTAAGCTAAAAGATAGTTTGGTCAATCCGTCGATTCCCAAGTAATACTGGAAATAAATAGCACCTAGGAAGTGTGTACACACAGCTATGTAACATTTTGGCACTCCTCCATGGAGTTCAATAGAACCATGCAGTCCCAACGGAAGCACCGACGTATGCGATGAATAACCAACACATTACATAAAGCATTGTACACCAAAAGAAAATGTTAATCCAATGCTTCTGTAATTATATTACGGTTTAGCCTTGGTTTTCCTTCAGTTAATTACTAGCAAGGAACTGGAACAGCCGATTTCACTTCTTCATTTAATGTTGGCAGTTAGTAATTTAGCAATTTTCATGAATAAAGTTACTTTAGCTGTAATAAATACTAGCTGTGGAATTAGAAATTAAAATTTCTGTGTTGTTATAAGTGTTAAAATTATGTGTAAAATAAAAGAAAATAAACAGTTAGTGACTACATTTAAAGTGGTATTTCAATAATTTTTTCTGTGGAAAAGTGTATGAGTGTTCATGGTAACTGTTTTCTCTCTAAGTGACCATGGCGCCATCAAGCGACGGCCGCGTGTACTATTGCAATTTATGGCAAGCTCACCGACGAGTGTTGATTCGGATTTTTCTAGCTTCAACTACTCGATAGTAGATGTCGCTGTAAGCACTTTACTTTTACGTGGACTATACAAAATGCTTTTTTTAACTTTATTTACAATATGCATCTATTTTTTACAGGCTGAACCTGGAGATACTATAGCAACTACCAAAGAAGGTTAGTATTAATTATTATCTATGGGTATTTAATAAGTATATGCAATTTTTTATTGTTTAACTCTATTTTACCTTTTTCTTCTTTACCGAACTTTGAGGTTTATATACTTGTCCATTCACTTATAAAGGGCAATGTTTACACAGTCACATTACCTGTTAGGTTTTTCCTTTACGTTTTTAATTTTAATATCATCTAAATGATGTAGTACGTTATTTTAATATGAAATGTTAATTATGTATTTTTTATCTTCTACAGAGGAATGGGTGACGAAGAAAAAGAGCGAAGTGACGACCACTCGTCAGATCGCCACAAGAGTCAAACGCGAGTTGGTGTTGGAAGATGGGAAGATACTCAGCGACTCCGGGCCTAAGATTTCCACGTCAGTGAATGAGGATACGCATACTTCTAATTATCAGCAGACTGAGGTGAGATATTATAACCTTGGAAAAAAATAGACAGGTTGATAGTGATTTTATTTAAAAGACACAAGGTAATGATTTTATCCTTTTATCGATGGGCATAGAATGTACGTTCCGGGCAGCTATTTCGAAATTATTATAATAAAATTTCAGTAGAGAAGTTTTCAACCATTATGATAATACGATTTTTCTTTATCTTTTTCAAAAGCATCGGGTACCTGATGATCAAAAAGAAAAAGTTGAAAATGACGCGGCTCTTGAAAGCGGACACGTTATAGGTGCTATTGGAGCACCTTATGATGGTAAGTCAAATTACTTTTACACACCCTCGTAGAAAGATTAAGTAGTCAACATACTAGGCGTTTTAGCGTCTCGTCTTATAATTTGTAAAAAAGTTCTAAAAAGCTCAACAATTTTATTGTACACAGAAATCGATAGTCTCCAAACTTTCGGTGGCGAAGTGGCTCCGGCGAATGCGAAAGTACTCGTCTCATCCCGCGTGGTGGCCAACCCGGATGGCAAAGTGCGCGAGAGTCGCGACCGGAAGGTGCTCACGCGCAACGTCACTGACCGCGTGCTGGAAACCGAGGAGCGCTTCCACCGTGGCGATACTACGCATGATGTGAGTATTAGAAAATAAGATACTTTTATTGCATTGTACATTGATTTCATTAATTTAAAATACAGTCATAAATTGGGGCTATTCAAGAATTGAGTGAGTACGCATTTTTTTGAGAAATGACTGATATCGTCGCTTAACATCAGGTTCCTTGTGAAAGTAAATGAATAAAAACCTTGATCTTAATAACTGTAATCGTATGACATCGTATCATTTACTTTATTACAGTCAAGTAAAGATATTAAGTCAGAAGTCGTAGTAGCTGCATTTATTATTAATTTGGCTTGCTCACATTTTTATATGAAATATTTGATTTATGACACTATTATATTTTTTTTGCTACAATAATGCCGCATAATAATGCATATTATGAATTAAACATACATAACACAATGTATGGATACTTGCGATTAATTAGAACTGTAAAAACCATACTAATCGAAATTAAATTACAGTGTGCATCGAAAACTGTTCAAAACCAAAAGAATATATAACATAAAAAAGCTATAATTATAAGAAAATCTCCATTAGCTAAGATCATGTAATTAATCAGTGAGCATATATAATATCATCGTGATTAAAATTTGTGTTAAATAAAACTACTTCTCCAAAAAATTTCAACACTAACCTTTAAATATCCATTTAGAAGTACTTAATCAAACTACAATTTTGATATTAGTTAATCTTTTACTTCCTTCTCGTTTTCTATAAATAAAATTATATGCATTTACTGTATCGAATGTAAGCTACAAAGCTTTATGCATTTGTTTACGGTCTCGGTATTTTTTTATTCATTATACGTTCTAAATTTAAGTAAATCTGTTTTTTCGTGCCTTTGTGCACTGACGCTTGGGGTTGCCTCATATAAATTATACAATAACCATGGTGATTTGACAAGCGATCCTAAGGTGCAGGATTATTTTTATTTATATTTTAAGTAATCGTATTTTCATCTTCTTTGTTTTGTGTGTCACTGCTGAAGGTCGTATCCCGAAAATTTATTTGTACGAGCTCTTAGTACTTTGTCCGATCTTTTGGTAGCAGTAGAGCTCCTTGTCAAAAAGTTCGTCCTGGGAAGTACTGCCACCTTACTTATTTCTGTCGCCATGTTAGCATTACTGCATTTCGGTTTTGAAGGATAAGGATGCTGGTGAAATCATAGCCACATGGAACTTGTCAACTTACGTCTCAGAATGACAGGCGCAGAGGCAGTGCCCCTCTGATCTTTGTGATTTAAAGTTCTGAGTGCCACTGCAACTGTTATAACAGGCGTATCGCTTATCACCAGGCGCATGTTTGGTTCATCTCGTTACATGGCGTCATAAAAAGGTAAGATTGTGGCCAAGAGTGTGTCTGTTTTATATTAAAAAAATTAACAAGCAAAAGACTCGCGTTTCTTATTGAAAGTTACAAAGTAGTCCAGCTTATTTTATTGGATCATATCCCGTATACTCTTTCAGTTACTTTTTGTTGACATATTTATTTCGATCGTAATTGCGAATGACACCGGAAATATATATTTTTTATGATGTCAAGAGACGGGACGAACAAGTGCTGTATATGGTGGTAAGCGAAACGCGTGCCATTCAAAGCTTTAAATCGCAAAGATCTGAGGGGTACTGGCACTGCACCCGTCTTTGATACATAAGTTGTCAATTCCCATGTGCCTGTAATTTCACCAGCACCTTTATTTACCCTTCAAAACTGAAACGCAGTAATGCTCACAGTACTGCTTGACGACAGAAATAGTTAAGGTGTCAGTACTTCCTAAGACGTATTCTTTCACATGAAACTCTTAACAAATATGTTTCACAGTGTTATGGACTTCGATCGTAAATAATGTAAATGCCACACAAAAATGTTTTGTCTAAAAAGTCAGACGCAACTTTTACAAAAAAGCCGTGGTTCATTTGCATTTTACACATATTACTTCTTAACTTTACCTTGGCATATAAATCAGTATATGCGTGTATACATACGTGCTTGTACCATGAATTATGAATTTATAAATTAATTTACAAAAATGATAACTTACGTTTTATAAAGTTAAGTTATAAATAAAAAAATTCAGACGGTATTCAAGTAATGAATCACATTACATATATATAGGAAATGAAACGATTTTTCCGGATTTCAATCGCGTACATTTGTTTTTTCGAACAAACCAAACGTTACGGGCCCTTTACAGGTCTCATGTGTAACAATCGCGAAAATCTAAGAACTCGACATTACTTACATTTTTCTTAAATATTATTCATAATGCTTGCTTCAATAATCCCCGTTACATTAGCGATTTACGAATGCTTTTACCCTGATGACGCAGTTATCGCACTCTATAAGATGTTAGGGACGTGGGTGCAATGTCAGGGTTCGATTCCTGCCAGTCGATACCGCATGATAGACGCTAATGGACTCCATGGGAACATGAAGTAATTTCTAGATTGTAGCACTATTCCTGGAGTAAGATAAAAATTGTATTTTTAGCACGAGGTGAAGTTTTTGAAAAAAGTTTTTTGAGACGAAAGTGCCACGTCTTTATGACGATAAAGTATTTGAAAATGTGATGTGGCGAATTATAGAGCGCCTCTAACGGTTATAGGAAGAACTATACTTCGTTTTTTTAAGTATTACCCAAACATAAGGAAATTTTGGGTCTTTTGTCAGGTGCCATTTCTTTCAGGAACGGAAACTTTTCATTAAATAATAACTTATATCGAGTCATTTGTAAAAAAGGGTGCTGGTGAAACTACAGGCACATGGGACTTGTCTACTTATGTCTCAGGGTAACGGGCGCAGTGGCAGTGCCCCTAAATTCTTTGCGATTTAAGGCTCTGAGTGGCCCTGTAACATTGCAACTGTCATGGATAGGCGTGGTGCTTACCACCAGGCGCACGACTTGTTCGTCCCGTCACTTGGTATTATAATAATCTCAGTACAGAGTACTAAAAAAACCGACCTCAAAAGTACGTAGAATTATATATAATTATCAAGTTTTATTGAAATCGGTTACCGGAAAGTGCGCAAACCCGGATTCATGCCCTACTTCGCCACTATACGGGACTTGACACAGGAGATAATAAAAATCGGTTCTCGGAAAAGCGCCTTGAATTGAAGAATAGCAAAAACAACCATTAAAAAAATTGCTCCTTGTAATAAAATTTAGGCACTGTTATAATAATCTCAGTACAGAGTACTAAAAAAACCGACCTCAAGTACGTGGAATTACGTCTATTTGCGAAGTTGTAATGAAATATTCCCTAGTTCGCCACTATACAGGACTTGACACTGGAGATAATAAAAATCGGTTCTCACTACTCAAAGTATATTGAGAGAAAAATGCCTTGAATTGGAGAAATAGCAAAATCAGCCATTAAAATAATTGCTCCTTAATTTAATTTAGGCGCTATTTATAAAAGTGAACCTTCATGCGTGAACAGCCACCTTAGAGGTGGATGATTTTCTTCAAAATGAAATGGGACAGCTATGGAGGTATCCTCTTTCCAACAAAAAAAGAATCATGAAAATCGTTTCACAAATAGGTACCGGAGTTATCGCGTAACATACATACAAAAAAAAACACAGTTGAATTGAGAACCTCCTCCTTTTTTGAAGTCGGTTAAAAATAATCATTTATCAATAGTTCTCACGACTTTATTTATTTATTACTGTAATTTCTTCTCTGAAGAAAAAGGTTTGCTATCACTGCTACTTTGTTTACAGTTTTTCTAATTGTAAAAAAAACGAAGTAATAGCTACCTATTGACATTATAACTCATGATAGTTCTCATTATAACTCATGATAGTTACAAAAGTTCAGGTACTTACATAAATTTGTAGTGAAATTATTCGCTTGAACTCCCGTAATTTATAGACACTAGACGTTGATTAAAACTGTATTAACTAGTTACATTGTAAATTGAAGTAGGTTTGGAAACCGTTTGACAATTCCTTAACATTGTAAATGTATGTTTATAACTACTATAATACTTAATGTAGATATAGTGGGGTACACTCCGCACATCTGGTGCAGCAAGCGAACAGCTACAGGTGAAGACTGAAAATCAGCAATGCTGAGTCTTTGACTTTTTTGTAAACTTTGCTCAATTGTATTTTCTATTACTATTTTGTTGTGATTTCTATATTTTGTGGAGAAATAAGTGTCTTTTTAATTTCTCTTGCTCTAAAAGTACGACGATATAGTCTTACCTAGCGGGAGTAAAGAGCATCCTTTAATATCTAGGGAGTAAAAAGTAGCTAATTTTTTAAGTTACTTCGAGCCGATAAACTCAAACAGCCAGTAGTACGCTCGGTTTTAGTTCCGTGCTTTTTCCGCATAGACGGTGGCGCCATTTTATTTTCCCACGTAAGTGCGTTTGTTGTATCTGTGTCTGGTTGGAAAAAAAAAATACCGCGAAAACTTTTCAGAATTTTGGTTCGTAATTTTGTTGTAGAGCGAAAACAATTTAATTTTTTTTTCTCTCAATCGAAGTGAAAACTAAAGTTTTGACCTTGGGTCTAAATGCTAATATAAACCCTTGGAATAATGGACACCGAACCATCTCGGGTATTATATTGGCTCGTTTTAGTCACTCGATAAAAATATGCTATTTTTACTATTTTATTTTTGTAAAGGAATAGGGCTGGGGCAAATCTAGGTGGAATGTTCTAGGGTAAGCTCTGCTAGTAGATTAGATCACTAAGCTACAAAGGGTAGTGCCAGAAATGTAGTTTCTAAAGAGGTTGTTAAACTAAGATCTGCCTCCAACTAGTCAGTATGGTTTAGCGCGTCTATAGTAAACGATGATTAAGATAGAGTCACATTGGCAGCACTTTTGGTGAGTAGTAGGTAAGACAGTCCACACGTAACGGCAGTATGGCAAATAGTTTAGATATGTGTGTATAAATCTTTTTGACTACAAACATCTACACGGACGAAGTCCCGGGTAAAGCCTGCTATATCTATTTTTTTAACCGATTTATAAAAAGGAGGAGGTTATACATTCGGCTGTATGCATGTTTTCAAATTACTCCATCATTTGATGAGGCCATCATAGAAATCGAGGGAAATTATCAAATTTTATAGGCATGTCCGTGTAATAAACGATTTCAGTTCCGGGTTCGTTTCGGCTATCACAAATTACTAATTATCATTTGTGTTTTAGTGATGTATACTATAACCTTATTACTAAATATATACCTTACAACTACTAAATACAAATACAAATTTACTAAATACAGATCTAAAAAGTGTCAGATAGCACAACAAAAACTTAAAAGTTTATTTTAGGTAAATTTATTAATAAGTTTCATAAAAAGTAATGGAACGAAAGTTGTTGTTTATGATGTTGTGTATAATAAAAAATGCATGTAAATATTTGACGCGGACGAAGTCGAGAACAACAGCTATTATTGTATATAATAATTACCAATGTTATCAGTGTGTAAACTGGTTGAACATTGTTCTTTGAAGTGTTTTTCAGGTTTTTTGTTATTGTACTTCATAAGTTTATGCGTAGTGCAAGTTTTTAAAGCAGTTTTTAAACCATTTAAAGCCGAGCATTTTTTTTTTCCTACAATATCTTAAGTCGTACCTTTTAAAGGACCATTTATTTTGCGCCTACATTTGTTCCACAGTTCCAATTGCTGGCAAATTTATTGTTATTGTAAAATCCAAACAGAGCGCAACCTGGCACCGAAACAGGTAACAGTTGGAGGCGTTTCGGCGAGTGCAAAGTTGATCACAAAACGTATGCTGATAAAGTGGAATTTACACTATACCGGTAAATGTTTATATACAGGTAACTGAAAAATTCTCTCGTATTTTCCTGCACTTTATGTTCAAATTTGCTTTTGTCGTAACGCCTATAACGGTTACCTGTTTCGGTCCCTGACTGTAGTCACGCAAAAGTTTTAAATAGCGACTTTCAACATACTTTTTGTTGGCTTTTGCACACCGTAGCCTTCGTATTATATTGCTTTTAGTGCGTAATTTTCTTATATGCTGTACGTACCAAACCCAATTGACACAAAATTTCATTCTATCTTATTTTTAGATCCATATTTGCGCCCAAAATAGATGTTATCTTTGTTTTTGATTGGAATAAACTATGATTAGGATTAAATAAAAGTATTCCATCCAACACGACAGCAAAAAAAGATTTTCAAATAATGTAATCAATTAACAAAAATACACATTTTTTTATTTTGAAATTTCTACAATGTACAATATAAAATATCGCCATCAATATATATATATATATTATACTGGGAAAAACAGTAATTTCACAAAAAATTGACTTTGAAATAAGTGCAATTTAAATTTAAACAAGGAATATTTCTTAAAAATACAATGGTCACATGGTACAAATAAGCAATTTTATTGCGTTTTCCTATAGTTAATTCATTTCTATAAAAATTCCAGATAATTGGTTTTCGTAGTATAACTACGATATAAAACAGCGACGAGATCAGTATATTTAAGTATAAAAACACAATTTAATTCGAATTATTGAACTCAAGGGTTAGAATGTTGATCAATCGTCTGTGTTAGACTCGAGCCGATTGAAAAAACTTCGCATGTTTCTACCCGAGCTCATTTTGTGGTAAGAGAGGTTTTAAATTGTAGGAGCAGGATGTCTGAAATTATACGGCGCCGCGTGTCTTGGGACTACACTTTTTCCAGCTACAACATAGAGGTTCTATTTTGTAAAGCATTCCTTAGTCTCCGTTTGTATATGCGATTTTAATAAAAAAGAGAATGAATACAGAAAACTTTAAGTGAAAGATGATGACATCGTGGTAATGTTTCTATAGTACAATTTGTTCATTATACAAACTATTAGATAATTTTGAACGAAATTCATCATCAATTGTTACCTTGGTTATTTCATTCAATTCCATTATTATTGTTATTATATATTTTATTAATAATTCGTATGTACAGATTGAACTGATAAAATCTTTTTCTTCTCGCGTGAATGTTTTCGCACCAGTAGAAATCTTATGTTATATTTCTTTGGCACAGTAAGCAGCCACCTCTATGCCCCTATCTGTTACTAATCGATACAAAGGAAAGAGCTGGTTAAATAAGAATGTTTGTTAGTACTGTTAGAATATATACATATATAAATATTAAAATATTTCGAATGCCTTTAAAAATAGTTCCCCAGTATTCTACTAATGTTTCGCTATCCTCAGCCATTATGTAATAATGAGTTGAACTTGAATCAGTGCCATGGGACGAGAAATGGTTGTTTATTTCTTTAATGACGCAAATGACTTAATATAACTCGAGTGTGTCATTTCTAGCAATGAAATTTGCTACTTTATATGTTGCCTGTAATGTTTTGCGGTTTTAAATTAGTTATACAACTTAATTTACTAAAATTAACGTAACTTATGCAATTTCTCTTAATGTACTTGTTCCGTTATTACAACTTCTAAGTACATTTATTTTAGCAGCTGTAGAGCTCGTTGTGAAAGAGTTCGTCCAGAGAAGTACTGCGACCTTACCTATTTCTGCCGCCAAGCAGTAATGTTATCATCACTGCGTTCCGGTTTTGAAAAGTAAGGTTGCTGGTGAAATTATTGGCACATGAGACTCGTCAACTATATCTCAGGATGACGGGTGCAGTGGCAGTGCACCTCAGATTTTTGCGATTTATAGCTCTGAGTGGCACTGCAACTGTTATGGACAGGCGTGTAGCTTATACCATCAGGCGCACCCGACTCGTTCGTCCCGTCTCTGGATATTAAAAAAAAGGAAAAAAAATATTTTTGCCGCAATTACAAAAGGGTTCTAAAAATTACCTGCATAATTGTTGACAAAACTACTAAAAGATGGCACACGTTCATACAGACGTTACCTTACTAACTTTTTATTAAAGTACCTACAAGGCTTTTTTCAAATAAATAGTGCTTTGCTCAATATATTAAATATTTATTTTATAATACCAAGTGACAGGACCAACACGTCGTGCGCCTGGTGGTAATCGACACGCGTGTCCATAGCAGTTGCAGTGCCACTCAGAGCTTTCAATCACACAGATCTGATAGACACTGCTACTGCGCCTGTCTCCCTGAGACTTAAGTTGACGAGGCCCATGTGCCTGTGATTGCACCAGCACCATTACCCTTCAACACCGGAACACAGTAATGTAAACATTACTGCTTGGTGATAGAAATAGGTAAGGTGGCAGTACTTCCTTGGACGAACTCTTTAACAAGGGAGCTCTACTGCTATGTTTTTTATTATAAAATAAAGAGGGGAATAAACTGTTTTTTTAATAGTACCAAGTGACGACACGAACAAGGCGTGATTCTGTAATAGTTGTAGGGCCGCTCAGATTTTTAAATCGCAAAGACCTGCGAGTCACTGCACTACGCCCGTCACCCTGAGACATAAGTTGACAAGTCCTATGTGCCTGTAATTTCACTAGCACCCTGGAATACAAAAAATAATTTATTTCGTATTATTAATGTCACAATATTAATAAAGATGAGTATTACGACGACACAAAGAGATCCCTCTACACTATAAAAAGTAAGAAGTTGAAATCATATAATATAGATTTGGATTTTCTCCATACAAAAAAAACAAATGGTAAGAGTTGTACCACAAAATGGAGCAGCTTATTCAGATGAGCGTTCCCATAAATCGATGAGGATTTTGAAATTATAATTTGTTCACCGAGATAGATCGCCGCAGGCGTCGCGCCCACGCTTGCAATAACTACGAATATCCCTTGGCCATTGATGTTTTCAGTTTATACACTATATTATAATGAGAATGAATAAAAAGAAACGTTTTATTGATTATGTTCTTGTGTGTGATCGGGCGTCATATCTAGTGTTCGTTAATGTAGAAAATATTTATGTAATATCAAATATTGTTTTTTTTTATTTGTATACAGATACAAGTTATTCTAGTGTGTGTTCTATTCGACATTGGTATTAATACGTATAATACCTACCAAATTCTAAATTGTACGGCCTGTCTGTGCAATACGTCCAGGGGAAGTCTTTCCAGATCAGCAGTTTGGTCAGAATTGCCTCCATCCTTTCTTATTTAACAAAAAAATGAATTTCTGTCAGTCAGGTTAGTCTGTTTTTGTCATTGACCTACCAATAAATGGACGTCGGGTTCGCGCTAAACAGTGTCCGCACCTGTAGGGCGTTAAAATCGTATACAGAGCGTCAATCGCGCCACAGTCTTCGTTTGTTCGACTGACAGCGCGGTTGTCAAATCATGCAGTACAAATAATAATAACTTGTAAAAATATAGGATTATTATTTGTTATTATTATAATAGGATTTTGTATCATATATTCACTAAACAAATATATTGTGTTATCATAGTTCTCATTTAAATGTGTTATTTTGTACTGTTGTATAGTATTTAATTTATATGTAAATGAATCGTAAATATAAATTACAAAAGCACACAAAATAGTCAAATAGCTAACTGTCCTTTTTCTTCACATTGCATGCGCAAAAGATGGAAAGATACTCATTACGTCAGTTTCAAGCTTACTTAGAATGTAAACTTCTTGGTCATTTTCAATTGTTCGAACCACAAGCGATTGAAATATTTAGAACAAAGAAACTATAGAGTCGCTTTGATTTTAATCTTATTTTTAAAATGATTTTTTTTATTAAACGTTAGCAATAGTTATCAAAATATTATTGTACTCGTTTTACGGCTTGGGATTACCTATCAGAACTCAGAAAATACATTTGCCCGAAATAACGTTAACTCGAATTTTCATAATGTCAAATATATTTTTTTAGGAAGATTTCAAAACAGAAGCTAATTTTGTCTTTGTGAAAAGAATTGAAAATTATTCGAAACCGTAACGGTAACGGGAATTACGGATATTTGAGTTTACGTTTAGTTGGAATACAATTCTTATAGTACACGCTTATTTTCACATTTGTAGTACTATTGGTATGTATGTATCGTTCAACTCTTTATTATATCTTTAAGTGAATTCGTACAAAATTGGACATAATAATATATGTATATAAAAGTTAATTAACATTTACGAGAAAGGTTCCTCCATTACTCTTGTGTTCAAGTAATTTTCAGTCAAAGCTAAATATGGTGCATCTTGTTAAGTTTCCAGTAGAAGCTGAATATGGTGTCTTTGGGTCCTTAAATTGTTGCAAGCAAAAATAGGCAGTACTGCAATGACGTTACAATTTAAATGAAATGTTTTAGTTTTTTATATTTCGTTACATGTCAAAACGTTTGTATAGGTTAACTTCGGACATTTTTTTCGTGGTTTTTGTGGTAGACCAGATGTCTATTTGTTGGTAGGTCAATGGTTTTTGTGTTCAGTCCATCCGTTGGTCATCTATGGAGACAGAAAGCGATACGAAATTTAAAAATACCTTTTTTGTGTATGCTTCAATAGCTCTTCCGTACTTTTCTTTAATTACGATGTATGTTTTAAACCGCTACACGGGTTTTTGTTTTAAAATGAGCAGTTCAGGTTATACAAGAACAATAGTTATTTACCACACGTCATATCTTCGTACATTAATTTAGTCTAAATGTAAGCGCTTTGTAGCTAGAAACAATAAATTTGTTTTTTTAAACAATAAAAGTGGCAAACGTTCGTAAGTAATGGTAAGTCATCATCTTGTATTGGTTTGAACTATGGAGTTGTGAATTTTTTTTATTTCTTTGTTTTGCCTTCATGTATATTTGAAAAGAATAGCATAATTAACTTTATCAAAAGTATATTGTTTTTTGATATAGCAACAATTGAATCTCGTATTTTTCATACTAGTGCCTTCTTTAACATATAGTAAAAGTTTATGTAAATTTGGTGTAAATTAAATACCAATAACTTTCTTTTTAAGGTTGCATTTTTAAAGATCGAATCCGGTAGACGTACAAAAATAATTGTAACTTTTCTCTATAAAGCCGACCCCAAAAGTTTGTAGAATTATATCTATTTGCCGTTAACTGATTTCAATAAGACTGTTGAAATCAGTTAACGGAAAATGGGTGAAATCCCATAAATCGGATTCATCTCCTAATTTGCCACTCTTAGACGAGGAATATTTTCTTTAAATTTAAATGGTATCACTCAGTAGTGATCCCATTTAAATTTAAAGACTACTCTAGACTCCTGAGGTACCCTTTCCAACAAAAAACGAATCATGGAAATCGGTTCACAAATATCGGAGTAATCGCGTAACATACACACACACACACACACACACACACACACACACACACACACACACACACACACACACACACACACACACATACACACACAAAAAATACATTCGAATTAAGAACCTCCTCCTTTTAAAAACATCCTTACGTAAATTCGTTCATAACACGGTTGTATACACGGATTAAGTAAGAATGTACAATATACTTACATTTCATTAGCAAATGCTTGTAATTAACTTTCAGTAAGCTATAAATCCGTTAATCAGCACCGTTGACCCACATTGTTTAACCTATTGGCAGCAGGAGCGCAACAATCCAAATGTTACTCATGCGCATGTGACCCAGATTGCGCTTACGTCACCGATGACCGATGAAAGTGATCTCGTGTCGTCCGTTGACTTTTGCTTTTAGTTAGAATACATTAGTAATGTTGCACACTCAATGGTAAAAGTATCGATGTATTCGTGACTTCGGTAAATAGCAATGACACCGAAAATGCATCTTAAAATATCTTGACTACAGTACTATCGATATTATGACTGTTTTAATGTCAATGTTTTCGTGGAATTTGTTTTTTTATCGAGGGAAGTTTAGTCGGTCGTGTTTCGGACCCTACACTATCGGGTCCTTCTGTTTTCATTATCAATTAAAAAAAAAACAAGTTGAGTTCGTATTTTTTAACGTCGAATACACGATTTTCCGCGTGGTTGAAATACATCAAAACTTTTGTTTTTGGTCTCATTTTTATAAAAATATCTTTAATTTAATATGACATTGACTACAATATTGTTCTTTATTTCTTCTTCTTCTTTATCAAAGTAAAGCTATGCGCATCATACATCTTAATAAAAATTTATGCAATTGAGAGTACGTCTTATTCAAATTGTGGGTTTTTGCAGAAAATGGGTTGCCTGACAAGGGATATATTGTTATTGTATATTGTTCCACCTGGGGATGTACATCTTGCCAGGAGGGTTGATTGCTAGAGTTAGCTTTGTTGACAAGTATTATTTTATTCAAATTATATTAAGTCAAGATTATTTATTGGCTGGTGAATAGCATGTGTCAAGTTTTGTAGATTGGTATTGGTATACGACGAGTTGCGACGTTCTTTTCAAGAGAACTGCGAGAATAGAAATAAGAGTTGCCTTGTGTCCCTTGTGTGTTATGATGGTACTTTGTCGACATTATCTTTGAATTTGAAATTATTTTTCCGAAAATACTTTCATATAAAGTTGTATGATAGATCCGATCAGTTTACCTGCAAACTACGGAATGCACTCATCTGTTGCGCCACGGAAAACGGCGACCGATGAAAGCGATCGTCTTTTGTCGAGTGTTGCGTTATTTGCCTACGGCCTTCGTTGTGTAATGGATCCTATAAATCAAAACGTCCCGTAACACGAGGTATATAAAAAAATTATACTCAGCGGTAATAGAATTTAGAACATTACTGACTTAATACATATTTGTATGTATGGTTGTGCGAACAGTCGTTCTTGTGTGGATTTTTGTGATTTGTCACCGTAAAAGGAGTTCAATACTGTAAATAATTTTTAGGTTCATATCAAGGATGTATATCTGCGCGAAAAGTGGACACCGCCGAGACAAAGAATAAAAAAACAAACTACGTCATATTATTATCATATATTATCATAGGCACTAATACGAGAACTCGCATTACTTTCTATTTATAAAACAACATCTACATTAACAATTTCCATAAAACGCGTCCATTAGCGGCGAAATAGCAGAGGGAGGTAGAAAATCCAAGTTACTTCGTTCCGAGAACATCGCCTCTGATACCGAAGCTCACAATTATTACAATCACATATTACAAAGCAAATTGTCAGCTAGCCCGATAAAAAATATAAAAACCAGCACGTATTCCGTTGTAATAGGCCTTGCAGTGTTAAAGTCAATTGGAAACACTTGCGAGCCCACAAAACCTATTTTTTATTCAACGCAATTTGAGCTCGACTATTTGTGGCTTGGAGGTGAGAGATAGTTCGTAAGGAGAAAGCACATTGCAATTGAAACTCCATGTAGAGAGCTACAATGAAGGCGATCAATATAGAAATATATTTACTATCACGCCAATCGTCCAATGGGATACTCGAGAATAACAGGTATGTTCAAACACTCTCGCCTTTTTTCAAAATATCGGGTGGAAGTCTATGGATCAATACCTTTACCACATAGTGTATATAACCAGAAATAGAGACGAAATAAGGTCCATACATTCCTGGTTACTCATTAGTGATACATCACTTATAAATATCAACTCGCGCTAGCACTGAAATATAGGCAGCGCCGACTACTGACCTGTGTGTACGTCTCCGTATATTCCAAAAATATTCTGTATTTATTGTAATAAATATAATATATCTAACAATGGCGTGCTGTTCAATTCAGTGGTGTGGGGAAAGACGGAAAAACATCTAACTACAAAACAAAATGGAATTAAATTTCATCGGTAATTAAATATTAACAGTTTTCGTCCCTTATAGCAAAGCTCAAGTTAACTGGTCGATTTGAAGTGAAACAATTGACGACACCCGTCAATTGTTTCATTTAGAGAACATTTAGAGAAATTCAAAAGGTTCGAACTGTACTGGCAAATCGAAGGAATTTTTGTTTGTGTTCAATCTTTTTAGGATGGTGGCATCACCCACAAGCTCCGTTCGACATCTTTTTTAAATTCATTTCTAATAAGATTTAGGACAAAATTTTCCATCATAGTAAAACGTTTGTTAGCAGTTAGTTACTGGGTATTCATTATTGGTGAGTGTCGATTACTGCTTATTTAATTAGTGGATTTTTAGTGTTCATTACTGGAGATTTAGAGAAATTCTAGTTTAGGTTTTTTTTTAGTAATAATTATAATAGTTTTTTATGAAACATACTACAGCATTATCTTCCATGAGGACCATACCGGTCAAGTAAACTAATGACTATTGATATGATATGTTTGAAAAAAAAAAAGTTATTTTTAATTTAAAGCTTCCCTTAAAATTCGATCGTTGCTGTCATCTCCCTATTGATATTTATAGAAATAAGCCGTTGTTATCTTAATAATTAATAGTTATATTTTAATAATTAATAAATATAATGATTAATTATTAAACAACGTCATTGTAATAAGACTCAAATTGCTTTCCTTCCTCCATAATCTAAGCACTTGGCGTGGCAGCACCGGCTAGTAATTTGACCTCATGTCGGGCATTAGTAGGAGTGCCCAGCGAGCTTTTAACACTGCCAATAAGACCACAAAATGCGATGCACATTAACAAAACGTATGAGAAACTTGGATACGACTTTTTGTGTAAGATAATGTCAATGAGCGAGCATCCTACGCGCTTATCGCACTTCATGATGCTTATAGCATGAAATCGGACGTGGAACTTAGAATAAAGTGTCCCATTTTTATCTTAATACATGTTATATGGCTCACTCTATGATTATGATCAAGATTGTACAGTGAAGAAATGAGGAAATTGAATGTTTATTTACGTAAAAGGCAAGTAAATGGTCGTAGTAGGTAATATACTACACTTTCGCCTTCTAAAAAAAAATTTTAAGATCAGCTGGCTTGGTACCTCTGTTTGCAATCCGGTAGCCACGTTGAGCACGCGACAGACGCTGGTTCGAATTCTGTCGGATCGAAGGAATTTTCTTTGTTTTTTTATATTCATATCAATAATACTTTGTTAATCCTGATTTAGCCGAATGACGTTATTGAACACTTTGTAAATGCGAAATTGCCTCATCCAGATATTTAATTTGCTCGCCGATTATTACGCTAGATGAGAGTCAACAACCAAGGTAGCTCGGACAATAATTTAAGATGTTTAGATACAATCTACAAGGCTTGCGCGGTGTGCCCAAGAATTCATGTGATCACCTCACAGATCCAATCTGAGATTAGCCCGTTCGAGGTGATGTTGCGAAAAATTATCTTCTGCTAGCCTGTTTAATTTTCTAAGATAAACAAGAAGTTGATAGTGTGCTAAAATTGCTTTTTAATTAGGTTCGTTAAGTATATTGTTACTAGATTTAGAAAGAAAGCGATACTTATTACGCTTTGATGAAGTCTGGAAAGTATTATAAATACTTTACGCGTAAAATACCTTAAATGAATAAAAACCTTGGTCTTTATCTTGGTCTAACTAAAATCGTATGACCTTGTATCATTTACTTTAATACAGTCAAGTGAAGATATTAAGTCAGAAGTCGTAGTAGCTGAGTTTATTATTTATTTGGCTTGCTCACATCTTTATATGAAATATTTCATTTATGACTCTATTATATTTTGTTTGCTATAAGTGCCGCATAATAATATATATTATGAACTAAACATACATAACACAATGTATGGATATTTGCGATTAATTAGAACTATAAAAACCATACTAATCGAAATTAAAATACAGTGTGCATCAAAAACTGTTCAAAACCAAAAGAATATATAACATAAAAAAAGCTATAATTATAAGAAAATGCCCTTTAGCTAAGATCATGTAATTAATATTTGTGTTAAATAAAAGTACTTCTCCAAAAAATTTAAAACTAAACTTTGAATATCCATTCAGAAATATTTAATCAAACTACAATTTTGATATTAGTTAATCGTTTACTTCCTTCTCGTTTTCTATAAATATTTTTTTTACTGTATCGAATGTAAGCTACAAAGCTTTATGCATTTGTTAACGGTCTCGTATTTTTATTTTTTTATCATACGTTCTAAATTTAAGTAAATCTGTTTTTTGTGCCTTTGTGCACTGACGCTTGGGGTTGCCTCATCTAAAATGTGGAATAACCATAGTGATTTGACAAGCGATCCTGAGATGCAGTACTATTTTAATTTATATTTTAAGTATTCCGATTTTTTCTTCTTTGTCCTGTTAGTCATTGCTGAAGGTCGTATCCCGAAAAGTGCTTTCTACGAGCCCTTTGCATTTTGTCCGGTCTTTTAGCAGTAGTAGAGCTCATTGTGAAAGAGTTCCTCCAAGGAAGTACTGCCTTACCTATTTCTGCCGCCAAGCAGTAATGTCAGCATTACTGTGTTCCGGGTTTGAAGGGTCAAGGGTGCTGATGAAATTACAGGTACATGGGACTTGTTAACTTATGTCTCAGGGTGATGGGCGCAGTGGCAGTGCCCCTCAGATCTTTGCGATTTAAAGCTCTGAGTTGCACTGTAACTGTTTTGGACAGGCGTGTAGCTTACCATCAGGCGCACTACTTGTTTGTCGCGTCACTTGATATTATAAAAAAAAGAAAAAATAACATTTCACATTTTTTTATTGTGTAATTTGTGCTTAGGTTAGGTTAGGGTGTTTTTATGGAAATCGATAACGATTAGATAACCATTATGGAAATAGATAATGATTAGGGCAGAACTACTTACTTTTTCGTATCTGAACCATAGACCTATTTTACATTTGTATTGTACAAAGGAAAAAGCTTTGTTTATTGTATATCAAATAGCCTCATTGTTTTTCGATGGCGGTTGTCTTTTTACTTTCGTAAATGACTAACATTGTGTAACTTGGCTTATAAACTTTGTAATCACATTTTGACTGGTCTTGCTTTGTTCTCTATGTTGTCATTAGGCATTATGACTCATATCGCATAAAAATAGTGTATCATATGTTATATTTCTTACCTCATGTTGATAGTTCTGAAGTTAGCAATCCCGAGTCTCTCCTTGGCCTTTAAAATAAAAGAACGCGTATTGGTATTTTATAAATAATCGAAATACGTACAATGTATCGTTAAAGTTAATTATAATAGACCCCGCTGAGATCTTTGTGGTTGTTTCTGAGTTTATTTAAAAAAAAAAAGACAAATAATATATCGTTTTTATATGAATTATATTTAATGTTACTTGTATAGTATTCTGTTTAGTATAGAAGACTTTTTACAATATTGACTTATTAATTAAAACATATTATTATATTATACTCTAGAAAGAGTAGTTATTATAGGGTTAACTGAATATGGTAAAAATTACAGCGGTTACACACGGCGATTTTTAGCAGCGATGCGAACGCGTTACAATCGCGATGCAAACGCAATACAAACGCGATGCACGTTTTAGATTCATTAAGTAATTTATTTATTTATTTATTGTATTTATTAGTTTCACTTTTAAATTTACAATTAACAAAACGAAATAATGTGCATAAACCTATATAGATTTTTCGTACATAATTATTCAACATAAGCGACTATAAATCGCAAGTGTAGCGAAACAGTCGCGCGTTTCATTAATGTTTGTATCGCTGCTAAAAGTCTGTAACCACTCTTAGATAAATGTATACTAATACATGTGTTTGAAAAACTCATCTCTCTCATTTTCATCTGAAAGGTCGACAGTTTGAATCCCTGTAGCAAAATGTACCTAGCTGCAATGTAATTTCTAAGTTATGTACATTTCGTTGCAATATCTTTTATAGTAAAGGTAGAGGAAAATGACGTGCAGAAACTTTCATACCGAAAAAGGATAAGATATCTTGTAAGATAATTGGTAACTAGTAAATAAAGTAAACTGTCCCCGTGACTAAACGATTACCATGCCGGACTGCCAAGCAGAGGACCCAGGCTTGATTCCCGTGCCGGGAGAAATATTTGTATGGCCTACACTTACTTCTCCAGTGAGTTTGAGTGAATTTGTGGTTGTCTATGTGTGTGTCCATGGCATCCGCGACACAGGGTTCCCTAGTGCAGGGCTAAGTTGATTTGCGTGATTGTGCGTTATTATTATTATTAAAAGTAGTCTGTAAAGATGCCTATGAAGTACAAATCAAAGCTCAAGTAGCTTTCAATTCAGTACTATAAAGCTGTCAACTTTTGTTTTTCTACATTTGAAAATACGCTATTTTTTTTAATGTTAGTACCATCGCAAGGTTCTGTTTTAATTGAAATGTACGGAATGATGAAGATTTAAAATATGTAATTACTAAACTTGCACAACAAAAGTATTGAAAAGTCATGGACATACTCGTGTCATAAATTATCATAATAATATAATTTATATGATAACTTATGATAGGAGAAACGACATAAACGTAAATCATAAAATATTATACATACATAATTTTGAAACGATAATTTGATAATTTAGTTTGATATTTTTTCGTGTTATTTCGTAAAAAGACGTAAGATTTATTATGTTAAATATGATATTTTTTATTACTTTATAGCACATAATTGAAAAGTTGAAACATCTTTACAAAATCGAAATTTTGGTCAACTGGTTTAGTGATAATGGAGTTTTATAACACATTAATCGGGTTCGTATAATACTTCTCAGTTCTACGCAACGAATTGACCATTCGATTAATCATTAATGAATAGCAAGTGGCATTTGTAAAGGTGTTACAAAACATATCTAATACGGCTATATAACTCGACAGGCGCAACTGGTCAACAATTTCGAATCATACGACTATGTAATGTTATTTTGTTACAAAAGTTGATTTATACGATCGTTTGTTGTGGTGGTTTGTGGTGAAGGTCTGTGTTCAGTAATATAAATATATAATAATGGTGAAATTACAGGCACATGGGACATGTCAACTTAAGTTTCAGGGCGACTGGGCGCAGTGACTGTGCCCCTCATATCTTTGTGATTTAAAGCTCTGCGTGGCACTGCAACTTTTATGGACAGGTGTGTCGCTTACCACCAGGTGCGCAAGTTATTCGTCCCGTTACTTGGTATCATAAAAAAATATAAACATAACTTGTTAACAAGTACATAAGCGTGATAAGAAAATAAAGATTTTATAAATATAGTAACGAAATTACAATTCATACGGAATTAAAAAACAAATCTCCCTAATTTAAGGGAGTTAGTTTTTTTATATTATGCCTACCAGGAAGCGAATCCAAAAAATTAAATAGTCATCCATATAGTTTCGTACTGACTAAGTAATACTATCTAATTTCTTAATAATGAAAACCATTGAATTTGGTGACTTTCAAAAATTTTGAACCATAGACAATCGGTCGTAGATTGACCGTGAGGATTGAAAGTTATACTGTGTAGATAGGAATCAATTGCCCCTGTAGCAATTGATAATTTCACACGTCAAATAGATGAAGTGACAGTTTTGAGATTGCATAAGTAATGCAACCAGAGTGCTGTTCCAGGAGTTGACGAGGGAAAGTTCAATTTACTTACGACATTACTTATTATTATTATATTTTATAATATCAAGTGACAGGACGAACAAGTCGTGCGCCTGGTGGTAACCGACACGCCTGTCCATAGCCGCTCCAATACCACTCAGAGCTTTAAATCTCTAAGATCTGAGGATTACTGCTACTGCGTCCATCATTTGAGAAATAAGTTGACAAGTCCTATGTGTCTGTAATTTCACCAGTATCCTTGCCCTTCCAAATCGGAACGCAGAAATGCTCGCATTACTGCTTGGCGGTTGCTATTATTTATACACTGAGCATCGGCACAGAAGCCCTCAATTTTTCTCTCAACCCGTAGTATCATACAAGATAGCAAATCTTATGTATGACGAAGGCATAATCTGAAGATCAAACAGTGAGAAGTGTTGTCACTGGTAAATGACAAAATTGTCGCTTGTACTTGGGGATGGATTTTAAAAGCTGTATTAAAAGAGTTCTCATATGTATTTTTTAAATATCACATTATTTCAATTCGCTATTACTAGTCTTCGACCGCAGCAGTCGTTTGGTAAAATTACATTTTAAAAAAATTACAAAAAAGTACATTTCTGTTTTCATGATTGAATTTTTTGAGTTCAAAAAATTCTTGCTTTTTTACGATAATAACAAATTTTTTATTACATTTAAGAAAAACACAGACCATTAAAAGACTGGCTAACTGGCGGTCATTTATCCTTTATCTGTCATAACGGGGCGAGAAAAACCTTAAGCCTTAGCTACCTTACTTCATTGTTTTGAACTCTCTGTGCAGCTTAGTGAAAATAATAATATTAAGTTTTTATATAAAAATATCCAACAGCATGCATTAATTTAAAAAAAGTCAAATCATAGAAGCTTTAAACATGATTTGAGATCGTGAGTTACATTTATGTTATTCAGTTATATAACTATAATGTAGCCAATATAACAGTGTTTTCTATAAAAATACGATCATAAGAGGTGATGTTAATAAATTTCAAAAAATGTAAATGTAAGTAAATAAAGAGAATTTTAAAAAAACCAAAAATGAATATTTTGTAACATATTGTTAGTTTTCGGCAGTTAAGTAACATGAGAAACTCACAGAAAATTTGAAGCAACACTTGCGCCCGTTGATGTCTTTTGTGCGAACTATTCAATGGTCCATAAGAAAATTGTGAATTCATTTTGTGACACAGATTAGTAAGTAGGTTAATACACTTAAAAATATAATATATAGTACCTGCCATTATTATTGTTGGAACCGTTTAGTACTTCGAACGTTATTACTTGGACCTTTTCAAGGCGAGAGTGAAAAGGCATTATTTAGGTGTGCATGCTCCATCGTTGACTCATCGTCACTTTCCATCAGATAAGAAGGAGGTCTAATGCGCACTTACATGTTTAATAAAAAATAAAAAATAAACTTACTTCTTGTATATTATAAATTAGAACGGAGATTTAATAGTATTTAGTATTTTGTTCTTTACAAGCCGCTAATCCCAGATAATAAAATATTATTGTTTGCTGTAGTACAAGCTCTTCTTTTACGTTAGAAGACAGTGTACTTCACATATTTTTAGTAGCAGTAGAGCTTCTTGTGAAAGAGTTCGTCGAGAGAAGTACTGCTACCTTACCTATTTCTGCCACCAAGTAATAATGTGAGCATTATTGTGTTCCGGTTTTGAAGGATTTAGGGTGTTGATGAAATTACAGGCACATGGGACTTGTCAACTCATGTCTTAGGGTCGTATTCTAGAACTCTACTCAATGCTCAAGTCAGGATTGCACTGGAAACACAAGCACTAGAAATACGACCCTAATGGCAAGGACTTGAGTATGATTTTCAGTGCTCACTGCAATACTCAAGTCCTGACTTGAGTATTGAGTAGAGTTCTGTTATACGACTCTTAGAGTGACATGGGCACAGTAGCAATGTGCCGTAGATCTTTGCAATTTTAAGTTCTGAATGGCAACTGCTATGAACAGGCGTAACGCTTAACTCCAGGCACACGATTTATTCGTCCTGACTTGATATCATAAACAAAAATTAGATTATTAAAAATTTTGTTGGGAAAATTTGTTTGTCTTTTACGCACGATGACCTGGATCCAAAATACACTGGAAAGCCTAATGAGTTCTTTTGAATCATATATAGTTTTGCTTACTAATTAGATATAACACTTTAACATTGAATTAAGGCATCGTAACCTGTAACGTAACGTACCTGCACTAAGGGAAAGGTTCATAAAATTCCTATATGACTTGTAAAGACCCTAAACTGTATGTATGTTTGGTTCAGCATGGTGAGATTGTGACATAAAACCCTTAACTAGACCCGGGTCCAGTAATGGGACGTACGTGAGCTGATGATTGTAACAATATTTTAGGAAACTAGTTTTTTGAAATACGTAAAGAAATTAGTCTTACACACGTCTAATGGTAACTTTATTCCTGTGGTGCAGTCGTAATGTAGCTCGTGAGACTACGCGCTTAAATCGAATATTGTTTCTTTATCACCATATCGATAGGGTCTTTTCATCGAAATATGTAATCACATTCAAATAAAATGTGTTCCCATCAACTGTCTAGTTATTTACCATTAAAAAACTACTGAATAATAAAAAAAGATAAATCGTCGATTTGCGTGTGTTGAGCAATTCAGACAGACTTTCAAATGAGCGATGGGTCTTGTTAGGTTACAACACTGCTTGTAATTTAATTAATTTAGATCACGATCAAATGTAGTACAATTTGTTATCATTAATTTCTAAGATACTTGTTGTACAGTCGACTGCACGCTTACCTTTACACTCTAGATTTAAATTTAACTCTACGTAGCTGGTTATGTCAAAGTGTAAAGCTGTTAATAGTGTAAAGTTTATTGTTGACTGTATCTATACCAATTAACTTTGCTGTTATAAGTACATACAGTACATGTATTCTTGGTATTCGCACACACACTCACACGCACTGCTTTAATATTGGACCTTGTTGTACATGAATGCAGATTATTGCAGATGAGTATTAAAAAGAGTACCTTGTTAGAAGAATTATAGAGCATAATTAGAAATAAGCATGGTTTTGATAATTAAGTTTTAATATTGAGAAGTTTTGTACTTACATTGAATTATTATTTGAAATATATAGCCGTCCATATTAATTCAATTATTAGGGCTTCGGCTTGGTAAGATCGATAAAATTGGGTTCGCGCAGATATATAATGAAATGTAATGAACTCATTTAAATGTATTTTTGTGAAATTACTCCACTAGCTTGTTGTTAATATGGCGCTACGAAAAAAAGCCGTTAAAAAAACAAAGATCTGCAACAAGCACAGAAAAATGCGCAAGGTCCACCAGTTCGTTCATAACTTAGTTGGCATAGCGTTTGGCACGGTTTGCTGGAAGACGTTGGTTTTTATTTTTTTTTAAATTAATTATTTCTTAGTGTTCGTGCTTTTTAATTTTTTTATAGCATCAAGTGACGGGACGAGCATAGCGCGTGATGGTAAGCTACACGCCTGTCCATAACAGTTACAGTGCCACTCAGAGCTTTAAATTGCAAAGATTTGAGGGACACTACCACTGCGCCCGTCACCCTGAGACATAGTAATTTCACCAAAACTTATAATTAGTAATATTTATTAATAGTTATCGTGTATTTATAATTATAACACATTTAAATGTTAACAGCATACCAAAATACTGGTAGGTTACCTAAAACTTGTCAGCAACGTTTATTTTGTAGGTATGTAACTAGATATTATGTAGTGTATAACTACCACCTTGGTTACCTGCATCAAGTTACTTAAGCTTTTCTCTAACAGGCCTATTAAAGGGTGAATCCTGTAAAAGCATGTAGGCAATTAGACCAAAGTACGGGTTCGGCTCCCCGCCGGTCGGTAGGGGGCGTGAGCGACCATCCAGCTACGTTATTATCCATTCACTGCCGACACATCGCGAGATATGGTCTATTTAATAATATATCCAAGTTTTATAGGATACAGATACGCATTAGATTGGTTGAGATAACCAATTTTAATAAACATTTTGCAAATTTGCGCCCATACATGTTTCTTTAAGTTTTAGGAAGATATAACTTACGTTTCTACATAATGTCGCTTGATGATTAGTGATGTGAGTAACACAATTCTAGTAGATTTTCGTTTACTTTATAAGCAGATTAATAAAACTCATTTCACGATACTGGTTAGATTACAAAAATTATCTATCACTTTCATTATGGACTGGAACAGTTCTATTTTTTATGCTATCCCAAGAAGGGATCTCTTCCAGCTTCTTTTCGAGGAAGCACTATTTTCCTCCTTGTACAGTGAACATCGCGTACAGCTGTATACTTACTATTTAAATTCAACTTTATGTTTATGATAAGAACGATCCTGTGAAGTGGACAGTAGTAGTTTTTGATTGTTATGTATTTGTTTACAATCAAGAATATTTATTATACGAAAAACAAGTTTCATTTACTTTATTACTTTTGAACACGACATCTTTCGTTTCCGGAATGCAAATCACTGTATAGTTACCGTAACTAATTTTATCGAAATGGGTTAAATCGTTTTTGATCACAGGTTTCATTACATTATAATCATTAGTTCATTGTTATATCATTATTACAAGTAACATGTTTATTATCATTATAACACTTTTTATTGTTCTACCGATATTCATCATCATCGTCAACCCTTTTATATGTCCCACTGCTGGACACGGGTCTCGTTTCACACGAGGGTTTACACCATGGTCCGCCACACTGGCTCAATGCGGGTTGGAGTGCAGTTTCATCACGATGTTTTCCTTCACCGAAAAGCTCATGGTAAATTTCAAATTAAATTTATTCTCGGATTCGAATCCACGGGCCTCTGCTTGACTGGCGGTATCTCAAACCACTAGGCTTTGTTACCGATATTATATAGCTGTAAAATGCCGATTATCAGTTGGATTGCGGTCTTGAAACGTGACTTGGTTTTAACCTGAAACCTAGTGACAATAGAGACGGTGTATTTTTTATGTTAACGCGATAATTAACATCCAACTCAATGGTACTCAATAAAATGTGCTTGGGTGTTATAATTAGATGCGTAAGAAGCTGATATCGTAAAAAAGTGCTAAGTATCGCGAGAAAGGCAATAGAAATGAAGCAATTGACTTTCCTTCAAGTTTCCACACCTTTAAGAACCCAGTGAGTAAGTGACCAGTTTAAAGCGAAGTTTCCGTTTGTTACTCTCTCCAAGTTTCTCTAGGCAATATTTTCAAATAAGATCTCTATGAATCTTGTTGAATACAAACAAGTTTTATTAGAATTAGTACGGATGATTAAGTAGTAGCAGTTCGTAGAGCTCATGTGTTCTCTTAAAATGAAATCACGATCTACGGTGGCCTCACCGACGGTGGCCGCGCGGCGGCCGCGCGAAACTTTCGCCTCATGCAACTGGGCGCTTACGCTTCTACATTATCTTATATGGCGAACGGCTATGGAGTGGAATTATCTACGTGTATGGACATTATTTAGGTGTGCATACTTCATCGTCGACCTCGTCGTTACTTTCCATCAGGTGAGACAGAGCTCTAATGGACATAATTTTTTTTTGTTTAAAAAAAATCCATTATACTAGTAGATATTTTTAAATTTTATATTATATTTTTATTGTAATATTTTCTGAATAATAATGATAGATTTATAACAATAGACTTTTAGTTTTAAACACAAACGGCCCTGTGCCCGGCACGCCTATCCGAGTTTCCAGCGATGTATGGGATGTACCGACACAATAGTTTGTGCGTTAAACCCGCTCCTTTGTGCGCGGTGTGTACGCGTAGTCCTTCGCGCACCGCTGGCCATTTCCTTGGTACATTCGGCATCAAAGTCACTGAACAATAACTACATCCCTCCTGTAATGTATAAACCGTTAATTAGGCATACATTTTTTTTAAAATTGATAATTGCGCTGGCCCTTTGAAAGATAGTATTATTTTTCTACTCTATTATACATATAGTGTGAAAAGTATTGTCATAATAGACTATTTTAACTTCTACCTTTGTTACAGCGTTTGAAAATTTTTCTTACAAATTCATATTGTACCCAATGAGTATGTTATCGTACCCCATTATACTATTAATAATAATGATAATATATATCAATAAAAAAAAATGAATACAGTGAATAGCGACATCTCTAGCCGGGCCTGGTAGCTGTAAAGGTATCTAACTAGATGACGAAATACTTTCACAGATTTCTCATAGATGACGCGACGGCTAAAAAGTCGTTGCAAAACCAAATACAAAAGATATGACAACAAGCACATACAAAAATTCGTGAGGTTCGCTGGTTCGTTCCGTGGCTTAGTTGGCATAGCGTCTGGCACGGTATGCTAGAAGACGTCGGTTCGTATCCGGACGGATCGTAGGAATTTTTTCTAAGTGTTCGACTTTTGTATTAATAAATAACAAACTAGTGGAGTAATTTCACAAAAAATAATTGAATATCAATTGAATAAAAATTTGAATAATGATAATAATTTATTTAATAAAAACAAATAATGACATTACAAAGTGTTTGTATTTGAGTGTAGGATGATGTGGATTTCTTCACATCAACATATTTTCAGTGTCATAATAATTTACAGTTAAAATCATAATCAAACTGATATCTTGTAAATATAAATTATTAATTCAAAAGACTATATATAGTAAAAGATAGTCGAACCAAACTGTACAAGCCAAGCGGCAAATCGGCAATTTAGTGAACTGGCTGCGCGCTCGCGGCTTCGTTTACCTCAGACGTCCACAGCGGGTAGTAACTAACCCAGTCATTGGATTAGGCCGCGGCGCGGGCGCAGGCAGCGTTGAGATTGAGGAAGTCTAAATAATTCCTTACACAAAGACGTAATGCCTTCTGAGAATCCTCGCCCGTTGATAGATAACTATTATGGAAGTAATGATCGCTTTTAGTTTTATTTATCTGATCATGATTACGTAGAAGGAGGGCAACCAGATCTGTGGACATTCACTTGGCCAATTTATGTATAAAAATAGAAAAGTTTTTTAGACCCTGACATGTTGGCGCCAATACGGACTTTTAACACTAACCTTCATGAATTTAGTATGTGGAGTTATAAAGTTCATTCTTTAATTCGGCAAATGAATGAATGAAGGAATTAATAAAATACTATTTACTGTACATAAAATTATAGCAGCAACACAGAACACTAACTTAAGCATGTTACACTCACTTTTTTTTATTAAAAAAAGGGGTTTCAAAAGTTTGTAGAATTACATTTATTTGCAAAGTTTTATTGACATCGGTTACCGAAAAGTGGGTGAAATCCATTTAATTTGATTCATCCCTTAATTTGCCACATATAGGCAGAATATTTTATTCAAATTGAAATGGGATCACTATGAGCCCTTTTCAACAAAAAACAATTATCGAAATCGGTTCTCAAACTTGGAGTAATCGCGTAACATACACACATGAAAAATACAGTCAAACTGAGAGCCTCCTCCTTTTTGAAAGTCGGTTAAAAATAGTGTTTTAATGTGCATTGCTATGTCGTAATTTCTTCCAGGATAAGAATTTGAGATGTGCAAAATATGCATTCAACACAATTATTTACATGATTAGTAATATGACTCAAATATATGACATTGTCGTATAAAAACAATAAGAACGCCTTCCCATTATGTCATGGCGACAGATAGTCGTGTAGTTAAAAGTGTCGTGGCTTGTATATTTAAATGAACATTTTTTACGTTACGACGACAGTCTGTCATGACAATGGGAAGAGCTAGAACGACCGTCGTTGAACGATAACTAAAACGTCAAAATAAAATGTGACGACAGATGATCGCAGTTTCAAACGATTCTGTCGCCCAAACGACAAGGCGCCTGTCGTAAACCGATAAATTCTCGTCACGATCCAGTGGGAACAGCTAGACATGACAGTCATTCAACGATAAAATAAACGTTCATGACAGATAGTCGTGATATGGGAACGACAGGCGCATCTAAGTAGTCCAACGCTAAATAAAACTCTCTCTCATTCTGAGTGTCCCGGTTGCGTCCTCAGCAGTGTTGCTGCGGCGCCCGGGGTCCGCTTTCCTGCTTTTTCTCCTCCACTTTGCACGGTCTTCGGCATCCTTAGTGGTGAGACCATTGGCACGCATATCACCCTTGGCGACGTCAAGCCAGCACTTCTTGGGTCTGCCCCTTCTACCCAACGCTAAATAAAACGTTACAACATAATGGGAACTCGTCCTAGTAAAACTTACACCGATTACCCACTAAGAATGAGCAACGAAGAGCTGTGATACCCACTTCATGCACTGAAAAAGCTCTTCTACACTCCGCTTTATACATATCATAATGTTCTATTACTCGTACAATGATAATGAGTCATATAATGTGCTGCCATTTTATTACATGAGTTACGTCGAATTAACACATTAAACTTAAAGTGCCTATGTACACGAAAACGAATGCATTTAATCATCTTTTACATAATCTACATATCTTTGTTTATATAACCACATAAACAAAGGCGCTTCATACATTCTTCACTTTAATGTACACGAGAATAGGAAATATTATAATTCTGTATATGTCAAGGTGTTATATCACTATTTTGTTTTCGTACCCACGCTTTTGATAATTTCGTGTCCTAACGTAAATATTATTTGATATGAGTTAATGATAATGTTTTATTTATAAACCACAAGTAATAACTTGGTTACAATATTTTTGTAAGTGGAAGTTGTACAATTTTCCTGCTTTTCCTGGCTTCTAAACTGGGTGATCCGAATCTTGGGAGACTTCGATAGAATTCGATCATGGGCTTACTATAAACCTATAACTTTGTATAAATAAGTATATAACATTAGATGATTTTGGATTTGGAATATTATATATGTGTGTGTATATATGTTGTCTCTGGATTTTATAATAATAAAAAAATAATAATAACGCACACACTCATAGCTCTAGGGAAAACCTGTATCGCGATTGCCATGGACACACACATAGACATCCATATAGACATGTACTATTACGTAACCTATTTCTGTTTCTTAAAATATTCATACTACCTCTGTCGTTTAACAGTTTGCACCGTAGCATGATGGATGAGGAGGTCTCGGGTTCGATCCCCGGTAGGACCAATTTACAATTTAGAAACAAGAAATGATATTTCCTAGTTTGGTACTAGTCTGGGTGTTCTGGGAAGTGGCCCAGAGTGAATTCCGTTACCATGGTACTCACATTATTTTATTTAATAATAACATGTCAGACAACACACCAATTAAGTCCCAAACCATTGAATTCCACGTAACATGAGTACCAAAGTTTTAGTATGCGCTCAATACCACGTGGTCGTCTGCCACGCGGAGGTCTCGGGTTCTATTCCCGGGCCGGGAGAACTATTTGTACGGCCTACATTTATTTCTCTCGTGAGTTTGGGTGTAATTTGTGATTGCGGATGTATGTGTCCAATTGTCCATCGCACCCACGACACAGGGTTTCCCTAGTGCGGAGCTATGAGTGTGTGCGTTATTATTATTTGTTTAGAAATGATCCAAAACAAATAAAAAACAAATATACGCGATTTAAATCCGGAAAATTAGTTTCATTTCCTATACGTTTAAATATAATATATATTTAAATTAAACAATTTACTTTCGAATTCTCGCAATAATGAAACCCCAGGACCCTATTCAGCCTCAACACCCACTGTTGTCAGGTAGCAACATAATTTACGATCGAATCCCGCGCATAAATCGATACGAAACGATCGATGGCCAGATAGCGATCATTAGTCTACTTATTTACCGCCGGGGCAGATCTATCTTTGTCTTTTGCATTGTAACTGACTGGATATTTGTTGCTTATTTAAACTCTCGTTCAAAATTACTAATAATAGACTTGATGTGATTATTATTACGTGCCACAAAGAGATGATATTAGAAGTAGATATAATTTCTTCCTTTTTTTCTTTGGATGTAGGGATAGGGGTATGTTGTTATACATGCCCACATTTAGTACTGGCAAGTTGAATTTAATGCCCAGCTGAAACCTCTCAGACTCGCTCCGGACACTTTCCATGAGGACGTGGTATACGATACGTCCTCCTTCTTATTACAAATAGAGCTGTTGGGAGACCTTGTCTTACGTATCAGGTAGGATGAACTGTTTAATGGGATATGGCCCGAGCGAGGCCGGAGAGTTGTTATGATGTTATTTCTGCTCATGTATGCTGCATCAATTCATAGGTAATTGGTGAGGCGAGGATGTCTTGTTTTATACCAAATACCCTTGGTAATAGAAATCTCGTCGAAGTTCCTTCCAAAGTGGCCACACTCTTTTTCAGCCAGGTGAAATAGATCCGAAAAATATATGGTAAACACCCATAATAGTCACCATTGGTAACGGACTGTTTGGACAAAAGACTAAGTGAATTTGTATTCTCTTGTGAAATCAATGTTTTTTATTACAATTCTTGACAGCAGTAAATAAATTATGTACATGTAAAATCACATTACATTGCATTCTTTTAGTCAATTAGATCGATTAATGGTCGTGATTAATTATCCTCGCAAAAAAGTTAAAAACAAGCCGTTAGGCTTTGTATGAAAAATTTATTAACATATTGTTTGCTTTGCATTTATTAAATAATCTAATATGTGATTAACTGTATTTATATTAGCTTAGTATTTCTGTTATAAAAATATTCGCCGTAATTATTTTTCTCAGGATAGCCTATTTTGAAATATTTACGATAACAGTAAGTCAACATGTAAAAACATGTAAACACAGAGTTCAAAATTAAGGTTTCAATGAAGCGTAGCTTGTATGATTGCAAAGCACTGTTAGTAATCGACTATATATCAAATAAAGATTAATAAGGAACCATTGAACACTACAGTTTTGGTGTGTTTATGTGTATTGTAATTGAAGCAGATATTTTGATTCAAATTTTTGCTACATTAGAGCTCCCTGTGAATGAGTCTGGGAAGTTCTGCCACTTATTTCTGCCGCCAAGTAGTAATGTTCATTTTACTTCGTTCTGGTTTTGAAAGGTAAGGGTTCTTGTGAAATTACAGGCACATGGGACTTGTCAACTTATACCTTAGGGTGACGGGCGCAGTGACAGTGTCCCTCAGATCTTTACGATTTAGTATCACTGCAACTGTTATGGGCAGACGTGTCGCTTACCACCAGGCGGTGGTAAGCGACACGGCTTGTTCGTCCCATCGCTTGGTATAATTGAAAAAGATCTAAGTAAACGCTACATCAATACAGATTAAGACCTCAATATACCTTTGTGTGTTAAGTGAAAATATGAAGCAGATTTTCTTATGAAATCAAGTGACGATACAAACCATTCGCGGGCCTGGTGGTAAGCGACACGCCTGCTCATAACAGTTACAGTGCTATTGCTGCATGCAGCGCTTTAAATCGCAAAGATCTGACGGGTACTGCCACTGCGTTTGACATAAAGTTGACAAATCCTATGTGTCTGTAGTTTCATCAGCGTCAACACAATTTCTACTTGGTAGCGCAAATTAAAAAAAAAAAAGCATTAAGATTTCATTATAATGTTTGCCTACACCATTAATGCTAATGATTAATGGTAATCTAAAGTGAACATGAATCAAAGACTCAATGACGTATGTAGGGGACTTGGACGGGGGCTTGGGAGACAATAGTTCTTACCAAGACGTGATCGCTGCCTTAAAAATGAACGTTGAAATAAAAATACCATATCTAAACTATTTTCAACTTAATTCCTTTAAATTTAATACCAATTTTATCCAATAGCAATTAGAGATACAATGGTTGAGCTACAAATCCGACCCCGATGTGTCGTGGAAACTGTCACGAGGCGCTTTCCATGATGCCTTTCTTCTTTTGTTACCAGCACAGTATTGTGATCTATGAATTGTCGAAATTGTTACTTTTACTATAGACCGTGACGTATGCTTATTATGTATTAGCCATTGTACGCGACTTTGTGTGAAAAAATACACAAGAAACGATCAATAATATCCCAAGTAAAAGTCCTTGGAAGCTAAAATAGAAACTGTTTTTGAAATTTTTTTTGTTATGCGTTATCTCATAAATATTCAAATATTAAAGAATAATTTGTTGATCTATAACTATATTTTTATTATTTATTGGACATGAATCTGACAGCTATTTCTGTTACATGTATTGGTCGAAGGCTTTGCAGACATGTTATGATAGACGCTAAAATAAAAATTTGAAAATAAATCATTTGTATTCGTATATAGATTCTAGCTTTTAAAGACAGATCTATTAGAATTTAATATGTGCTGACTATTCTTTTTACTTCTTATGTGTGGTATACAACGCGAGTGTGTGTGTGTGTGTGTGTGTGTGTGTGTGTGTGTGTGTGTGTGTG
>NW_020654466.1:13867693-14019026 GCF_003589595.1 Hyposmocoma kahamanoa | reverse complement strand
GTGTGTGTGTGTGTGTGTGTGTGTGTGTGTGTGTGTGTGTGTGTGTGAGTGAGAGAGAGAGAGAGAGAGAGTGTGTGTGCGTGATTTTGCAAAAACAACCAAACAATCTCATCTAAGATGTTACTTAAAGTAGTGTTCTATTTTTTATTCTAATTAGAGAACTATTGCATGTCACAGAAGTGTATTAGTATCTGTTGCATAAAAATAGAAATGGCCCTTGATTTTTTTTTGTAATTATAATAATAGTTCTCATAATATTTTGAATAAACCTCAGGTTTATGTTTGACGTTACAAGGACCGTTTATTTCTTTTGTAAAATGTGACTATAGTCAATAACACGTTAGGTAAGTAAACCTCATAGGTAAGTAAATTACACTTGAAATCGTCACACTGATTAAACTCTATTACTCACTCGTAAGGCAGACTCCCCTGAGAAGCATGATTAAGAAACTCTAGGAGTTGTTCGTTGTAAATTAACATTTGTATACATTTTGTCATTCAAGTACGCAGAAATTGTGTATAAACCTTTAATATAAAGTTTTTGTATCACTGTAGTTTTAAATCCCGTAAATGGAGTATTTTGTATAGCAGCCGCAATTTTATTATAGAAGCGTATATATTGCATATATACTATTTATATGTAAGAACGGTCCAAAGTTTAAAGTGTATTTTAGGTAAAGATACATTTAATCTGGATTTGGTGAATGTTTAATATTTATTAAAGACGTATTGTCCAAGGGTGATTTGAGACAGAGTTGTTGGTGATGCAGATTTTTTACACATCAGCGGATAAAGATGCGAATGCTAATATTATATATTTAAAAAAGGGGAAAAAAGTACATCCTTACTGAGTCTATCTACATGAAAAAGCTTCTTATTTTGTTTAGTATTGTAATAAAATATTATTTCAATGATTTTGTGACAGTGACGTTTTAAAAATAACAGCTGAGTTACTTTTTCGGTTTTTTTTACAGTCTATTTCTGGCAGGTTTGTAAATTATTCCAGCGTCCCTTTTAGGTCAACTCGAACATTCGCAATGAATATCAGCATTGATGAAAGGGGATGCTGATGTGGATGTTGATATTCGCCACAACACTAGTCTGTGACTATACGCAGAAAGCATTCAACGACTTGCCTATTCAATTTAATAACGGTTTCAAGATGCTGTTGGGACGACCGCACCACGCGGCATTCTTGATATTTGCTCAAGCGGTAGTTGACGACTTTTATGCTCTAATGCAAAAAAAGATGGCGTCATTGCTCTTGAGACTGCGTTCAAGGTCTAGCAGCATCCTAAAAATTCATCCAGGCTTTCGTGAAATGAAGTGGCAGTCTTCTCCAAATTGCGAGTTATGCGGAGTAGTGGAATACTCATATCACACTTCTTACTGGAATGTGTCCGGTACGAGCAATAGACGGCAGCGTCGTTGAAATACCTGCAGATTAACAGAATATTCGTAGGTACTATTGTATACTGGGCAATCCTCAAACGAAACAGGCAAAACGACTGTTACTATTTCGCACCCTTCATGGAAGAATGGCATAAGTGGAGTTATGTCAAAAATGTTTGTTGCTCCATTACATACGGAAAAATGTAACCCACATCCTATTCAATTCTTGTAACTCTATGTACAATGTTAATCGATAGAGATACAAGAACTGAAAAGGATGTACCTAAATAAATAATAAAGATTAAAAAAGGATGTGGCAGTCGACACCTCGAGTGACTCGCATATTTCGTGTTTATGGAACTACTAACTCCGCTGCCGTTAACTGAAAGGGCGTATGTGACATCTTTTCAAAAAAATTGTTATGTATACTGCTGTGATCATGAAAAAAGACCGATCTACCACCATTTTTGTTTTTTCCTAGGTGGATAAGGCATGAATGAAGTAACTGTAAAAAAAAGTGGATATTTTTTAAATTTATTTCTTTAAACATTATTTTCTCGGTTTTGTCACAAGCGCCCTTCCTAATAACGGCGGCAGAACTATAGTATTAAGTTAACAAAACATTTTATTTATAATATCAAGTGACAGGACGAATAAGTCATGCGCCTTATGGTAAGCAAAACGCCTGTCCATAACAGTTACAGCCACTCAGAGCTTTAAAACGCAAAGATCTGAGGGGCACTGCCACTGCGCTCGTCACTCTGAGACATAAGTTGACAAGTCTCATGTGCCTGTAATTTTAGCAGCACCCCTACCCTTCAAAACCGGAAATAGGTACGGTGGTAGTACTTGCCTGGACGAACTCTTTTACTAGGATCTTTAATGCCGATCAAGATTTATTATTATTATTATTAATACACAGAAGCCTACCTATAGTAGGTAATACTCTTAACAACATTTATTTAACTAGACAATCCTCAACGTTACACAAGTAACGAAACGTCAACGTCACTGTCAAATGATCAAACACAAACTCAATCTGTAATAAATTTATCGAACAAAGCATTAGATCAGTCTGCTTATTCAGTTTTGCAAAAGGGTTTGAATTACGCAGTGGCTCCTCGTCGTGTTCCATACGAAGAAACAATTTATTTATTGCATAAAAATATCTCCTTTTGCAATTGTAAGAATCCTAAATATTACGAAGAACATTACCATCACAGTCGTCAATGCAGTCACTCGCATCATTCCGTGTTCGCTAATGACAGCTATGAGGTTGAATTTATTTATTTGTTCTTTCTCTCTAAGTGTAGGCCGTTTATTATACCCATTTGGTGTTGAAATTGCTTGACAATATATTTATAGATTCGTATTGTTGATAGGAGATATAATTCTATGATGTACGTAAGTTTATAGTTATATAATTTAAGTGATAATTCACGCTACGTGGAACTGCGCCTTAATTATATCATTCACGAGGAGCTTTTCGGTTTTTTGCTATTGCTACACATTGAAAATGTTTAATAACGGTTATACTATAAATGTTGTGTATTGTCGTGTATTTGTTTGTTGTGTATTACATATTTATTTATAAATTATTAAATAAATATTAGGCAATATCACATAAGTTGCTCTGTTCCTAAAGTGAGTAGCTAAAGGACTTGTGTTATGGAAATCGGAAACAATGACGTTACCACAAACACCTAGACCCGAGACAATATAGAAAAGTTATCTACATTGATCCTTTCTACATTGTAATTTCGATATTCGACATTGGACGGGATCGAACCCGGGACTTCAGAAATGGTGACATTATGCAAAGCGGTGCTCAAGCCACTCGACCACGGAGGTCGTCAAAAAGAGGTTATGAACTGCAGTTATAACAAACCCTTATGAGTTTATTCACTTTTGTATGTTTATTACAACTTACGACGAACATTGGTAGTTTGGTTATATTTTAAATAATGTGGAGTTTGAATATATTATATCGTCGCCTTACATTCTCGAACTCGTATCTTAAAGCACACACTAACTGAAATACAAAAAATGCATTGTATATTATTTACAAACTCGTAAGAAATTTAAAATAAATGGTAATTTTTGCCATCTCCTGAATAATCATTTTTTATTAGATACGTGTTTGAGAAAGTAAGGCATCGTTGCACTTTTTGTATGTTTACAGGATTCATTTATAATACGTATTTTTTTTAATTATACAAATCAAATCTGAATTGTACAGTAGAGTACATTTCACTACAGTGTACATAATGAGAAGTTGTTATTAGTGCGATTACTGTTAGCCGTGGCCATGTGTCCCTTGTTATGGGCCCGAAACCGTGGTTGGTTTGAAAAATACATGATTTAGATCTGAAAAATTAGTTTCATTTCTAATGTATCGTAATTATAAATACCCAAGAATTCGATTAATGTGATTGTCAAATTTCGTCCTTGAAAAAGTGCCTCTTGTTCATCCAGAATTTAAAAATAATATCGAAGTCACAATTCGTATAATTTGGTGTAATGCATCAATAAACTTAAAATCATGTCGTTTTTGGGACATTCTCCGAAAACGGCACTTTTTGTTTTTTCACCACATGTGAATTCCTGTGGTTCGTAAATTGGTTTATCTATTAAAGATACACAGTTTACTAAAGTTTTAAAAGGCCGATGACACAACGGAACTAGAGATTAGATAAAACGTACGTGTGTGCTTGTACAAGTTACAAGCGCCAACAATACAAAACAAACTTTTTGATTAAGAATGTTAATGTTTACTTAATTTGGGATAAACACTTATAAACAGCTTTCATGGAGTTAAGAATCATAATTTATTTAAATAGAAAATTATGAAGTTTTTTAACAAGTTTGTGCCTGTGTTATTATGCTTGATAATTGTATGCATTTTTTTATTTTTTATTGTTAAAAGCAAGAACTTGAAACTTAAAATTTATCGTATTTTTTTATTTTGTTTCGGATCAATACAACCATTAATACAATATTAACCACAGTTATTCACTAAAGAATTACAGTTATCCAATAAATTAATAAGTAATGCAATTTGTTTTATAATAGAAAAAGTAAAAATCTCGTATCTTGTACTACCTAACTTAAGGTATATTTTTCGAGTGTTTTATCTCTTATCTTCTTTACAACGGGCCGTGGGAGATCAGCACTATTCTTTTAATTACTTACACCATTGCCTCAATTTTATTACAGCAACTCACTTTCAAAGTTATTAGATTAGTGGGTACGGAAATGTAATCAGTTTATAATAGTTTTCCGTAGGCGTACACGTTTTAAACAAAAGATTTCAAAACATAGCTCGTGTTGACCTTTCGACACTGGTTGGAATTTGTACGTATAGTTCCTTTTTTAGATTTCAATAAAAAACAAAATAAATTGCGTCCTTCCTTTCGCACGCACTTTACACACTTTTTCGATTAAGGGTAAATTGCGTTGTGTATTTAAAGCTCCCTAGATATTTCCGATAAGAGAAATAAGTTTATAAATAATTTTTAACCTCAGCCAGCGGAGATAGGCACAGATATTTTATGTAACCGCAGCTTCTCGGTGAGCGCGATAAATGCACAGACTTTAATTATAAAATTGTCTCCAAAAAAATTAAAAGGCAAAAAGATGTTGACTGCTGGAAAGAAGTCAGACGCGACGGCTCGCACCTGCCAATGCCGTGTCGAGATACAGCGTTTATATATAGAAACCACTTTATTTAACTCACCGGCGAGCCTAAAGCTCCCGATAAAAAGGTTAACATAGTGCTCTTGCGGTGCATCGTTTATTAAGAACCATTTGCTTTTTCGCCATGATTATATCAATCGACCGCACGACGCACGCACTGGTCTCTGTAAATTAAAAATATTATGGAAACAACTTTAATGGTTGTAGTATATTTTAATTAAAAAAAACAAAGAACAGCGCATTCCAGGGCTCTTGTTTTTTGTTATAATATTCTGCATGTACAGTGTAGTACGAACGATGCCAGTTATTTGTCTAGAATTAAAAAAACGCGATTTTATTCATAATATCTAGCCACATAATAATAGCATTGTTTTATTGTACAGTTAGGTATTCACTCAATAAACTTTCAAGAAAACTTGTGACAATATGTATTGAATTTTTTTTGGAAACAACGTGCAAATACCTTTAATTCTATTCTTTCAGTGTTTTGATTGTTTCTTAATTTTCGTATTGGAACAAAAGATGAAACATTTTTCCTAATATATCAAAACTGCCTTATCAAGGAATAAGTGTCTCAAGAGATAGTACGCAGTCTCACCTTGCCGAGTGTTAGTATTCATTCTGTCTTCGAAGGGGAAGGTGGTCTCGCGTTGAATTCTAATACATTCGAAACAATTTATGTACTTCCTCGTTAAACTTTTGTTAAATTTTAAGAGAGAAAGAATCTGGTGACATTATATATTAGTAATAGTGAAGTGTTCGTGATTGGCTTTTATGTTCACTCTTTTTTTTAAAATAGTGAATAAGTGAGTTGGTAAGTAATTAAATGCTTTTGATTATTTAATTTATTTTGTAACATGTCACAAATGATATAAAGTATTGTTGTTTTGTAAACAAAACAACTAAAGTTATGTCTTGTAAAGATGAACATTGCTACAATAAAACTAGGTTTTAAGAAGTTTTAAATATACTCGTAATACTGCAAAAAGGAAGCTCATTTTTCTAAATCATATTCTTTTACCTTAACGTGTAATTTGACATTATTTTTGTAAAACAAAGTGATTACCATCGCCGGATGGAGAAATAGCCACTCATATTTACTCAATTATCAGAAATAGCATGATGGGACATGAGTCTTAAGGTACTTTATATTTTACTGCCCTTCATACGTTTTTAATAAGAGAAAAGACTATAAAATTTATAGACACGTCATAAAACCTGTCGCACCTTGCGAGAAATAATCAGATTTGTCGTTCGTAATGTTTAGTGCAAGTTATAAGCAGGCATTAAGAATATTAATTCATGAAAGTTGCCTATCGATAATTTTATTTATAATAACGAGTCGTTCCACTATTTACAGCTATGCAACCATTCAGTTAGACAGCATGTAACACAAATATCTGAATATTAATTACTAAGGCAATGTGTGCACAAACCTTGCAACTGTTCAGTGTTTCGAAAGCGAACCACTTGAGCCTGCATTCTTGTATCTCCGAGCTTGTCTGACCGGCCGGGAGCCGAGAAGCTCAGGGTGCAACAATCACCATCATTAAAAGACCCCTTTTTGATCTACTACTAAGTTTTATCAACGAAAACAAAGGGCTCTACATTGATTGGACATTACTTCTTATTGGATGTCTGAAAATTTATTTTTATTTTTTTTTTGAACTGGCTGGTTGTTTTTGATAAAAGGCCGCCTCCGATTTTATTATAATTTGAAACTTTTGAATGTCGAACTTTGGTGAACTGGGTGGCAGCAAACAGTTTGCGTGTCGTACAATTTAAATGCGAAAGTGGTTTTGCCTTTTGTTTATATAGGTCATAAAGTAATATTGGCTAATATAGAAATGTAAACAAAATATATGGAAAGTCAATGTTATCATGCTGTGTATAATAGTGATTGAAAAATGCATGTATAGAATTTTTAAACGGTTTGTTTTTATATGTAACGCGTATGTATTTGGTTGGTAAACCTAATTAAACAAATAAATAAATCATTTGATAACAAACAAAAAACGAACGTTACACATGATTATATCTTGATTATATGTAGTGTCTAATAATGGAGTACATTAAACTTACATAAAGTTTGAGATATCATCTTTAGAGATATGTCACAAACTACTAATTATCAGTACCCATATATTTCCCATAATTATAATTAACAGCAAGAGTAACGATGGGTGATCGTGTACATGAATTTAACTTGTAGGAAAAGATAGTTATATAGTTTGTTGAACTTTATAGTAGTCAAAGAAAGTATTCGGCCAAAAAACTTATTCAGCAGAACATGGCAATTAAGCAAGAAACCAGGGCCGTGATAATGACCGACAATCTGGCGTGACGGTTGCGTCACCACTATCGACGCCGACGCCGGTAAAAACGTACCCGTCCGTAAACGTGAACGTTCGACTGACTCTGGGTAGGTTTACCGGCTTACAGCCGGCCAGGTTTATTTAAAATTACTTTTCACTTCCCATGCTCTAAAAGAACGTTAATATAGCCTTACGTAGCGGCAGTAAATTGTATCCTTTAATCCCTAGAGAATAAAAAGCACCTAATTTTTTAATTTACTTCGAGTTAATAAACTCAAACAGCTAGTAGTAAGCTCGGTTTTAGTCCGTGTCTTTTCCGCATAGATGGTGACGCCATATTATTTTCCCGGTTTAGTGCGCGATTATTGAGTCTGCGTCTGGTTGAAAAAATACCACGAAAACTTCAGAATTTTGGATCGTAATTTTAGTGTATAGCGAAAACGATTGAAAATTTTTTTTTCTCGCAATCGAAATGAAAACTAAAGTTTTTACCTCAAGACTAAAAGTCAATACAAACTCGGGTTTCTAACCACCTCGGGTATGTATTGGCTCGTTTTAGGCCCTCGACAAAAATCTACTATTATTTGTTTTGTTGTATTTTATTTACAAAATATAAATGAAGGCCGATCTGCTGTATGAAAGAAAATAACAATGCTGTTTTTTTTAAAGCGAAACTTTGGAATAAGAACCTATTTTTTTAAGATATTGAGTAATTGTAACTTTGCCTCTGAAACATTTTTTATTTATGTAAAAGAGAAGCATAATGACCAGGGTATGTAAGAGTAATAATTTTGTACGACTTTAAAAAAGAGTATGTATACTAAATACACTTACAAATACTACATTTCAGTAGCGAATTGACGTAAAGTTGATAATTTGAAACGTTTGAAATAATATGAATTATTCATATTTGCTTTTATTATCGATTATTGTTTTAACATGTGATCATAAAAGTTGTTAATATTAATGTTTAACATAAAATTTTGCAAATGAAATGTCAAACATACGGTACAACGTTCAACATTACAATTTGCCAGGTTTATATCATGTGTTCTAATTAGAAATCGGAATATGCAGTGTATATTCACCTAAACTTAAAGAAAGTAATACAGATAGAAATCATAATACCTTTGTTTAATGTGGGAATTACTGTATTGCTTTTTTAACCAACTTCAAAAAATGGAGGAGGTTGTCAATTAGACTGTATGAGTCGTACTCTAGAACTCTACTCAATGCTCAAGTTAGGATTGCAATTGAAAGACAAAAACTGGAAATACGACCCTAATGGCAGGGACTTGAGTATGATTTCGAGTGCTTTAAACCATACTCAAATCCTGACTTGAGCATTGAGTAGAGTTCTAGAATACGATCCTCAGTTTTTTTTTGTATGTATATTACGCGTTATCTATGAACCGATTTTGACGTTCTTTTTTTTGGAAAGAGAGTACTCCAGTGGTTCTATTTAAATTTGAAGAAAATATCCCACCTCCAAGGGTGGCAAACTAGGGGATGCATGACTTTTGACGTCGGTTTTTTTTAGTACTCTGTACTGAGATTATCCTATGTTTTGATATGTGACTAGTAATTACTTTACTACAAAAGTTTTGGAATTGTAAGTAAAAGTATAACTATTTTCTTTTGATTTTTCCTTTTTTTCATTCCTTTATTTTAGAGGGAGGAATTCAGTCTACGTATTATTTGAAAGTTAAGAAAATAAATATAATAATCATAGGCAAAATCCGATTTTTGATCACAATAATGCATAAATTATAAATACGCATACTTAATATTTTTAATTTTTTTTAAATGTGCGAGTACACCATACAAATTAGAGAATTCCCTGTACTACGAGTACCAGAGCAACAAAGTTTGCACTGGGGCACTATCCGATCACCCAGATCAGAACCAACATAGAAAAGTTAATTTCTGAAATTAGTCCTACCGGGAATTGAACCTGAGACCTCCACTACCAACCGTAGGGCAACCGAATCGATTTATTATAATGTACAAAATTTCCTTTGCGCTATGTCATGTGGTTCTTCAAAAATCGAGATGACAAATCTCTCAAAGGCTGGCAACGCATAGGCAGCTCCTTTGATGTTGCAGATGTTTAGGGGAGGATGATCACCTCCCAAGAGGTTCATCTGTTTGTTTGCCTGAAACCAATTATATATACGTATTCATAATTATGAACAAAAGTCTTATGTCTTTTTATATAAAACTCAAACTCAAACTCAAAATATTTTTAATTCATAGGTAAACAAATTACACTTGAAATCGTCAAATTGATTACATTGACAACAACAATCACTCATTGTTTTTGTTAAAAGTAAGTAAAAAATAAAATAAAATAATTTTACACTTAGACATTGCCGTTACTGTCAGTGCTATGTAAGTGTTAAATTGGTACGTCAAGTGTCCGCTGGAGATATAGGCTCTACGTTTCCGTCTTTTATTTAAAATTCATTACCGTTCACGTGCTTATAGTTAGTACAAAAAATATATGACAATATCTGAAAATAATTAAAACTAATTATTTTCAGGTATTGTCAGTAATATTTTTTGTACTAACTATAAGCACGTGAACGGTAATAACTTTTGATTAACAAGTAATAAACATTTTAATGGCTGTTTAACGATTCTGAAACGGCCGTGTCATGTAAGAATGTTAAACATAGGAAAATTAGCCTTAAAAAGGTGAAATAGATAATATTCACACCCATCCTTTAGTTAAATATGTGTTTTATATGTTTTAAGTTTATGTTTCTTGGAAAGTGTACTATCTTGCTTGTTTACGTAAAATGCATTATATCATCAATCAGCCGCCAACTTGGGACCTGTAAAGTTTCTAGACCTGTACATTTCTATAATAGGGTTGTAACATAACTTATAAATAAACCAATATTCAAAGTCCTTTGTCCTATGTAAACCTAACAATAGTGTTAGAGTAAATGTAGTTCAGCTACAGCCAACGTTTTGTGGTTGTAATTATTGTCTGTCCAATATTGTTCATGCTGGTAAATTAATATATTTACTTCTAACTTCATCATATGTTAGCTGGTGCGAGAACGGTTTCTTCTCGATAAAGAGATCGATGGTCCGAAACACCCTGGTAGCACGTACCTCGATATTTCCAATGAACACTTCGCCAACTTTGTTTTTTGGTCATTTTCTGTTTTTTTGTAAACAACCATATTTATTTACTAATACTATATGCTCCCCGAATTTTATGGAGAAAAAAACAAAATTCGAAAAAAAAAAACACAAAAAAAACGAATTTTGTCAAAAAAATTAAACAAAATAAAAACAGAACTTTTAGAAATTTGGTGTTCATTGAAGGTATAGACCTGACTTTAATTTCTAAGCTACGTGTATTTATAGAGTTCTTAGGTTTTCGCCATTGTTACACATTCGTTCTTTAGAGTAGACCAGTACCTAGTAGAGGAATGTAGATACAATACATTCACGGCAATGATGACCTGTGTCGCTACTACCATCAAACAAATCAAAGTTTTTATTGCAATCATAAATCCAATTATTTTAGTCAACATTAAAAATGATAAGAACAAAAAACTGGTATTAAAAATTACTTTCTTTCAATTAAGTATTATTTATGTTTGAAAGTTCCCACGCTTTTATAGAGTACTTTATTCTGAGAAAGAATTTTTCTTCGCCGAAAATTACGAGTGCGAATAACAAAGTGGGCACGATCGATATAAAAAAAAAAACGATTCACCTTACGAACACAATACTCATTTCGTGAGTACGTGTCTAATAAGAAATACAATTTGTAGCACAATAACCCATAGCACGTTGAGTCATGCAGACTTAGATGATGGTATATATACTTACATATATTTTTGGTATCACGACTTTGTAAACAAAATACTCTTATAGTAATAGAGCGTAATTCTGCTGCTGTGAAGAAAAGGTCACGTAATTGACATTTGACAGTTCTTTTGTTGATTCTCATTGTGGGTTAATATTGCTAGAGGTCGAGAATACTTCTAAATATTTACGCATTAAAACTAGGGCAAAGGTTCAATTTTCTCATGGCCTTATCAAGTATCTCATGTACTTAGGCGGAATCTTGAGTCTTATGCACTACACACGTTTTTTGCTCTGCTGTTTTGCTTTGCTGTTGTATTAAGAGAAAATTGTTTTGAGGTTTTCGAATATTGTTTTGTTTTTTACTTGATCTTTGCACGAATCACCGTACAGCCTATGCTATTTTAGTCAAAAACGTATCATGTTAAAGCGTATGCTATTTTAGGCAAACGTGTGTCATCTTATAGCCTATGCTATTTTAGACAAACTCGTATTATCTTATAGCCTATGCTAGTTTAGACAAACGTATCATTGTCACAATGTCATTAAGCATCGGTTGAGGTAGCGGCCAAACGCCAATTAATTTTATATTAAAAATATAAGACTAAATTTCTTTGCTCAAACGAGGAGATCATTCAACTAATTACTACATGTGATATTTAGATTAAATATTTAATTACAGTGTGGTTGTCCATTATGAATATATTAGCACTAACTCGTACCTGCTTATGAGTGTCGTATTAAGTAAGAGCAACCAAGATTTAAATTCCGAGAAGGTATAAGAGCAGTTTTATCTTTTCGTATGTAAAAGATTGCAGCTTTATTGTACCCGCCAACTAAGATTTTTTTTTGGATATTATTTAGCAGTGAACTACACATACCGGCTATACTACATTTAGCGGAACAAAAAAAAAAGAGAATATAAAGTGATGTAACGTTGATATTTAAATAATTTAAACATGGGCACAAAGTAGATATAAACTAACATCTTTTAACATCGACTTGGTACAAGCCTTACTTGACTTTTATTGAAAAAAATAATCGAAATTAAACAAAATGCACTTTTTAGATTTTGTCACAAAGCAGAAATAGTTTCTTATACATTTAATCAAACTTTAATAAAAAAAAAAAAACGTAGAATCAATCTCGAACCCCTCGAAAAACTTTTATTAGAAGGAAATAAAAAATGAAAAAACGACTGGCGATTGATTTTTTATTTACAAATTATATTAATATACATAGATATTGAACAAACTCTGCATTATTTTGGGGGATTTTTTAAAAATACGCTAAATACGCCTCACGTGCGTGTATGTATTTTTATAAATCACTTGATTAAAAACCTACAATCTCTAGGAGCCATTTACTTTGTTACAAAAGAAATTACACAGGCACTTAGATTTATAGTTGCAACATAGTGTAGGTATGAGCGATAGTTCATAGTCCGGTACAGCGTGCGTATATTATCCCATAATTGCTTAGTTTCGTTGCGGGCGACACCAGGTTAGATGGTATCTGGCTGATGTATCGGCGTGCGGTGCCCTGCAGCCCTCTTATTGATGGGCCCTGCCGACTTCGCTGCGACTACCTTCGCTCGATAACGCATTATCGATATTCATAATGCTGTCGCTCGTTATGGCGGAATGTAACTCGAGAATGGCGCGACTAGCTTTTATAAGATTGTAGGTACTAGTACAATATTTACAACATTTTTTGCATGCCGCTTCTGAGATCAATTGTCTTTATGTTGAACATGAATTATAACTAGGTTTATTGACAGGAACAAGGTATTGTTGTATGAGCGATGCGTTATACTTTCTATGGTGTATATTGTACGGTATCTGTTTTATTTTTTGATGATATGGAAAAAAAATATCATTGAATTAAGGGAGTTAAGAACCAGCATTATCAAGTGTTGTTGGAAACGCGCCATTTAAATAGGAATTGTTTTCGTAATTAATAAGGCACGTTTTTGATTGTCCTTCGTCATTATCAGCCACATTTTTTTTGTTGGATATAGGCCTCTTCCAATGTGCCCCATTTCACCCGGTCGTCAGCTTGTTGAATCCATTTGCTGCCAGCAGCCTTTCGCAGATTGTCACTCCACCTGGCCAGACTGCGTCTACACTACTTTTTTGTTTTTTATAATACTAAGTGACGGGACGAACAAGTCGTGTGCCTGGTGGTAAGCGACATGCCTGTCCCTAACAATTGCAGTGCCACTCAGAGCTTTAAATCACAAATATCTGAGGGGCACTGGCACTGCGCTCGACACCCTGAGACACAAGTTGACAAGTCCCATATGCCTGTAATTTCATCAACACGCCCTTCGAAACTGGATCTCAGTAATTACTGCTTGGCGGTAGAAATAGGTAATGTGGCAGGACTTTCCTGGACGAACTCTTTCACAAGGAGCTCTACAGCTACAAATAATACTCAAGAACTCGTTTCCCCCTTGGTTATCGGTTCTTCCATAGATTAGGCTAGCCCACAGCCATTTCAGCTTGTTTATTCTACCACCTATGTCGACTACCTTGGTTCTCTATCGGATTGCCCTTATTGACAATTAATTATCTTGCCTGATCTTTTATGTCTTCAGTTCTTCAGATTCTTTAGAAGTCTGTATTCTGAGTCAAGAATCGCAATCAATACTTTTGTGGTACACCTACATCTAATTACTAATGACGATGTAGGCACGTCATTATTTTTAAACATCCATTAATGATAATGCACCAACAGCTAACCTAGTAATCAATTACCGTCGATTTCATAATCTCAAATGTTCACATTGGTTAAAAGAAACAGGTTCACATTCATCTCCACATGATTGCACATAAATTTTTGTAATTTAATTACTTAAACTTTGTTTGTGCTTCTAAATAGTCTTTTTTTACTTTATTATGTAATTAATGTGTGTGACAATAAATGATTCAAATGTTATATCGATATGGTGTAATTTATTATGCCCATTAGTCTGTCTTTTTGCCGCATTTTTTCTTCTTATATTGTTCGGATGGACAGTAAAACGTACTGTATAATTTTGGTAAAGAATTCAGAAATTTAAAAATTATTTGTTTGTTAATGATCATTTCGATAACTTATTAATAAATTACAGGTACATGGGACTTTTCATCTTATGTCTCAGGATGACATGCGCAGGGGCAGTGCCTCTCAGATCTTTGCGATTTAAAGCTTTATGTGGCACTTCTGTGTACAGGCGTGTCGCTAATCTTCAGGCGTACGACTTGCTCCTTCTTAATTCCTCCCATTATTTGGTGACATAAAAAAAATCCGCACATGTGAAGTTATCTTCTTGACTATGTATCCAAAGTACCAATGGAATTCTTTGTCTAAGTAGGTGTGTGTGAAAGTAATTCGTGTAGATTGATATCTCAGTGGGTGTCGTTCGAATAGAATAAGATATTATTGTCCAATAGCCTTTCAGAAGTACATCGTAGATCATGTTACGAAAGAGACAATGTTTTTTTAACATAATAAGTCTTTCTAATAGTCACCTACGTTTCGTTTATGTAATGAATTTTGTTATAAATGGAAATTAGACGGGATATGGACATCTACAAAATTTATAGGTATTTGTTCCGGTTTAGGCGCAATTTCGATAAGTACATTCTTAATAGTTACATGCTAGAACCTTCAGAAAAGAAAAAAGAAAGTGAATTATTTAAAGTAGACTTTTATATCGACGCTTGAAAGGCAAAATGGAATAAGCGACACTTTTATGTCATATTGAATTATATATACTGTTGGAATCAGAAACATTAGCTAATTCCAACGGTATTTATAACTCATTATGGTCAAAAATGTCACATCCCATTTTGCCTTTCAAGGATCGATATAATAATTAATAAAAAAAAAAAAATTAAAAACAAAATTGTGTGTGCTCGTTTTTTCTATACATAATCATAATATTTAATCAATTTCTATCAATAAGGGTTAATAAAAAAGTTATGGACCACTGTATCATCAGTCGCTCTGACTGTTGGCTCCAATTCTCTATATTTAATAATAATAATAACGCACACACTCAACATAGCCCGCACTAGGGAAACCTTGTGCCGCGGGTACCATGGACACACACGTAGACAATCACAAATTACACCCAAACTCACGAGATAAACAAACATAGTCCATACAAATATTTCTCCTGGTCCGGGAATCGAACCTGGGACCTCTGCGGGCAGTCCGGCATGGTAACCGTTCCGCCATGAAGGCAGTTAAAATTTAATTGTATACATCATCTCAGCGACAGTTTTAAAAGTAATTTTGTTGTTTTTTTACAATTTCGCAATCTGCAATTTAATCTATTCATGCGTGACAGTAATTACGTTTAACACCAGCCGTGAAAAGGGTCCGAAATGTCGAAACACCATAAAAGACAAAAAACCGTCAGGAGATTCTGGATTTAGTAAGATTCCGCAGCTTTTATTTGAAGGTACCAGTGTACGTTTTTGGAACTCTGAAGTTAATCTACTTTTACCAACTTGCGTGTTATCAATAATCAGTGACATTGAAATTGGTAATTAAATAAATAATTAAATGCAGAGAATTGGTAGCGATACATTGAGTGATTGACGCTGAAGATGCCTTATCGGCTACGGAACTCTAAAACAGAGAAAATAATCAAAATGGCGTCGTGATACTGTGAAGTTCTTTACGGTTGATTAATCTGCAGCTTCGTTGAATGGCTCTGAGTTGTTTATTGTTATGTTTATTTATTAACTTCCTTGAGAAGTTGAATACAAGCCGGAATACTTGATTGGGATTTGATTGAAAACTTGTATTGGCTTTGCTTCTTTTTATTGTGCGTTCGGTAGTAAGCTGTTCTTACTACCGAACGCACAATAAACTCTGAACCGAAATCTTTTCCAGTTCTGTAACTGGAAAAGATTTCGGTAAATTACGGTTTAATCTGTTAAATGAACTTTAAGGACTTTGATCATGTCAGTATGATGTTCACATATGCCTAATTCAATTTAACAAAACAATCACCAGTAACTTTGTACAGTTTACGCATAGAAACGAATTTAACTCCGCTGGCAACCCTAAAGCAGAACCGATTTAAAAAGTGACTTTTTATATTATTGCTGCCTGGAATTGAACCTGAGAGTCTTCAAGCGTCCATTAGCATCGATGTGGAGGTCGTCTATAAAATCCTAACCGAACATGTTATATTAATTTTTTGAATTAAGAAACTTTTTTTATCTAACAGTTATTTTGATTTTACGATTTAGTTTGTATCTTCAACAGGGCTATTACATTATAACCGGATTGTGATTCTTACGGCCTATTTTTCGCTTAATATTTCTATTTTAACTGTACATCTATAAAGCAGACGTGGAGCTACTTACCTCAGTAAGTAGTTCGGATTCCAACGATTCAATTTAAAATTGTTTGCACAATCGTTTTGGTTTTGTTCTTTTGTTTTAAAGAAGCCAACAGACCTATAATTTAAATAAATACTTGCAAAATCAACCGCTAATTTTAATAAACTTTGAACGTGAGCGGCTTAACAGTTTTTTCAATATGAATTAAGTTATTATTCTAATAATGGCAGGAAAAGTTCAATTCAGAGTTGTAATGGTACATCGTCGCGGGAGGTAACCGCAGTCGAGGAAATTGTAAAAAAAATTGCAAAAACTTGAACATGGTCCACAATTTTAACCCAAGATCAAATCAATGGTCAGATACTCCGAAGACATACTTTTTCTGATCTTTGAAAGTAGTCACTTGTGACTTTTTTTTAGTATAACCGTTGGAATGTCAATGTTACTTCGCAGAAGCTTGTATGTTTTGTTCTTGTATGTGATAAAGTATAATTGTATTGCATTGTGCAGACAGATAAGTTACAAAGGTGAGTTTATCTCTAGAAGAGATCCTCTTTCAGCCAATCCTAGCCATGGTGAAGAAAGAAATTATATGTACACTACACATAGATTAAAATATGAAAGATTTGATACATAAAAGAGTTAGTACATACATTAATATATTACTGGCTCCATCGTGTATACGTTGCAATGCCACTGAAAGAAAGAAATTGTTTCCTTTAGCTCTGCAAAAGATGACCTTAACCCCTCCGTTTAGAGGAGATCAATGTCCAGAAATAGAGTCTAATAGTTTAGAAACTTTTGCAGGCACAGGCGAAATAACGCACGAAAATTTTATCGCAATCCGGTAAATAAGAACAATGTACATTTTTATATACAAATATAACGGATTTACGAAAGCGAATTTTTACTACTACTTTCGTTGCTAGATTACGTAAAAAAAATCCTCAAATGGCAACACGAACACATTGATTGATAGCTTTTATATACATCCGACATTCACGTTGACCCAGGGGTAAATGCATTGGGTTCAAATTCTGGTAGGATCAATTTACGTAACAAACTTTTTTAACTTAGTTCTGTTCGCTGCTTCATGGTACAGGCATTTGCCTATAATAGAGTGAGACTATGTAATTAGTGTGATTGTTTGCTTAAAATGTTGATCTTGATCCAATAAAGTAAATAAGTAAATCATACATATTATTTTCAATTGCAATACTAAAATAAAGCGGAATTAATAATAGCATAAACAGGTCTTTACCAGCACAGACGTGACTGCAAATATTGCAATGCTATTATTACACAAATAAACTACAATCAGAGTTAATGCATAATTTAATACTAACAAGAACAAATCAATCGAGAACAATAACGCAAACTGGAGCCTTAATACTATTTAAATGCCAGGCCATAGGCCAAGAAATGCTTTTGAGGTGTATTTAAACCAAATACGTACGAGCTTGTAAAGTCTGTTCGAAGAATTCTAGGTATTTGAGTGAGTGGGTAACACTTTGTGTTATGAACGGTGCTATAACTTTGAAGTTGCATGATTTACTTAAAGATAAGTTTCTCTAAAGCTATACTAAAATTAGGCGCAATTATGGGTCATGTAAAGGGCCCGAAACGTTCCTTATTTGAAAATACAAATAAACGCGATTTAAAAAGCGGCTTTTAACGGGCGAAAAATTAGTTTTATTTCCTATATGTAACAATCGCGAAAACCATAAATAAATATAAGACAATATCACATAATTTGCTCTGATCCCAAAGTAGCTAACGCACTTGTGTTATGGAAATCGGAAATAACGACGGTAAGCCCAGAGACTCGAGACAATAAAGAAAAGCTAGTTTTCTACATTGATCCTGCCGAGGATCGAACCCGGACCTCAAAGCGCCATCTCTGAAAACAGGTGTGCAGGCCACTCGATCACGAAGGCCGTCAGGCTAAACAATAACGTATGTGTAAGAAGAAAAGAGTGGAATTTCGCATTTATATGTTATGAAAATATAGCATCGTCGTTTTATAGGCAGATAGGATACGGACTTCGTTTAAAATTCTAGTCGAAACAAAGAAACATGGAAAGAACAGCTTAAAAGAATCGAAATAATTTTCTTAACTAAGTCGATACTTATGTAACGCAATACAGTTTTGCATAGAAATAGAAAATAGAATGACTATTTTCAAAACGTTTCGGATGCTAATTTAAAAATGTGAGCAAACGGAAGAATGGTACTTCGTTGTACGTCGGCGCATGCCCGGTGAAAGTTCATTGCATAATGTTTAATTTTAAACTGTTTGGACGATCATACATGAAATAATTGGATTGGCTCCTTTATTATGTAAATTTTTGTTCTTATTATGTGCAATAATGAAAATGTTGTTATTCGTAATGAGGTTCGATGTTTTGCAATTGTATTGGTAGGTATGTTTAATTATAGTGCACTGTCTCTATCTACAGAGCTCTATCTTGTGACGAGCCAGATGCGACTTGTTTAATTTAGGGGTCATTATCACGGCACGGGTCTCTTCTCTGGCGAGGGTTTAGACCATAGGTTCCCAAACTTTTTCACTACCACCAAAAATAATTGAAAACACATATTTTTTAAATTAACTTAACACAAAATGTCACAAGAAAAACAATTAGATATAATAATAAATAAATAATAAATACATATTAGACAACATCACATACGTTGCTCTGATCCTAAAGTAAGTAGCTAAAGCACTTGTTTTATGGAAATCGGACACAATATAGAAAAGCTAGTTTTCTAACTGACCTGGCCAGGGATCGAACCCGGGACCTCAGAGATAGCGGAACCATGAAAACCGATGTGCAAGCCACTCGACAACAGAGGCCGTCAAATATATATATGTAGTGTATATATATATATATATATATATATATATATAATTCAGGTTTTTTGTTTTCAAATGCGGTAGCACCCCCAGGACAGTATCAACGCCCCCAATTGCCTTTGAGGCCTACCTAGGCCTAGGACTCTTTAGCGCCCATTCGAGGGCGGTAGGGTTCACTTTGGAAACTATGGCTTATATCGGGTTAGGGACTTCACATGTTTTCAGAGGGTTGTGAATCTTCTTCGACGTGGCGAATGGGCTGACCTATCGCCCCTCAAGCAGAGACCGTGGCTTCGAATCTGAGCTTTTCAGAACCACTGAGTTTTTCAGAATTTGTGTGCGAAATTTAATTTGAATTTTACCTTGAGCTTTTCAGTGAAAGTAAACATCGTAATGTAACTCACTTAGGGGCTTAAATAATTAATCATGAGTTTATTCAAAGCAAGAGTTGTATTTGTAGATTGCTAACTACAACGAAGTAATCGACTACTGGCCATATGAAAAAAAAATATTGAAATTATACGTTTTCAATCATATTTATCGTTATTATTATTGTTTTCTCTGATTAAAAATCCGACAAAAAGGCAAATTTTTAGACACTGGGGATTATTATTGCAATTCGATTTTGTAACAACTTATATAAAATACGGAATTAACATTTACGAGAATAATTTTTGTACCGTCAACAATTACTGTTTTGTACAATAAATTGCATTGAACTTTTCCGCAGTATACAAACGTGTTCTAACACGCAAACCAAAGTAATAATAATTAACACAGAATTTTGCACAATTTAAAATCTGAATTGTTGTGTGAATGTGATATATAATATAAAAAAGAAATTTGAGAAATCTTAATTAAATTTTTATTGAATTGATATTCAATTTTTTTTTGTGAAATGACTTCACTAGTTTGTTATAATTATTAATACAAAGATAGAACACTCAGAAAAAATTCCTTCGATCCGGTCGGATTCTCTCTCGCCTCGGACATCTCTCGCCAGGACTGGTAGCTGTAAAGGTACTAACTGGGTGATAAATCTTTCATAGATTTCTCATAGATGGCGTTACGACTAAAAAGTCGTTGAAAAAACCAAATACAAAATACACGACGCAAGCACATAGAAAAATTCGTGAGGTCCGTTGGTTCGTTCCGTGGCTTAGTTGGTATAGCGTCTGGCTTGATAAATCTTTTTTAGAAAACGTTTTACCTTCTTATATCTCATTAAGTTGAAAGTAAACTAATGGGTATTTACCACATAACATTTGACTTTAAGTGGTAGACAATTACATTTCTCGTAAGGATCATTTATCAATATTTTTGAGATTAACCTTTACAATTGAACTAAATAAAAGAATGGAAAGTGATAAGGTCAATGACAATTACTGTAGTGTTGTTTGTACTAATGCTCAATCTTCTTTTGTTTATTGATGGTTATAAATAAGCTATTTTGGCATTGACATACTTAGAAATGATTATAGATAATTGAGTTTTTTGTCATAAAAGGATACAAAATGTTATATTTACTTTGATTGAATATCGTGATGATAATAAAGGTGAAAATATTCCACTAGTTTGATAACAAGATCTTTGTAGCAATGATAATAATATCATTAGTACAAACATCGAACAAACGCAAAGAAAAATTCCTTCAATCCTACTCGACTCGAACCAGTACCCGCTGCCTCAACGTGGCTATGGTAAAAAATACAAAGATCACATAGAGAAATTCGTAAGATCTGCTGGCTCAATTCGTAGCTCAGTTGGTAAGAGTAGTAGCCACGTCGATTCACCAGATACTGACACGAGATACATAATAAATATGTATAATGGAGGCTGTATGACAAAGACTTATTTTATTTTATTCAGACACTTATGCATCAAAACTCATGAATGTTTTGTCGCAACCGCGTGAATAAGAACGGAACGCATACTGGACAAACGTATAAACAGACATTCATTATTATAGACATATAGATAGATAAGAAGGATGTGTGTAAGAAAGAATAATAATAATAACGCACACACTCAACATAGCCCCGCGCTAGGGAAATCTTGTGTCGCGGGTACCTTGGACACACACATAGACCACCACAAATGACACCCAAACTCACGAGAAAAAAAATGTAGGCCATACAAATATTTCTCCCGGCCCGGGAATCGAACCCGGGACCTCTGCGTGGCAGTCCGACGTGGTAACCGTTCGGCTATGGAGGCAGTTAAAGAAACAATAATTACGATGAGGTTTCCACCTTAAGATAATGCATTTAAAAAATCTGAAATAACGAAAGCTTGGACACAACACAAAAGCTGCTAAAATGTATTAGTAACGAATAATGTAGGAGGGGGAATTTTAGGTATATGTATATGAGGTATATGTATAGGTATATGAGTTATTTTTTTCACAGTTAACTCAATAACCGAACGGAATAAAGCTTGAAGTTCTTTAGTAGCAGTAGAGCTTTTTGTGAAAGAGTTTGTACTAGGCGTTCGTATTTTTGTCGCCAAGCTGTAATGTGAGCATTACTGCGTTTCGGTTACTGGTTAAATTACTGGCATACGCCACTTGTTAACTGATGTCTCATGATGGTGCGCAGTATCAGTGGCAATCAGATCTTTGCGATCTATGCGATATTTGCGATTAATGTTCTGAGTGGCACTGCAACTACTATGGAGAGGCGTGTCGCCAACCATCAGGCGCACGTCTTGTTCGTCACGTCATTGAGTATCATTAAAAAAAATAAATTTAATACGCTCAAAGAAGAAGTTAACTAAAATAAGACACCATTTCGTAGGGAAAATGTACAGTTTTCAACTCTGTTCCTGGTTTCCAACAAGCTTTAAACGTGCCAGATATTAATCAAGCCTTTTTTTACACGTACTCAAAAAAGTCTAGATAGTACACAGATAGGCATATAATGCACGTTTTTTATACACCGTTATGTGTCACTGACCCCTAATCAACTGTGAAGTTAACTGTAATTATTTGATGTGTACAATCTGCCAAAAGTAATAGATACGAAATTGATGTTCATACAATCTATTAATAGAGTAATAGCGTTTGGGAGAGGGTATAATTGAGTTTTATGTTCAGTAAATAACGTACATAAGTAAGTAATACACGTGGGTTTATTTTAAATATAGGTTTCGGCGTGAGAAATTATGAAGCGTTATAACGTACGTTGATTTGTTGTTTCTAAATGTGAGAGTAGGAAACGAATTTAATCAATCATCGACATGGTATAGACTTATCTGTGTTCGAGTAACAACTTCTATTTATACAAATATTTTTCGTCTTATATAAAACCAATGCATTATTACCAAGGTACGTATTGCAAGAAATATAAAGAAGTAAAGGCAGTACGTACGCAATGATAGCTAAGTCCATTATATCGGGCATAAAAAGCGAATTACTCGGACGTCTCTCAGCAGCCCTGAGAAGCGAGCTTGACAGGCAGTGCGGGCTGTGTCGGCGCAATAACCGCGAGCCGCAATGAGGAAGCGGTGAATTGTCGCGCCCCCAGGCACTACAACACCACAGCAGTAGTGCGGCGGTATTGTAGAGTAAGACAACTTATATTATAGCGCACAGAAGGTATGCGGTACGATAATTTAAAATACCAAACATAATCAGGAAAACTATGCGATTCCCATCATGTTTGTATTTAGTGTCTTCTGAAAATATTCGAGCCTACATGAACATGTATAAACATGTGTGCCTATACTAATACAATTGCGGCTAAATGTTGCACTTAGAGGTAGAGTACCATACATACATATAATTTACGCCTTTTATACATCGGGACAAAAGTCCTCACAACTTTCGCTTCATCAACACGCGTCTTTGCGATTTAAACCTCAGAGTGGCACTGCAACTGTTATGGATAGGCACGTAGCTTACCATCAGGCGCACGACTTGTTCGTCCCGTCACTTGATATAATAAAAAAAATGTTGCACTAAGAGGTAGAGTACCATACATTCGTATACTTCATGTCTTTTTTCCATCGGGACAGGCAGAGACAACAGTCTTCCACTTGAGAGGTTCCTAACAACTATCGCATTGTAAAACACGTATCAGTGCTTTTATTCATACTCGTCGGCTAAGGCGTGATCTGGCCTTTTGGTAGAACGTCTTCAATTTGGTCTCACTTACGAGTACTCTCGCCTTATAAATCTAAATATAAGCATTCATAACAATACCATAGTTACATCAAAGGCAAATTTACTGCTAACCCTACTGGAAGCTAATCACAGATCGTAGAATTGCATTTTGTTAACTAATTCCACAGCTCTAGATTCTGAATAGAATTAACGAGGAAACGCAGATGTTAGCCTGTGGGGCTTGTACGCTGGCTTCGTTGATCTGAATTCCAGGCATTTAGTTGGCTAATTAAAAGAAAATGTGAATTCTATCAGATATACTGTTAGATGTGTATGGGAATAGTTGTTAGGTATTTATAGACTATAGATTTCGAATACGTATTGTACGTATATCCAATTACGTTGTTAAATATCCGAACGTGATAAGTGAAATTTTATTCAAGCTGAAATGTTAAATGCTTGACAATACATTTTCTAATTAAACGTGTATGAGAAAATTTTGAAGTTTTTAAATAAACAGAGGCTCTCGTAAAGATCTTCACTATTTTTTATGGCAAATAGTCAGGGATCACCACTAGAGGTCACAATATTAAGTAATATCTTATATATAAATAGTTAACGTCACTAGCTACAACTGTCTCTTTAAACTCATGTTAGGTATCTAGTTAGACACAATTGCACAAATACGTAGAGTCAAAATTGCAAAATTGCACAAATGCGTAGAGGCAACTAGTAAGGTTATTTGTCTCAGACGCCCCTAAAATAGTTCTTAGAATGTGACGTCGTTAACTGTTCGCAGTGCCTTTTGCGCGTACAGTATCCCATAGGAACTCGCCGCTGCTCCGTGCCCTCACAATGCTCAACGAACTCTTGGCATCAGCGCCGGGGTATGATCTGCTTGAGTGGCGATGGTCTGCTAAGCGTTGTGAATGCTTGAAATTCTGTGAAATGATGGATGCTAGAGAATCGAGTGTATAATTATAATGTATTTGCCTTTTTTATTTTTATTTCATTTTTTTAATTTTTTTTAAATATCATATTGTTATTATTTTTATAATTATCTTAGTTTTCACGCATTAGTCCTTAATTATAATACCGTGTAAATATATTTACAATAAATAAATAAATAAAAATGTTGTATTTAATATAAGAATTGATCTACGGTGGAGGAGGCGAAAAACATTTGGAAGTGAAGGTTTATCATATCTGTCTACCGCAGTACATTCATTCATAATTCATTTGTAAAGTGGGTTTGAAGAATCAATAAAATATATTTACCTATATCAAAACCAGGTTATTTCTACATTTTTTAAGTTCTCTTTACCTTAATATTTTTTATGTGCCGATTGTGTATTAAGAATCATCATCAATCAATACAGTATGAAATTATAATTTATTAAAATAATTATTGAAAATTGTATTGTAACTTGCATAGATATTGAATCGAACACGAGCTTTTTGTGACATGTTAATTATTACTTATTTTTTCTGCATTGTACATTGGTACATTCATTAAAATAATTGAACTCGCCGGTAAACAGAATGTAATGAGAAAGAAAGAGAAAGAAATATATCACAATCACGGTAAGAAATCAAAAGAAACGTAAAAATTAGAGCAATGCGAAAGCATCGCGTTGACGCGAAGGCATATATTTTCACTTGCTCGCCTTTGACACGGCATTGTTTCTTAACAATTGCCGCCACTTGTTGTCACGCCATTGTAGCACAGGCGCATTTTGTACACAGACATGATACGACAACTACTATTTCGTGTTATTGAATTGTGCTGTTTGAACTTAACATTTGTTTCCAGTAAGCTGCTAACTTTGAAAGTCTATTATGTAATGGTCGAGTCTGAATATACTTGTATTCTAATTGAAAAAAGTCAATTCTGAGCGATTTTTACGAAGACAGAAATTTTGTACATAATAAAATAGCCATGACTAATTCTGTAGATGGGAGGTAAATAAACTTAAGTGCCAAATGGTAATGTTTAATTTAATTTTAATTTCTACAATGCGCCCTAAGGAGTATGAGGCTTTTAATGTGCATTTAAAATCAATCTTAATGAGAAGGTATGACTGAGAACGTGCATAAATCTCTCACAAAGTGTCGCTTACGACATTGGAAACTGAATATAAAGATCTATAACAAACAAAAGAATAACGTCGACCTGTAGCTTAACTGGCAGAGCGACGCTACGGTACAACGTGGTCGCAGGTTCAAGTCCTGTCAGACCAAAGGAATTTTTCTTCGTGTTTGATATTTGTTTTAATAATTATCAATGATAATGTCAAATACAATATGTTACATGAAAAACAAACGACAATATGATTTTTTGTATTTGTGACAATATAGTTTTTTTACCATTGCGTGATTGTTAGTGTTCTAAAAGCAATGTTTGTCAAAGAAACATCTAAATTCCAAAACATGGACATAATGTCCTTTGTCTCTCACCTCAACTTTACCTTTACAGAATTTTGTAGATAACCGTTTCAATGCAAATCGCACCTTGTATGTTCTGTTTGTAATCTATATATCAAGAATATGTATCCAGGAGATCTTTACAGTACCAGTAATTTAGTATCTGAGTATTCAGAATAGTAGATGTATGTAAAACAAGATCGGGCTAAGTGGCTAAGCAAAACATGCTGATGGAAGGGATGATGATATTTTTCTTCTGTCAATTTCAATACACCATCAACCCATTTATACGTTCCACTGCTGGCCATGGGTCCAATGGCGATTGGGACTTTATACGTTTTCCGAGAGTTGTGGATCTTAATCGACGTTCGGGTTTCGTCACGATGTTTTCCTTCAGCAAAAATCTCATGGTAAATTTGATATTAAATTTTTTACATAAATCTTGAAGAAAATAATTGTTATTATCGTATAAGTGCGTACGAGAAATTTGTAATGATTAGGTGATAAAAATAAAAACGCGATACGGATACGTATTTATAGAAATCATAATAGTCTTCTTCGCTTGACCATTGATTTCTGAATATAAACAGACTATCAATATTTTTTTCAACCATTTCCACACATCCAGTATTAATGCAACCTCGATAGGATGCATAAATAAAAAATATTAGTAAATGTAATAGAGCATAAACAGTTACCGTTCCAAGGTAACATTTGCGCAATTGGGTACATTTCGCCGTATTATGGACTAAATCGTATTTAGAACCATTGTGCATAGATCTATTTACATATTAAAGCCGGTTTAAGGCTTCTAAAGCGTTGCTTAACGAAAGATCAGAGATAGCTCCCGAATAGACAAAGCTCCAGATTGGTTACATGGCTACCGTGACATTTTTGCTAGTATTTGTAACACTATTACGACGTACCTATTATAGGAATCATACAAAGAATGGTACCTATTGTGTTTTGTTTTTTTACATCTTGATTGTAGAACTGTGCCTTTTCGATAATTTTACAGTGTCATCATCACCCATGGCACGTAAAATCATCATCACCATCAACCCATTTATTCATCCTCTGAGGCGAGGGTTTTATCCTTTGTTTAAAAAAATATTTTTTATGTGACCACTAGCGGCGTTGCAAAATTTGCCATACAACACTATCAATACTTGACGTGGTTGTTAACGACTACAGTGCAGTGAATAAATATTAAACATCGTGTAAACTCAGAAACTATGAGTACTTCCAAACGTTATTGCTGCATTTATAACATACCGTATTAATGTCTGACGTATTTATGAAACTTTATTAGTCAATGTCCAAAGTTGAGAGTCATTATATTTGAAATATTTTTGCGTATTTAACAATTTCTTCTATGCTATCACCAGTTGAAATTTTTGCACCTTTTTTACACGCCATGTATAGTTTTAGGGTGTTAGCGATCTAAAAATTGTGCATGACGTAGGCACTTATTAGACCTTAGATAAAATAATTTAAATATCAGTGAGAGCACAATATATCTTGAAGAAGAGGGAGAGAGAGAGAGAGACAGAGAGATAAAAAACATTGTGTCATATAAAACATATAATTCAAAAATTTGTAGCATAAATTCGCAAATCACATAAATCTTACTTGCAATCATATGGGAAAACAGCAAATCTCGAGTAATCATGTATGTGACCACAGAATCAGCTGTTTCATGCTCCATGTCCACTACACGTCATGGTGAGTAACGTCGAAAACGACTTGCGGTGGGTTATTCAAAATAAATTAGGTATTGTATGCTTTTTTCGTCATAAAATGCAGTTTTTTTTTTCGATAAATTTTATTAGTTTACGTAGTTATTTATTTATTTTCTATTTAATGGTCCTAAGTATTACATTTTTATGGTCAATGATTTTTTTTTTTGCTGTGATGGCGGCAACAATGAAATATGTAGTCCGATAATACCTTCTGAATCCACCAGCTCTATCCCAGGTGTTTGGAACCTCCTCACTTCACTTATTATTTGTAATTACGTGTATCAAAATCTGTATTTTATTGTTAATTTTATTTTAAAAAGAATATTTTTATTAGTCTTTTAATTTCTTCCCCCACGTTAAGTAAATAAAATAAATTTTTGAAGGTCATTAAATGTGAGTGTAACAAAACTAGAATAAACCTCCTACCCGCTTTGTGGAAAATTGCTTGCACCACGTGGTGCGATTAACAAAGATACCGTATTATATAAATACATTAGTTACGGTTGCAATTGTGATTCATTATCTACGAATTAATTAGGCGGTGATAATATCGTTCAGTTTATTATTGTTGTTATTTAAATTGTTTGCTAATTTTCAGTCATTCTGTCTTTTGGACTTGGAAATGTTACTCATGATAAATTCGTAAAGCTTCTCGTTATTCTTTTTTAAAGCAATTTTACAATAAAATTATATTCGGTTCTTTTCCCCAAATTTAAAAAGAAAGAAATACATTTATATTTCTACTACAAATGACACCACAAAAGAAAAAAAAGGAACAAAACTGAAGAAAGTGAAAAAAAAAGATGCTTAATAAAAAAATTCAAACGTAACACACAAATGAATAACTACAGAACAAAATCACAAATAAAACATAAATAAATATAAAAATTCTCATAATATAAAATTTTGTTTAGAATTTAAGTATAGCATGATGAGTATGTAGATAGTAAATACGAATATTGATTTATTTAAATGATTGAATAAGTTGTTACGCATACTTTGACTGAAGTAGAGATTTGAGATTAATAAAGGATAAGCCTTTTCATATAAAAGTTATGGAAAATTTGTTTTTTTTTTATTCCTATCGAGAGACGAATATAAATTTCATACTTATAATTGTTTATAATAATGAGCAGATTGTTCCTTTGACCAAAATTAAATTTAAACCTCCAAGCAATGGAATCAACCAATGATACTGTGCCATTAGACGACTACACGCTACAAATACCTGATCCCAAACTAAGGAATTTCCTCTACTATGAGTATTACAATAACATTGAGGGTACTGGTAAATTTACAGGCATTTGTCAACTCTCAGGGTGGCGGACGCAGTGGCAATATGTAATAACGATTTTTGCGAACGTGATATTTTGCAAATATGATACTTAGCGACAGAGGCACACTCATAGCCCCGCAATAGAAAAACCCTCACAAACACGCGAGAGAAATAAATGTAGGCTATACAAATATTTCTCCTGGCCTGGGAAACGAACCCGGGACCTATGCGTGGCAGACCATCATGGCACCGATTCGCCCACAGAGGCAGTTAAGATCTTTGTGATTTAATTTAAAGCTCTGAGAAGCACTGCAATTGCTATAGACAGGCGTATCTTATACCAAGTTCGGAACGAACAAGTCATGGGCCAGGTCGTAAGCGACACGCCTGTCCATAACAGTTGCAGTGCCATTCAGAGCTTTAAAATGCAAAGATAACAGTGTGAATCTAGATTCAGAATAAATTACTTCAAGGTACAATAAGTATATCAAGTTTAAAGTCCATAATGTACTATTTGTGATCAGATTGTGAGAATCTAGACGTATTTGCAGACATGTAATTTCCTTGGGTAAATTGCGTGTAACCTTTGCACTTGAAAGTTAAAACAGCCTACGTAAAAGTACCGTTTATCTATATTCTCATAACGACGCCTACTTGTTTAAATTAAACGCCGCTGCAAAAATTGGAGAAGGATTTGTACAGGATGTTTTATGAGGTTGAAATAAATTCTGTATACCTTGTAATTTCATTGTTCTCCATAAGTAAAAAAGATTTAAGTACATTATGGACTTAGTAAGGCATTAATAAATCTCTTAAAAATCATAAATCTTGAGTTAATTTTATTTTGGAATGATACTAATCGATGGCCCACCTTTTCGTCCAAAAGGTCTCGGGTTTATTTCTGGTAGAATTCGGGAAAATAACTTTTCTAAATTGGCTCTGCTGGGTGTAAGCAGCACAAGACCGGTCGTTCAAACGTTCTTTGGGGGAGGTCTATGTCCAGCAGTGGACGTCTTTGGCTGAAATGACGTTGATGATGATGATGATGACATGGATTCTGGTCTTTATGTTTTAAGTAGTGCATCGGAATGAATTTCGTTTCTTTTTTTTGATAATATCAAGTGACGGGACGAACAAGTCGTGCGCCTGATGGTAAGCTACACGCCTGTCCATAACAGTTGCAGTGCCATTCAGAGCTTTAAATCGCAAAGATCTGAGGGGCACTGCCACTACGTCCGTCACCCTGAGACATAAGTTGACAAGTCCCACGTACCTGTAATTTCACTAGCATGGCAGTACCTACAAAATCGGAATACAGTAATGCTAACATTACTGCTTGGCGGCAGAAATAAGTAAATAATTGTTATATGGCACCCATGGTAAAGGGCGTTCTCAAGTTTGAGACCGGGTGATCGGTGTGGTTGTACAGAATCATTGGTGATATTTCATGGTTGAAGGTTTAAATTCGTAAAGTGAACTGCGATAGTCACTTATCAGTGACTATCTTACTTGGTATTGATATCTCAATACAGGACTTGACACAGAATTCAATAAAAATCGGTTCTCACTGCTCAAAGAATATTGAGAGAGAAAAACGCCTTGAATTGGAGAGTAGCAAAACCAACCGTTAAAATAATTGCTCCTTAAGTAAAATTTAGGCGCTATTTATAAAAATGAATGTTCATGCGTGGTCAGCCACCCTTGGAGGTAGATGATTTTCTTCAAAATAAAAAAAAGACCACTATGGAGGTACCCTCTTTCCTACAAAAAAAGAATCATGAAAATCGGTTCACAAATACCGGGGTTATTGCGTAACACACATACAAAAAAAGCATACAGTCGAATTGAGAACCTCATGCTTTTTTTGAAGTCAGTTAAAAACATACTCTATATACTTACTTTACAGTATCTTTTATTATTCCACCAAATTTTTATCACAGATGTATTCATTTATATTGTAATAGCATTTTTATAATACCTAGTATGATGATTTGACGAGCTGAATACCTAAGACTATTGTAGTAAGAAATTGTACTAGGTTAACATAATAAACGTCTTCAAGTGTATTTTCCGCATTTTCGTCCATCGCACTGAAGTAAGGTCGTAAACCTTAACGTTATCTTAATTTATTGTTAGGTAGTTCGAAAACATTTATTCAGACGTTTAGTAGTAATTTGTTTCCAAATTTTAGCACGCTCAACTCGTTTCCTATTGTAATATTTTATGGAGTCATGAATGCAACTAAAAAAACATATGAGAAATTTGTTGATCGTAAACCAGCATAAGTTCCGATGAACTCTTGTCTATTTATTTATATTTATGTATATTTATATTATGCTTACAAATATAATATAAGACAGTATTTCTATAGTTAACTACTTTGTCATTCAATTCAATCTCTAAGCTACTTATATAACAATATACGTGCATCGAAACTGTGTAATGTATGCCTACAACAGAGGATACACACAGCACAAGTGCTATTCTCTCAGTCGATGCTGATACAGGAACGCTGATAAGTTTTTTATGAAAAAAAATCCCGACCTCAAAAGTTCCTGGAATTACATCTATTTGCCAAGTTTTATTGAAATCGGTTACCGGAAAGTGCACGAAATCGGATTCATCCCCTATGTGCCTGTAATCTCACCGGCACCCATACCCTTCAATATAAAAGACAAAAATAGGTAACCTGGCAGTACTGCCCTGGATAAACTCTTTCGCAAGTAGCTCTACTGCTATAATTTTTATGTATACATAATTATGCATACATATACAAATGCAAATTCTTATATAAAAATGTCCATAAAATCATTAACCACTAATTTCGTTTGTAGAATCTTTAAAGCTCTTTTCTGAAATGTCATTTGTGTCATTTTGCAGATATGGCTTTATAACACCAAGAGCGCAAATATAGATATGCTTTAGCTTTTTAGTATCGTTTAACACGACCTTAATCCTAAGTTACTTTTTGATACGAAAATTGTAATGAATTATTCTAACGTGTAGTTCAATACGTAATTCGACAAACCTTACTGTTCTTATAACTGCGTGTATTGTCTTCTTCAGCGACCTAAAGACTTCGTTACCTTTTTCTAACTATAACCACCATGTAAAGCGAAACCTGTAATCTGCAGCTAATAATTTTTATTTAAGACGTCATCGTAATATGCCAATTAGTGAACAACAATAGTGGAATCACATCAGTCAGTGTTACCCACCTGTGTCAGTGTAAGGAAAGGCTTAGCTTCTAATTATGCCTCGCCACAGTGTTAAATATCACTAAGTAGGATATCCAAGACCTAGAAACATAACAGGATTATACTCTGATTAATAAGATTACTTTGAACCTTTGCTGTGTTCTTTAATTTTCAAAAAATATTTATAGAAATGTCTTTACTTCATAGTAAAGACTAACTTCTAAGTCGACTTTACTTATGAAATAAATTATATGGACCTACTTTAACTTTATTTTCGATGATAGCGTTTAAGGATTGCTAAGTGCCGTCTAGCCTCTTAATACTTAGTTCTCTACGAACTCAATAGGTAAATAGAAAACAATAAAGTAAAATTCTAAGACATTATAGTGTTTATAGTCATAAGGTTACTGACGTTTGATTGTGTTAGTAAAGTTTTTTGAGTGCCTTTGTCGTAAGCCAAAATTGCGGGTAGATGAAAAAGACATGGCGTGGCCACCCGATCGGTGCAAGCGCAGCACAATGGAGGTGAGCAACCTCGCGCATCCCATTGTGCCCACCATGCTACATGGGAATGTTAGGCCGTATGTAGACTTGTGTTTGTTTGTTACAGATTTTCAATGTTCTAGTACGTAATTAACTTTGCACTCAAATTGTATAATCATTGTAAAGTGAAATTCGTATTTCAACATAACGTCCAGTATTTTAATAATTGTTGTCAGTGTTCAATTAAGTACTAAGGGTTTTTAACACGGGTACCGTAATTAAGAACGGAGTTTATTTTAATGTTAAAAAATAATTCTGAAATTTAAAAAAGTTTGCGAATGTGAAAGGAATTTTCAAAAAAAGGTTTTTTAGTTGTTTAGTTATATCGTTACATATAATAATATAACTGACACGTCTGACTAACGCTATCGAAATACGTCCAAGAAAACCTTTTGTTCAGCGTATATCAACTCTATCGTCATTAAGGATCATATCTGAATTTTTTGTAGTAATTGTGAAAGACGTACGATCGTAGTTAGCTTACTAACTTTCATTCCCCGCCTCAGAAGTAGAACCCGTCCCCGTATCTTTGATGCCTGGCATTCCCTCCTTACGTTACGGGGTCTTCAAACGAGGCGTGAAGAGAAAATGACCCGGGTTCGTTTCTCTGTAGGATCAATTTGGGAATCCAACTTTTCTAAATTGAGTTTGGTCCGGGTGTTCTGGAGTGAATTCTGTGGGTCTGGTACTTATAGGATTTCCTTATTTGAGACTAGGCAATTGGTGTGATTGTTAAAAAAAAAATAATGGTCTGTGTTACTAAGCCGTGCTAACTTAGTTTAAATCATTTAGGGCACCACTTTGGGACCAATGCTAAGGAAGCTTCTGGCTAAAAGTTAGTCATGTGCAAAGCAAACCCAACAATGCATACTAAGTTCGAAGTCCTCGTGTCACAGTTGTGCTTTAATTACAAGGTTTAGTACAACCAATTTTTTTTTTATAGGTACTCGTGTTTTTGTGTGGCAAATAAGTACGACAGTCAGGAGAGCCATGTTACTGTAAGGGTGTTAACCCTTAAAAACAAATAATTGAAATCTATACAAATTAGCAAGAACTCTACGAATTTAAACCTAGTAGCTTCAAGATTTCATTATATGGCAATAAAATTGTACAATAATTTAATTATTAATCTTAGAGACATATAAAAAGACACTAGTTTTGAAAAAAATTGAAACTGTTATTAATTAAAAAAATGCTATTACAATATAAATGAATACATCTGTGATAAAAATTTGGTGGAATAATGAAAGACACTGTAAAGTAAGTATATAGAGTATGTTTTTAACTGACTTCAAAAAAAGCATGAGGTTCTCAATTCGACTGTATGCTTTTTGTATGTGTGTTACGCGATAACCCCGGTATTTGTGAACCGATTTCCATGATTCTTTTTTTGTAGGAAAGAGGGTACCTCCATAGTGGTCTTTTTTTTATTTTGAAGAAAATCATCTACCTCCAAGAGTGGCTGACCACGCATGAACATTCATTTTTATAAATAGCGCCTAAATTTTACTTAAGAAGCAATTATTTTAACGGTTGGTTTTGCTACCCTCCAATTCAAGACGTTTTTCTCTCTCAATATTCTTTGAGCAGTGAGAACCGATTTTTATTGAATTCTGTGTCAAGTCCTGTATAGTGGTGAACAAGGGGATATTTCAATAAAACTTGGCAAATAGATGTAATAAGTAAACGTTTTTCAGTACTATGTACTGAGATTATTATTAAATTGTGTTACAAAATCGTCTTTCACATTTAGTTACTATATAATTAAGATTGTATTATCTATTATTATTTTGTATATATTTGCTTATCTTATTTTAAAATATATGTAATGTTAAAATTACTTTGTTGAATGAATATAAATTAACTATAGTAAATCATAATTTAATGTACCTGTGCATTGGAATTGTTTGAAACGTCAATTTTGTTAGTCAAAATTTGTTAATAATAGATAAATAAATAACAGAAATCCTTCTGTAATTTGACACGATCTTACAGGACATCACATGTCTTAACAATAATCTACAAACTTTAATTGTATTTTACATGCTTTTAGTGTAACAAGCAAATAAATTATTTCACTTTGACACAACATGATGCTCGGTCGTATAGGTACACAGTTTTTTTTCTTCAGAAATGTATATCAGTTTATCGTGTGACTGCATCTTAACTTAGTTGCAATGTAGATGCGCGCGCAATTTTTTTTCCTCGTCACTTTATGTATATACGATAGAGATAGTTGCTTCCGTTGACAGATAATTAATTTGCCGTGAGAAGAAATTAGGTTTTGTAAAACGCGTTTTCATTACGTACGTTTTTAATATTGTATAGGAAACTTTAATTATTATAAGTATCTTTTGTAACGTAAAGAAGTCATATTCTGATGTTAATAATTGAGATTCTCACTTCCTTGTACTTGTATCGTGTACTTTATTAAAATACAAATATATTTAGGGGCTCCTTGTTAAAAAAAAATTTCATGTAGTTACGTAATGGATAATTTCAAAGGATTAAATAAAACTTTAGGGATAAAAATAATAAACATACATATTTTTATGACACCAAGTAACGGTACGAACAAGTTGTGTGCCTGGTATTAAGCGACACGCTTGTCCATAACATATTTTGCAGTGCCACTCAGGGCTTTAAATCGCAAAGATTTAGAGGCACTGCCACTGCGGCCGTCACCCTGAGACATAAGTCGACAAGTCCCATGTGTCCCAATTTAATACATTATTACCTGACGGCAGAAATAGGTGAAGAAATTACTCATGGGGTCGCCATAAAATATGACAACGAGTTACGTGTAAGATGGTAAAAGCCTACTATAATCAACTATAAGAAGCGTATAGGTCTTTACGAAAGAGCCGCAGGCTAAGCTAAATAAATAGGGTTAGGTTTCTTTATATAAAAATAAGTGCGCATTTGACCTCCATCTTAACTGATGGAAAGTGACGATGAGGTCGACGATGTAGCATGCACACCTAAATAATGCCTATTCACTCTCGCCTTAAAAAGGTCCAAGTTATGGAGTTCGGGGAACAAATTCGCAGGTAGGGAATGCCACTCCCTACTCGCTTGCCATATAAAATCGTGAAAGCGAAACGCTTCGTGCGAATTCTGGGAATTTCCACAACATAAGTATGGAACTCCAGCCCTCGTCTACTCCCCCGGTGATAGAAAGGAGAAGGTGGAATCAAATCATGCAATTCCTTCGCACACTCTCCGTGATATATCCTCTGTGGTACAATTTATAACAAATAATTTTAACACAGTTTTGAGCATGGTCAACCATAAATTTCTAAGTTAATAACAAATCATTGTTTTTTTTAAATGTGTTTCATAACTAAAGCTCTGGCATTGTGCGTAGGACCTTGATAACAATTACCATTTCGCAAGTCCATTCAATACGATAAAATGCATTCTAAAAGATAACTTGTTGAGACAACTGATTTCACGTTTAAAAATATGTAATAATTCTATCGTGTTAATTATCAGTTTTTTTTTTACGATAATCTTTAATACTTACCATATTATATTGCAGTTCATTGTTATGTTATAACATATCTGTTGATTTTTTGTATTTCTTACCAAAGAAAACCGAAATACTATCAAAATGTCCTTATCGCTTTTTACAATATTTTGGCGGAAAATTGTTAATCTTCTTGATGTACTATGTGTAATATCCGTTGTAGTCTTATTTTAGCATTAAAAAATTCTATGAAATCACATAAATCTATATCAAATATAATACATAAATATTAGACAACATTACATACGTTGCTTTGACGCCAAAGTAAGTAACTAAAGCACTTTTGTTATGGAAATCGGAAACAACGACGTTACTACAAACATCCAGACCCGAGACAATATAGAAAAGTTAGTTTTTCTTGTCCATTTGCCAAACAAATTATAGTCGGAGGGGTAGGTGGGACGGAATGGTTGATAACAAGTTATGATTACAGATTTCTGTTGCACCATGTATATGTTGCTGGAGGAAGCTAAAAAATATTTGAAGACATTTGAGGTCCTAAGCCGACTTCTTTTTTCTTTTTTCTTTTTTTTTTAATAACGCACACATTCGGCATAGCCCCGCACTAGGGTAACCCTGTGTCGCGGGTGCCATGGACACACATAGACAACCACAAATTACACCCAAACTCACGAGTGAAATAAATGTAGGCCATAAAAATATTTCTCCCGGCCCGGGAATCGAACTTGGGACCTCTGCGTGGCAGTCCGGCATGGTAACCGAATGGTTACCAAATGGTGGCCGAATGGCCACAGAGGCAGTTTAATGGAGTGATGTTACTTTACTCAATATTTCCCCTTTTCGCACCTTCTTCTCTATTATATATATTATATATTATATTTTAAATCATATTTGTGTGGAATCTAGACTCACGTTGTCTTGCCGATTATTGCCCAGGGTACACCAGGGGTACAGGAAGGGATGATACGTTGAAACCAATACAAGACAATAATTAAACTGATGAGTATTGGCAAACTAATTTCCTCTATAAATATATTACAATGACGAGTTAAGTGTATCTTTGGAGCAAAAGATTTGAGTAACTTTCCGTCTCCTGTAAAATTAATAAAATGTTTTGAGATACTGGTTGTTAGCCGTCGATTTATGTTTCATAACCTCTTCCTTCCCTCGAAAATGAACCATAACTCATTATTTTACGATAACTAACGCATTTAGTTCTAATGTAATTGCAATAGTAAAATGTTTAGAAAATTTATTATGCAACCAGGGAAATAACGAAATAGAAATAAACAGCCATCTATATATCTTTTATTGCTGAAAGCTTATTTAATTTTGGAATAATAACAAGAAAATGAAAATTACTGTGGGTAAGATTTATTACAACATCCAAGAGAATTAAACGAGTTTTCTACATTTGTATGATAATATTACGAGTGTTGTTTAATTTAGATTCCTTTCACATTATTTGTCTTAACACCTTTGAAGGTATCAGAACCTTATGCCTGATCACATTAAGCATCATTTACAAAATATTGGCATAACATAATGAAAATGACTATAACGCCATACAGCACAGTAGAAATTAGGGATAATTTTATACAAAAAATAAAAATTCATTGAACTAGTTACATTTATTTAATTATTAAAATACAAATAAAATTTTTCTTTTCGATCACAAATTAAAAATTACTACAAGCAAAATAACCGTTGATGCAATAAAATAAAAATAGTCCAGATAAGTATTTCTCACGAATGTTGTTCTTCTTTACTCCACAAATGAATAAGTGGGAAGTCGACTATCTTAAGCAGTAAGCAACGAGCATTATCATAACTGTACTGAAGGAAGTACTTTTATAATTACGCACTTCGTAACCGTTACACGGGCTATGTTCACAATGCATACTAGTCATAATCATTATGGGTTATCATTGAGTCTTTCTATCGAATTTAGAATTTCACGGATCGTCTATGTCTTTGAAGCATACAGAAATACGGGGAAAACCAGTGTTCGGATGCCTTGCCAATTCTATTTACTACGAGAGACTTAACATCCTTAATTCCAGTATTCAAAACTCTTTAACTAGTTAGAAGCAAAGTATAAAAACGATAAAAATCGATGCTTATCTTTACAAAGACAATAACATATCCTCTCTAATTTCACTATGGGTATTATTCTAAGGCGATTAAACTCGAATTATGACCCATTGTTAAAAATCTTGATATTCTTGGCAAAATGTTGTTTACGATGTTTTTCTGTTGTAGCTGGTGTACTATGTATAAGTAGTACTCTCGTATACGACTATAAGACCCAATATGCTGGTACGATACGTAACAAAATCTGAGGCTGACAATTTATTTTTATACCTAGTATATATAGAACATATACATGTCGATAGATCTGTTGAAGCCCCTGTTAGTTAATGTATAATTTACCTTCAATTTATTTGTATGATCTGAAAAAAATCTGAAGATCTGAAGGGCACTACCACTGCGCCCGTCATCCTGAGACATTAGTTGACAAGTCCCATGTACTTGTAATTTCACCAGCACTCTTACTCACGTTACTGCTTGGCGGCAGAAATACGTATGTCCTGTCCAAAGTCCCTGGACGAACTCTTTCACAGGGACCTCTACTGCTACTTACTTTGTCAATTTCTACACATCCTGTGTTTTCAGAAATAAATTAAATATGAATTGCAGGGAAAACATAATACAAAGTACTAACCAAACACATCGCCTATGCCATGTTATGTTTTTTCTATATTAAAGTCATATTCAATAAAAATTAATATAATATAAAATCTCACTGAAGACACCCCTTTTAAAGCTTGGTTATTCAGACCCCCAACATTGTCATCCACCTTCTTACATTATTAGCATCAAGCCAGGTCTCATCATAGGCACAATGACTATTGACAGGCGGTCGTATCAATTACATTGAATGCTCCTCGATTCATATCAAAGGCATTGAACTGTGTTCTAACGCTAACGCTGCGCTTGCGACACTCGTAAACAGTGTACTGTTATTAAGTCATAGCTTGCGTTCAAAGATGTTTAAGTTTCTTTTCTATTTTGTAATATTGGGTTGTTATATTCTCTTTAAACAGTCGTCTTGTTTGAAGTTGATGATATTATTGAATAATCTTTAAAAAAATTAATTATCTCCGTTTTCAATAAGAGAAGTTTAGTAAGTCATTGTTTTATATTTTATGGAACATTGTCTGTGAAGCTTTAAAATCTAACCAGAACCAATTTAGAGAATTTCATTTCCAAATTGGTCCTAACAGGAATCGAACCGGGAACCTCCTCATCCATCACCCACAGTGCAAGCTGTTTGGCGACCGAGGATTTTTTAATTTCTTTTTTATAATTTTTAAGTGACGGGACGAACAAATCGTATGCCTGATGGTAAGCTACACGCCTGTCCATAACAATTTCAGTGCCACTCAGAGATTTAAATTGTAAAGATCTGAGGGGCACTGCCACTGCGCCCATCACCCTGACACATAAGTTGACGCCTGTGATTTCACCAGCACCCTTATAGCCTTCAAAACCGAATCACAATAATATGACCATTACTGCTTGGCGGCAGAAATAGGTACGGTGACAGTACTTCCCTGGACGCTCTTTCACAAGGAGCTCTACGCTACTACTGAGGTCGTCAACATGTACCAATTTAATAATAATGAGGTTCCAGAAATCCACACCAATTACCAGGTATTTTCTGTACTCTAAGTACCAGGGCAACGGACGCCACTCCAGGATGCTACCCACTACATCCAGATGAGAGTCAATTTAGAGATATCTAATATCAACGATATGTACATGTAATGTAGTCTGTTTATTAGGGACAACGTAATTGATTCTACGTTAAGCTGAAGCTCGAACAAATATAAATAACGCTCACACTCATAACTCTACACTAGCGAAAACACATGCCATGAACACACTCATAGACAACCACAAATTACCTGCAAACTCACGAGAGAAAGAAATATAGGACAAACAAATATTTCTCCCGGGAATTGAACCCGGGACCTTTGCGTGACTGTCCAAAATGGTAACCTTTCGCCCACGCAGGCAGTTAAACGTGCGACTTTGTAAATTACCGCTTTGTCGGAAATAGAGCGGATAGTAATTCGCTGTTTATATTCATTCTTTCTCACCTGCTATGGGAAGATTCACTGCAAATAGTGATTAAAATACTTCTGCTATTCCAATATAAACACAATAGTTTTGTGCTTAAGATTTAAATTTGCTTTCTTGCCATACTTGAATAGATTTTACACATTCACATCAATAACTTTTAATGAAGCCTTCTCTTAAATCGCGTAAAAAAATTAGTTCCATATAATTTTTGTCAAGTTCATATCGTCGCCTTACTTTCTCAAACTCGTATCTTAAAGCATAAAGTTACTGAAATGCAAAAAAATAATCACTACATTTTGCAGTCAAATAAAAAAAACAGTTTAAAAATCTCATAGATGGCGCTACGGCTAAAAAAAAGTCGTTGAAAGCCAAATACAAAGATCCGACAAACAAGCATATAGAAAATTCGTGAAGTCCACTGGTTCATTCCGTGGCTTAGTTGGCATAGCGTCTGACACTGTGTGCTAGAAGACGTGGGTTCGAATCCGGCCGGATCGAAGGAAATTTTTCCAATCTTTGTATTAATAATTATAACAAACCGGTAGAGTAATTTCTCAAAAAAATAGTTGAATATCAATTCAATTCAAATTTAACAGTATAAAAAACTAACCGATTGATTCTGGATATTTTACGAATAACGTACTTTGCATTCAAATTGTATATGCAAGGAATGTTGGTACGATGCTCTATCGTAAAACGTTGAATGGAATAATATCGTACTGCGCGACCAATTTATTTGTACCATTCGACAAATTCAGTACCTTACGCTTTAGTACTAAAAACCTTTGAGAACATCGAATTACTTCACTGTATTATGTACCTTTGTAGTACTTGTAGGACTATAGAATACAAATGTTATATGAAATGTAAAGTTGTTTGCTAGGGCTGGTTCATACCTTAAAAAGATTGGATTTGTTATATAGTACTATAAACAATTGGTGAGTATTGTGGCTAAAATATATAGGTAAGTGCAAGGTTTCTATTTCTTTCTTCCCTTTAAGTTGGTACCTCTAGTGTCAATCCTGACAGTCGATTGATCTCCCTGTGTAGTCTCCATAATATTTTTTTAACTTTAAAAAAGGAGGAGGTTCTCAACTCGCATGTACTTTTTTTGTGTGTGTATGTTACGCGATTACTTCGACATTTGTGAACCGATTTCGATAATCCTTTTTTGTTGGAAAGAGAGGTTCTATTTAAATTTGAAGAAAATATTCCACCTCTAAGGGTGGCAAGTTAGAGGATGAATCCGATTTATTGGATTTCACCCTCTTTCCACTAACCGATTTCAATAAAAAATTAGCAAATAGATGTAATTCCACAAACTTTTAGGTTCGGTTTTTTTGTATAAAAAAAGTTACATTTTAGTCTACCTTCTTCAATAACTCAAAGTATTTCAAACTGCATAGACATTCGAAGAACGAACGCGACGTGCCTTCAAATATGTTGCTATAAATTGTGATATGAATACTAAATTTACAATCGATTTTAAGAAGTGACTGTACCGTTGTTTTAGGCCTTTTATGTTTACACAGAAATTTGACTAGAGTAACGCTCTATACAGCTGATGTCATGTTGACAAAAACAATTTCTGGAAAGGCTACGTGACTGTTGAAAGGCGAAAGTTTTTGCAAGAGTAATTTAAACTTTTTTAAATACTGAGTATCTAATTGAGGATTTGAAACGTAATTAAAATAAGAGATTTTGTTTTAATTTGTAAACTAGTGCAATTTTTAGCTTTTCGCCATTTTTTACATTGGAAATAAAACTATTTTTTCTAAGATCTGAGATCACTCATACTCGTTTTATTTTTGTTTAAAATAAAGTATCGTGCACTTTCATACTCCTATGGTGACGGCTGGCTGAGACGGTATTGGTCACCAAACAGTTATCTAATATTTATGCAAGCCACTGAACTATAGTTACAAAAACAATTAGTTCTAATTAGGTACTTTATTTTTAATTCAACAAAACACATATTCCAATTTACGTTAGAATATTTTAAACACTATTACTGAAGTTTCTTGTAAATGTACAAAACTATTTACTAACTATTGATAGAGTATCAACTGAAATACGTCATACATCTGAATATGGATAGGTAATACAAGACACCTCATTCGTATAAGAAGTTGGTTCAAAATTTCCTCGCAATAGAAATCACATAATACAACTTTGATTTATATCTCAATCAACAAGTTTTTCTGCTTAATATTCTCTGATTTGCCAAATGATGTCTTTGATAAATTGAAACCCATTCACGCGAATCGTCTTCATATAAAAAAAAAAAACATTTAAGCGACAGCCCCAATCAATTTCGCTGTCAATAAATGTTCTATAAGAATATATTTTCAACCATGATTTATTTAAATTCAGTTAGAAGTATAATACATTTTTCTTGTTCCAATGGGTCAGCGCCTCTGAGTGAGCGTTCCTTCGGCACTTGTGTTCTCTAGCTCAGTCTCTAGCTGATTTCTTGCTTGTAATTTGTTAAGTACATTCTTTCCCGGATAACTATTAAACATTAGCTGTTATTCAGAGATCATCGGCTATAAACTAGATGCATGCACAAGAGTCGCGGTGTTTGCGACGATCAACGGCATCTCATGCCACCTATGAGAATTTGCCACAGGGAAAAGTGGACAAATTTTTATGAAATTTGGGAAAACCTTGTCTTTATTTGCAAGTGTTTGCTTTTCCAAATGTGGAATGCTTGGCAGAGAAATAAAGCTATCCTGTCTAAGAAAACATACTATACACGGACAATTATTCCACCAAAATTAATAATTGATTCTCTAATGCCACAAAATTCTCTTACTGAAACTTTTACAAGTTACACAAGAACAACGTTATTCATATTCGAATACAGAAACCAGTAACATGAGCATTGGCAGTCTTAGGTTATCGAACTAGGTACCTCTATAAATTAAATCAAAGCCGTTATGCAGTGCTTCATTATCATCTTTACAATGGATATACAGCCTCAAGCCCTATACTGTCACAATTGGCTGTATAACAGTCAAAATATTTACGATTGTATTGCATGCCTTGTTTAATAAGATGTTATGGTGCTTAAACGGTGGTGTATTGCATGCATAAGTAATTTAAATTGCATTTGGTTTTCTAAGAGATTTGTATGATAAACAACTCTTATTCTGTATTGCAAAATATGTGCAATAACTTTTTGTTGTTTTTTCGGATGTTATATTACTGTATATCTGTAAATTCCATGATAGGATTCGAACACGTGACTGTGCCAAACCAGGACCACTGCTCTACCAACTGATATAAAGATCGAGTCAGTAGGTCTTACGAATTTTTTAAGTGTATGTACAGATATTTCTGTTGTGTTTTTCCCGCTTCTATCGTCGTAAGCGACACCTCTCGAAAAATAGTCTCGAAATGTTCTCGAAACTTTTTGCGAAATCGTGTCCAATGGGCCAATTTCTGATGGTATTTCCTTTATTACTACAACATAATTTCATCTTCTGACCAACGAGATTCACCTAATCTTGAATACTCAAATGGTAGAGCAATAAATAGTTCCAATCCTCAAGATCGTTTATGGCGTGTGTTTATTAGTGGTAATTCAGAGTATCTGCGAGTAATAACTTTCTCGACCTGTCCGAGTGGATCACCTTGTAAGGCCAGTGGTGAAGATTGGAGAGTTAGAAGTCGCACAGACAGACGTAACCTGTGAACAATGGAGTAATATTGTTGGTGGTAAGTTTTTGTCAGCACTTTTTGCCAGGGCTCATAATGTTGGTAACAAAAATTGATTTGTCTCATAGGAAAATTGAAATGAGAAATTAAGTGATACGATGGCAAAATAAGAGAACAGGGCCATACTTAAAAACATTGTTTCTAGATGTAGATGTAGTAGCCGTCACCCGCGACACAGGATTTCCCTAGTGCGGAACGATGAGTGTGTGCGTTTATATATTTCATTTTTTTTTAATTTAACAACGAAAAGCATTTTCCATTAAAACCAAAAATTCATAAACACTTCAGTGGAATATTCTAAAGGCTAATTACAAAAGTTCAAGATACCTATTAATCTACAACATTTACTAGGTGGTCTTCGCTACAAACAGCGCCTCTGAAGGTGTTTTTTATAGCTCTTACTCGTAACATTGGATTTCTGTTTATTTTTTTAGTATTTATTTAATTTCTTGGGCGTGTTAATGCCTAATTATGGTTTTTACTTCAGCTTTGTTTCTGCTTCATTTTTAAATTTATTTAGTTTTTCATTCGGAATATAGATGTTTCATGGTTTAATTGTATGGTTTGCTATTTGTTTTCAATTTTATTTTTGCTGTAGGAATGTAGAAATGGATTGACTTTTGTTCAACGTGCAACCTATGAGACGTCGTTCCTTTTACCTTTTCGATTGTTATTATTATTTTTGTTGAACCTATTTATGATTATTTTACTATATCTATAATGTCTCCTTCACTTAAATTAGGAAACCCCCATTACATTTACTTATCTCTAAGTTATCTGGGTTACTTCGTAATGACTGATTTCACTACTCGAGTTTGATAAAATTGCTTACTGGGAACGAGAGCGGTTGACTTATGGCTTGTCAGTCAGTCGCTCGACCAGTTTAGTTTCGAGTTTCATAAAATATGAGGCCGATCAATGCCTGTACTTTCAAATTTTGTGCAAATTTTTTTTGATTTGTGTTGTTATCCCCAGATAGCACAATTGTTTTCAATATTGGACTTCCATTTATAACTGCCGCCGTGGCCGAACGATTACCATGCTGGAATGCCACGCAGAAGTCCCGAGTTCGATTCCCAGGCCGCGAGAAATATTTGTACGACCTACATTTATTACTTTGTTTAATATCTTTATTGCTAAACACAGAAAAATAGGTACAGAGGTGTGTCCACCTTCCAAACTAGGATCCCCTATACTATGGGTAGCAAGGTCTTACGTCCGTCAAGTGTGTTGCCTAAAAATAACAATAACTTAGTATATTACAATTATCTAAGTATATTACAATAAGCTTATAAAATATGATTGGTAGAGCACAAAGAGAGGTGGTTTACATTTAATTTTGGTACATTCGTAAATTTCTTACATAATCCAGTATAGTTCTAGTTTTTATAAACAATAAAATACGGTCAACTTCAGTACCAACAAAGAACAAAAACATTGAAAGAAAATTTTATAAGCAGAAATTTTACTCTCGTGAGTTTTGGTGTAATTAGTTAATTTGGGCTTAACTGAGCTTAATCTTTAATGTCATTAAAGTACGTAGTTTTAAACAATTTTTAAGTGATTGAATGTGTTTGTCTAAACTTTAGTGAAACTGACACGAGGTAAAAGTATATTTCATTATAATCTACTTTTTTATATCTTTTTATACAAAACGAATGAAATTGTTAATAGTTCCTACACAAACTTTAACATTGTTTCAAACCGGTTTTTAAATTAACAAGCCAGTTTCATCAACGCAAAAAAACACATTTTCATAAATGTCTATCGCTTTTTCAAATACATATTAGCTATTGTATATCGGTAAACAAGCTTTTTGTTTTAACATGTAATATTGACTATTCCTTTTATAATAATTTCTTACGCCAACGGTGTACTTTACCGCCGCGATATTATTACCAACAACAATGTCGCCTCTTGTGTACCTTTTATAAATCATGTGGCTGCCAAAATGGCCGCCTATAAATAATGTTCAGTCGCTGATAGGGCGTACTACAGGGTTGAAAGGTGATAGTATCGGGAGCGAACAGGACCTGGGACAATGCGACAACTTGCTGGCAATGTTTGAACTTATGGTATACAATATGAATAGTCTATGGGTGGTGGAGGATTAAAAAGTGTTTTGTTTCTGATACTTTTCAAATGACCTGGGTCACATAGTAATGATTGCAAGTACGTAGTCGAAATCATTGCATAGCGTTCTCGTTGTCGTTCTGTATCGTAACGGCGACGTTGTCGGCCCGCTAAATGTTGCCAGTTGAAAATGTAAAAAAGGGATTTTAAAAATCGAGTCGTGTGTGACAGGCCAAAGAAATCGTGCGCGTGATAAAAGTTGCAGTACCGCTCAGCTTAAATCGCAAAGATCTGAGGGCTACTGCCACTGTGCCCGTCACCATGAGACATAAGTTGGGATGTACCATGTGCCTGTAATTTCACCAACACCCTTACCCTTTAAAACTGAAATGCAGTAATGCTTACACTACTGCTTGGCGGCAAATAATAAGGTAAGGTGGCGGTACTTTCCTGGACGAACTCTTTCACAAGGAGCTATACTGCTTCTATAATAATAAGTTAATAACATAAGAAGTCGACAAGTCCCATGTGCCTGTAATTTCTCCAGTTTCGTCTTCATTTACAAGTGCCTTGAAGAAGGAACTTTTACATTACTTAAATTACCGATTCGTAAAGAAAATTAATATTTATTGGAAGAAAATATGCATTACAAGAGATTAAAAACGACAATTATGTCACTAAGGTCTCATGTTTCCTTTCACTATTATAAGATCGTTGTTAAGAAAATACAATCTCTCTTCTCTCCAATGTATTTTGTAGCCCGAAGCAATAATGCTATTGACATAATACTATGTTCTCAACTAATCAGATCAGAAATCTGATCTTGTACATAAAATTTTATTGTTTTCTCAATAGCTATACGTAGGTTTAATGTACCTTGCCCCGATTTTCAAATAGTAAATCTATGTACGTGTTTTGTAACGAGATGAAAATAATTCGAATTGTAATTTAATTACACTTAAGAACACGATTATGGTTTTAAATGTAATTCGTTAAAGAGAAAGCTGTTGTACAATCACAAACAAAATGATGATACGATTTGAAATTTGAAGCGCTCTTGCTTCTGATATAACTAAAGTATGAAATATGTGTGGAGATTCCTAACTTCCTCATCTAAAAAGAGAAACCAATAAGATAACACAAATGCCGCTTAAATCAGTTATCGAAAAAGCAATCTCACGTACTCGAGACATGCTCTTCCAAAAAACGTATTCGCAAAATTCATCTATTTCGCATAATAAGAACGCGGATGCCCACGGCACAGATGTCGAAGATTTATCATGAGACTATAGCCTATAAATAACAGTGCAGGCTGGAGCAGCGGAAAGGTCAGCGCGCGCGCAGCGAGCGGCAACCGCGTCTTTCTCAAGGCCGATGCACAAGTTAGATATCCCGAGAATCGTGCCGAGTTCGACCCCACCTGTAGACCGTACACCATAGTTCCTAGAATATGTACGTTCGAATTTGTAATCCATTTCAGTTCTACTGCTGCTTCTAAGCAGAAGAGTATTAAAGAAAGTTTTTTATTACAAGTAATGGACTTCATATTATTAACTATTTCGAATACGATTTATGATTATGGTATACAGCCTGATGCAGTGGGTAGGTAGGTGTGGAAAAGCTTCCAACTAGATATAAAAATATTTAATTGGTTTTGTTTCTTGTTTCATATATTATCTTGATGACAGACTACATACTGAAAGTTGTGAGGTCTGTAAATGTCGGGTAGTTTTAGAGAATATTATAATTAATTAGGCAACCCAAAAATGATTCGCTACATTCATTTAACATTTAATGAAATTGTGGTCAAGTGGCCATTTAACTTTTTAAAATTCGTTGTGTTTGATAGGCGAGTTGATGATGAGAGAATAGTTACAATCTATTGCACTGGAATCTGCTGCTAACCATTTCTTTGGAAATTCTTTAGTCTTCTTTTTCTTTAAATTGTTTATTTATTTTTAATTTAATGAGCTTCAAAATAACAGCAAAATCGTTCGTTTTCGTACAACTAACAATTAACAACATTACTTTGTAAAATTATAAATAAGTGCTTATAAATAATAAATAGGTAATTGTAAATATTTTTTGTGAAGATCAAAGATTTATTCCCTAAATTAATTTATTTGGGAATCCAATTTTCAAACCAGGTCTAGATCTGGGTTGGAAATTTATGCTCCTGCTGAAGCATTCGTCATAGTGTTTGTACGTCATTATTACTTCGTATTTAAATATTTAGGGGTTAAAGTATGAAATTGCCGTTTCGTACTGAAACTTCATAAGCTGTGTAAAGCAAGCATTTTGTATTGTTTCCCGGGAAGGATTTTTTTTCTGTGCAAAACATAGTCCAAATCGCGGAAAAAATGGTAGTCGGTTGGGGCGAGGTCCGGCGAGTATGTAGGATGACGGATGGTTTCAAACTGCAGGTCTTGTAGTGTTAAAACTATTTCTCGAGCAGTGTGCGGTGTAGTGTTGTCGTGGAGCAATAATGGTGAAGCTGCGAATTTCGCCATCATTGTTCAATATGGCATATTGTGGGTATGCTAACATTAAACCATGCCGCTTTTCCTTGGTAGTTCGATACGGACAGGCTTCCATCATCACCTTCAATTCATTGTTACTTACCTTAGTAACTGGTCTTCCTCGTGGTTAATTCTTTAAGAGGAAATTTTGAAAATTGTTGAAAAACGCACGCTGCGTTTGTTAGCCGTATACTCTTCGAATACAGCATTGACATTACGAGCAGTTTTTGCAGCGTTAACCCGTTTGTGGGAACTCGTATTCGAAAATTACTCTGATTTTCGCTGTATTCATCCTACATCTCTATGGTAGTATTTGGGACTTGAAAAATACCCATCGTAGTTACTACCAATGTGGTTCGCTTAGTGGTACGATGAATTCGGCGCGCTCAAGTTAAAATCTGAATGTAAAAACAATTGAAAGTCGAACAATCGAATATTATGTTTTTTTTTAAGTATTGTTTTCGTTTTTGTGTGAAAAAAGTTTCACTCTGAAATCTGACACCAAGTAGGTTTAATTTTAATTCACAGTCGCCAGATACGATAAATCGGCAATTTCATGTTTAAACGCCTATTGGATAGGCAAATTGATAATTATGCTGATGTTATCTGTTACCGACTTTGAAGTGAAAGTCCATTAATGTGATACTTTAACGTGATTATTATTTGTAAAATTGATTTAAAACTTCTTAATACTTATTATTGTGTTATACGGTATTGCGGAAGTATATTCCGATTTTCTCATGTACGCGTGATACTGTTTATTCGAAATAATGTTTTAACAATTATTTATTAAAGTATTTGACGATAATCCAAAGACGCCAATGATAGACAGCGTTATCATAAGATTTTATTTTATGATACCAAGAAGCAACACGCCTATTCAAAACAGTTGCAGTGAGACCAGACCTTTAAATAGCAAAGATCTTAGGGGCGCTGCCACGGCGCCCGTTACCCTGAGACGTAAGTTAACAAGTCCCATGTGCCTGTAGTTTCACAGCATCAAAACCGGAATGCGTTACTGCTTGGCGGCAGAAACAGATATGGTGGCAGTACTTCCCTGGAAAAATTCTTTCACAAGGAGTTCTATGTTACTAGCTTTATGTTCTACTGCTAACTACAGGTGTCCTCTGAGGAGAAAGTTTCGACAGTCCGTCACTCTGACTTAATCTACACCCTCTTTGACGAGTAGATTTCATCACGATGTTTCCGATTACCATTAGCGAGAAGTATTGTAAACATTCACAAATTATGTACGACATAATTTAGAAATTAGTCATAGGTACACGCCACTACACGGATTCAAAACCTCGACCTCACATTTGAGAGTCATCAGTTCTTCTATTACACTACAAAAGCTCGCAGATAACAAACTGTAAACACTTGACAACAAACTAATAACTTTTTTTTTATAAAAAAACCGATCTCAATAGTTCATGGAAATTACATCCTTTTACAAAGTTTTATTGAAATCGGTTACCGGAAAGTGTGCGAAACCGGATTCATTCATCCCCTAGTTTTTCACCTTTAGAGGTGAAATATTTTCTTCAAATTTAAATGATACAAATACCCTCAGTATTACCCCTTACCCTTAATACCCTTTTCCAACAAAAATAATCATCACACAATCATCAACAATCAATCAAATAATCAAAATCGGTTTACAAATGTTATCGCGTAATATACATACACCAAAAAAATACAGTCGAATTGAAACCTCCTAGTTTTTTTTGAAGTTGGTTAAAAAATAACACCACTTAAACGGAATTAACTTTGGAGCACCTTCCAGGTCACCCAGACCAGAATTAATTTAGATAAGTTCATTTCCCAAATTGATGCTACCGGCAATCGAACCCGAGACCTCTTCAGTGCCCACAGTGCAAACCGACCGGGGCCACCGAGGTCATCAAAAATTATTATGAGATTTATTTAGTCTTTTCCTCTAGTCCCGGCCTTTATTAGTCGCGGTAACAATGTAGAGTGGTCATATTCCAGTGGTAGTTCGACAAAATGTTATATTATATTATAATACGATATTCAATCTCTTCTCAAAATTCAGTTAAGTAACCTTCTGCGCAATCTATTCGAAGGCCATTCTTTGGAATTTATATCCGGACGGAGCTTGATTACAGTTATTGCGTGCAGATGACGTGCTTATAACAATTATTTTTTTGTATAGCAGTTCCTATATGAACTTTGGTTGCTTAAATGATATTTTCAACATGTACAAATAATGATTTTAATTTTATTGACAAGCTTTGGTTTTCGACCTCTGTACAACCTGCAATGTTAAATTTAGCTATATATTGTATTACATCATATCTGACGTTCTCCCAACTGACTTAAGGAACGAACAAGTAATGCTTAATTTTTTTTTTGTATATGGTGTTTTTGGTTTTTAACGAGTTTTTTGCCGTAACGTAATTTTTCTTAGTATCCATAGTATTAACAATATCTTTGTATTAACACTTATAACAAACTAGCGGAATAATTTCACAAAAAAATTGAATATCACGGTAGTAAAACATCGTTATATTCAATAAACTTAATATTATTAGTTTCACTTTTTTAAATATGCTATGATTTCTATAACCTTCTAAGGCGGGTCCCTTAACAAAGAGACGGTAATTGGTCGTCATTTGTTCTGTAAAACGAAAGCGCGTTTAATTTGTTTCTATGTCTATCGCGTTTCAATCGCTGGGTGTCACTAGAAAGCTGAGATGTGGTAGATAAATCTGCTTTTCTTAGCGAATATATTGTGAATAACCTTCTTAATTAAACGTTGATGTTTACACGTACCCACTACAATTCATGCATTATTATCACAGTGAGTTTGAGATTTTTGTGATTTAATAGTTAATAGGATTTTGCAGTCTCTAAACAAAAATATTAATGAAAAAAAGGAACGTAACGTACCTTTATTGTCTTGAATATATGTTTTTCAACCTATTGTACTTACGTTTAGAATTACCTGTAGTGCATTCGAGTGACTGACCGCTACCACCAGCAAAAAGCCAGTATAAAATAACTCTTAAAGCAATTTCCAACACCCAATCGGGCGTCCGATCTAGCGATGTCGCTAGACTGGCTAGAAAGTCGCGATGTAGTCGATAATACAACGCGCCGTCTGCAATTAATTGCGAATTTGTCTTAGAATAACCTCTCGTTAGTTATTGCTGGAAACTAAGGAAGCTCGTTACCTTGCGTTTTGTGGTTGTTGATTTTCTTGATATATTATTGATGTTATTGTAAATGTGTAATGTGTGTTTATCTTCTTGGTATATAGAAAATTGTCAGTAAAGACGCATTCGAGAGGATAGGTTCGTAATATTGTATGATAAACTTTGGAAAGCCGAAGTAATATCTATTTTTTAACCGACTGCGAAAAATAAAGAGCTTTTCAATTCGACTATATTTTTAGTGTGTATGTTGCGCGATTACTCCGACATTTGTGAACAGATTTCGATGATTCTTCTTTTGTTGGAAAGGTTATGTTTTGATCCCATTAATCAAAATTGAAGAAAATATTCCACATCTAAGAGTCGCAAATTAGTGGATGAATCTAGTTTTTTAGATTTCATTTTCCGTTAACCGATTTCAATAAATCTTGACAAATAGGTGTAATTCACACACACATCAGGTACAGCCGCACATTTATATAATTTGTGTTGACTATTTAATATTTCTTTTGTTGTTTTTGTTTTTCTTTGTTATTTTATTTTAGTGTCGTCTTTTTTCATACTTTCTTTCTGCGTATTTTTGTGTTGTGGCGTTGCAATAAATAGTTTCTGTTCAATTCTAATTCCACAAACTTTTCAGGTCAGTTTCTTTTTATAAAAAAAATATTATTTATATTTGTACAGTAAAGAAGCTGTGTTTGCTCATCTTAGTTTTGTTGAAGAATGAGTTCGAGGTTCAAATATGTTTCAGGGCCCGTAACAAATTTTAAGACGTCAATATAAAAAAAAATGTTTTCTGTATGTCGTTTATTATGTACAGTTCGCTCAAAAATCTACACTTAACTCACTTTGCGCATTACTATACTATAGTAAGTATTAAAACCAGGGTAGCAACTAATACATACTCACCTATATGCTTACTTTTACACCTTCTAAGGAACAAGAAATACATGTTCGGTTCTATTTATAATCTACCCAGTTCTACGGTTCCTATGAATGAACCTATCTATCGAAGACATTTACGCCGAGTTGTGCGTAGGCGCAGGCGTTAGATAACTCGACGTCTCTCATTAATATCTCCCTCTATTTTCTTAATGGCTTCCTGCCAATGGGGAACCATTCGCAATACACGTCTCGAAAGTATCAACATTTTGCAATTGATAAAAGCATACATGGAGTGTGTAATAAATATTTTCACGTCATAACTTTATTTGTTAGTATGTAATTAAATCGCATCCTGGATGTAATAAGGCCACATGTGCAAAAAGACAACCTTTCAGAAAAGAGGTTTAAAAATCTGCGACAGACATTAGTAATTATTATACGAACTATATAGTTTATTTCATATAGTTCGTATTATTTTTATGGCTTTCATGTGATAATAGCAATTATGTCGTATTGTCATATATAATCTCGTAATTTCGTACCCTATTATATCCGAGTTATTAGGTTTTTACTGTTGTCATTGTAATGAAAGTATTTTATTTCAAAGATTTTTTTTATTACAACACGTGACAGGACGAACAAGTTGTGCGCCTATCGCAAAGATCTTAGGGGTACTGCCACTGCGCCCGTCACCCTGAGACATAAGTTGACAAGTCCCACGTGCCTGTAATTTTACCAGCACCCTTACCCTTCCAAACCAGAACGCAATAATGCTCACATCGCTGCTTGACGTCTTGGCTGTACTTCCCTGGGCGAACTATTTCACAAGGGGTTCTTCTATAGGTCCGAAAAAATAGTTTCATTTTTTTTGGCTGTCATTGCTTTAATATTTTACTATAGCGTTTGTGAAATATTTCCCTAAAAAGAAATAATCTTTCGACAATAAACGTAAATAGTACAAAATTCTAAAAAATACAAATAATAAATAAATTACGTATATACGTATTCCACTATCTCGTACAACTTGCAAATGATCTGTTTTTAGATTGAAAATCCCGCTCCGTATCTGAGGAAGCCACGCAATGTCGCAGCAACTGGTAATTTATTGCTCTAACTCTTTCGTTTAATTGCCTCTCGGTTTGAGATAAAAGCGACAAATGTAACTGAAACATGTTTCATTCGGACCTAGAAAATATACTTAATATTGAACTATGTAGTTAGTACCCTAGCCTTAACGAAATGAGAATACAGAAAGTTCGGTCTACAAGATTTATTGTAAGAAATGTCAAAAGAAGAAAAGAAAAAGCTGTAATAAATAATATAAAGAAAAGGTACAATTAAACATTTCTAGCCAGTACTGGTATATGTAAAATTAACTAACGGGGTGACGAAATACTTTCATAGATTCCTCATAGACGGCGGTACGGCTAAAAAGTTCCGACAACCGTTTGCCACGGTTTGCTAGAAGACGTCGGTTTGAATCCGGCCGGATCGCAGGAATTTTTTCTAAGTGTTTGATTAATAGTTATAAAAAAGATACAATTATGAACACTCCCCATAAAAGTAACTAACACAATACTTACCCCAAAAGGGCCTATGTAACTATATTAATTTTAATAGTAATCAATGTAATCAATATAACATAAGGAAACTGGTGGTGTGGAAGGTGATGCATAATTTATGGGCACGACCTCTCATTTCAAGAATTTTGATGGGAGTGACCACGGATATAACAAACGTAGGTAATAGTGAAAGAATCTCGAATTCCTTCGAGAACAATTCAAAATTTTAAAAATAAGTGGCCACGAACCCGAAAATAGAACGATTGAATTGAAGTGGGATGGCGATGACGGAGATCATCAACATCTTCATAAGTTGTGAATCTACTATGAGGCTACTATAAGGCAATTTTATCACGTGTATGCAATTACGTTGTTACAATGTTTAGGCTACATTTCGGGCATTATCCGTCGAACAAGTTCGGATACCTCATGAAAAAAGTGAATTCACCAAATAGTGAAGTTCCTCATAAAATTGAAGACGTCCAACACTTATTGATTAAAATTGAATCGCTCTAACATTAACTGAACTGAATCCTTGTCAAAATATACCTAAAAGTTTTGTGACATGATAAATCAGCGTTAATTAACTTAGTAGTTATAATGTAAATGTTACTGTAAATTCCATGACAGTTACAATAAGATTACGACAGGACTGGCATGCTCACTAGAACAAAGTCCTAAAATTAAATAAAGCTTTGAAAAAAAAATGTTATGAATGTAATTCAATTTAGGAAGGAATGTCCTCGTCTAGAGTAAGAATGTGAGCAACGGACCATTTTGTTAACGTGAATTAACATTGTCTCGCAACGACACGACATCAAGAAACAACATTCTATTTATAGATACACTTTTCGTGTCTATAGATAAATCCGGCTTAATTAAATTTTATTCTTTTTTCTCCGCCTTAAGAGGCCGAGGTGATTCATTGTACCTTACTCTGTAGAGCTAGTGATGTAGTTACGTGAGGTAGTGACGTTGACGTCGAATTTAGCACGGAAAAAGTTTGAATAAAAAGAAAGAAAGGTTCAAGATATGCATTTAAATTATTTAATTACCTAAAATATAAGTTTAAAAAAATTATTTTTGTGTTTCTCATTAATACTAGCAATTTGTTAAGGGCTTTATATTAAACTGAAAAATATTTTTTTAGCAGCAGTACAGCTCCTTGTGAGAGAGTTGCTCCAGAAAAATACTACCATCTTATTTATTTCTACCGCCAAACAGTAATGTGAGAATTACTGCGTTCCGGTTTTAAAGGGTAGGGTACACGGGACTTGTCCTAGGGTGACGGGCGCAGTGGCAGTGCCCATCGGATGTTTGCAATTTAAAGCTCTGAGTGGCATTTCGACTGCTATGGGCAGGCGTGTCACTTAGCACAGTCAGTCGGTATCATAAAAAAAATCATTATTTGGCAAATAACTAAGTTTTGCAAATTTAACACAACTATACAAATAACTCTTCATTGAAAAAATTGCCTTTTACGCCTTTTCTTCCCCAAAGTACGTATAAATTTACTATTCCTTGTACGAATATCAAAATTACGAAACGACTAACGCGGCCGCGCGCATGTTTACAAATACGAAGAGTGAAAAATGCATAAACGTAAACAAGCTATCACGGATAATACATACAAATGACAATAAAAACAAGCAAGATCGTCGTGATCGTAATCACGGGCATCGTAATCCCAAATTCAGACGCGTCTAGTCGCAATGTGACTAAGTGGTTTGTCGTGTCGTGGTCGTGTAAAATGAACACCACTGTGTGCTTTAGACCCGCTAGTGTTGCTCTTGTTTAGCAATGAGATGCTTACGAAAGACTCATCAAACATAAGATTTCGTCATACAATTATATCTTCGTATAGACCTCGTCCTCTCAGTCCAGTCTTACGAGACTAATCTCGTTTAAGTCTTGGGTTGCCCTAAGGCAACCCTTGACAAATGAAAAGGCTAGGGATGTCGAGCATCGAAATCTGCTACTATTAAACCACTCTGGCCCAATAAATAAGAAAAAACTTAGTATTTTTTACCTTCAACTTTTCCATATGACAGTCCAGCGATACGGAAGAGTGAGGGGTGCAAATATTTACATAATATATATTCGATTCACCACGCCTGGTTATAAATGGGCATTCTGCCACACAGACTTGTCTATTCTAAATACTTTTGACCTGAGGTCTTTGAGAGAGAATTTTGAGATCGTTCTTAGTCTATTTAAAGTATACGTACACTACTCTAAGAGGAGAACTGCCACCTTACCTATTTCTGCCGCCAAGCAGTAATGTGAGCATCACTGCGTTTCAGTTTAGCAGGGTTCCGTAATTTCACCAACACCCTTTGTTGGTGAAATTACAGGCACATTTGAATTGTCAACTTATGTCTCAGGGTGACGGGTGCAGTAGCAGTGCCTCTCAGATCTTTGTGATTTAAAGTTTTGAGGGACACTACAACTGTTATGGACTGGCAAGTCTCGTACCACCAGGCGTACGACTTGTTCCCGTTAATCTATTTGAGGTATGTACGCTAAAACAGATTTTCATTCAGTTTAAAAAAAATGGAAAATATTTCCTATGGTACGGTTTGATACCATTAAATACCAAGCCAGTACTGTAACATACGGAGTCCATTAATAGTATGTCCCATATGGAGTATATGAAGTCCTGGTAGACTTTTTTCTGTCTCTCTGAGGATGACTGAGGCTATGAACAGATATGGGTATAATATGTAATGAACGTATTTTAAAAGGTGAGATTCTCTCTGCAATGACTTTAATACTGTAATAAACTCCTACTAGGATTTCACAGATATGTATTCTTTGTTAAAAGATTTCGAATGGGAAAAAATGCCATAAATCACGTGTAAGAAAGCTCACAAATGGCCAAAGAATGTAGGCTGTGAAATCACAGATCACGTGTTACTAACTGCCAATGGTCCGTACCAAAATTACTGTAACGTTTTTATTCTTGTTTACTCGGTCAGTATTTTTGTTACTTACGCAAACTATAACAGTCACACCCGGTGGAAAGTGGTGATGTAGCAGAACAGCATGTTTACGTTTCAATTGATTATGTTACGTGTTGCAAAAAAAATAATAACCTGCCGAATGAGGGCCCAAGGCCTGGTTACTTTATCTTATGCTTTTTAACTGCAAAGAGGTAACTCAGTAGTATTTTAGGCACCTCGCCATTAAGATTCACCTAATATTTAAAATATGCAGGATGTAAAATAACGGTCATTCTTCTTCTTCTTATTGTGGTAAAAGGATCTAAGATATTCGCCAATTGTTGCTCAGGGTGCGCTAGACGTACAGGAAAAGAACGGTACGTCATTAGGGGAGGCTCGTTTTGTGCACCCCATGGTCATTACAAAAATGTTATTTGTAAATGCGAAACGACAATTGTTTCCCCACAAGTCCCATAGATCGCACACGTTTTGTATCGAACCTTAACGAAGTTTGTCATACTCTCCTGACAAGTGGAGGTGACAGTTATGCGTTTTAGTAGTAAACTTTTATACACGGTTTTTAAGAATTTGAGTTTGTTTTTGGTTAAAGTAATTTATATATTAAATTTTACTTGAAATCTACATAAACAAATTGTAATAATTACATGATGGTCGGGACTATATTCCAAAAACAGAGTATATAACATGATAAAAACACTTTTTGTTACATAACTACAAAGCTTCATTTTTGCAGTGATAAAATTAATACCTGACAGGATAGAGTAAACAATAATATATATATAATTAAACTATAAAGTGCTTAAAAGCTCACAATTCACGCGATACACGCATTTATGTTTTGAATGTGTAAAATGTCATCATAAGTCTAGGTTCATTTGCTTAGATTTCATTAGACAACTATTATTGTCACTCATATTCTCAGTACAGAGTACCAAAAAAAACGTCCTCAAAAGTATGTGGAATTACATCTATTTGACAAGTTTTTTTGAAATCGGTTACCGGAAAGTACGCATACCAGGATTCATGCCCTAGTTCGCCACTATACGGAGCTTGACAAAGGAGATAATAAAAATCGGTTCTCGCTACTCAAAGTATATTGAGAGAAAAACGCCTTGAATTAGAGAATAGCAAAATCAACCATTAAAATAATTGCTCCATTATAATAAAATGTAGGCGCTATTTATAAAAATGAATCTTCATGCATGAACAGCCACTCTTAGAGGTGGATGATTTTAAATGGGACCACTATGGAGATACCCTCTTTTCAACAAAAAAAGAATCATGAAAATCGGTTCACAAATACCGGACTTATCGCGTAACATACATTAAAAAAAACAAGTCGAATTGAGAACCTCTTCCTTTTTTGAAGTCGGGTAAAAAGTAAACTTGTTATGTATTGTAAGTATCGCGATGTACTTGGTTCGTTTTCAGAGTACTCACTGAAACTGAATTAGTGACACATTTATACAGTAGGGCTATAGAAAGACATTTCTAATAATATTTACATTTGTTACCGTAAGTTGAATCTCTGGTTGTAGTTCATGTTTAACTACAAGCGTATGTGATATATAACGTGACTATTATTTTTTTCTCTCACTTCGCCTGTAAATTTATTATTGTTATAAAAATAAAACACGTTTATGATAGTTACGAAATTTTTAATGATTTATAAATAAAAAAAAACTAAACAACAAGCGTAGGCTAGTGTTCCACCCCTATGTTGTGAATATTCCAAAGATTCGCACGAAGCGTTGCGCTTCCACATTTATATGGTGAACGGTTATGAAGTGGAGTTCCCTGCCTGCAGGCTTGTTTCCTGAACGTTATAACTAGGGCCTTTTCAAGGCGAGATTGAATAGCGGGGACGATGGTAACGTTAGTGATATAGGACTTTCCAAATTATATGTTAAATTAACTTGCCTACTTTACAAGTGCATTTCGTGCCGTGAGATCGTAACTGTCTTATTTATAATAATCTATTAAGATTGTAACCCCGAAAAGATAAAACAACCGTTATTTCAGAACAATGCAAACTTTACTAGTAAAATGTTACTTTGAAGAGTTTTCCTAGCAGTCATAAAACGAATCGTTTCTCTCGAGAAATAGTAAACATAAAGATTTCCCGGACGTTGTCTTCGGCTTCGGCTAATGTTTCATCTTAACGTATTTAATGGAATTAAAACAAACAGTACCTTTACAAAATTCTTTCCATTTTTTTATAAAAGAGACCTTTCGCATACATGCCCCAAATAGATTAAGATGGACCTAAAAAAAGGGTAACTGTAAAGTATTCCTTCAAGAGTTTTTTTATAAAATACCTAGTGACGGGATGAACAATTCGTGTCAAGCGACACGCCTGTCGTTAACAGTTGCAGTGACATTTTGAGATTCCAATCGCAAAGATCTGAGGCATAAGTTGACAAGTCTCGTGTGCCTGTAATTTCACCATCCCTTCCACTTACCCTTCAGAACCAGAACGCTGTAATGCTCATATTACTGCTTGACTGCAGAAACAGATAAGGTGGCAGTACTTCATTGGACGAACTTTTTCACACGAAACTCTACTGCTACTACTGAGTACATACCTTTAGTAGATTTAAAAGGGACCTCAAAAAGGCAAGGTCAAAAGACAGTGACAGCCAGGCGTGATTGCTTAACTCTAATATCGAAAAGCCTAAGTCCAAAAACGCTGAGGTTTATCTGTTTGACCAGGATGGTTTTAGTGACTGTATTACCTCTGAGGAGACTTATATTTTAGTAGAAAAACATATATACTTTAATATTAAACTCCATTCAAAACCACACTATTTAACGTAAACTTCAACCTTTGCGTTGTAGAGTACGGGCTCTGGTTAGTAAAACTAACAGATTTTCTCTCGAAACGCAGTTAACTGAATTCGAAACTCGCATGCATGATTTTGCGGTAAAAGCTCGCCTTTATGTTGTTTACAATAGTGATGAGATGTTGTAATGCGATTGTAGACGTGTATAATATTAGTTTAGAAAACGCAGTATTTTTGATTTACGTAGTTTAGAAACCGAACCTATAAATTCTGGCATTAATCGTTTTAACTAGGTATTTTCATATTTTTGATATTCATACCATTCCATATAATGGGTTTAAAGAATAAGGAAGACTTTTCGTAAGAGTTTTTAAACATACTTACGGTAATAGACCTCGATTTTGAAATGAGTATCAGAAGGTACTACCTTGTATCATTGCACATCTACACTAAAAAAAAAAACTAAATATGTAAAGACATAATAGTTACTTTCACACAATATAAATCTTGTTTCATTTTCATACGTAGCCTACTAACACACTGCAATAAAAACAAAAAGCACTAACTTTACTGCGGCACATTTCTTCTTACAAAAAAAATTACAATAAATTCTTTCGACTTATGAACTTCACGCACAATGTACTTTACAAATTTACATAGCGCAGTTAGAAAACTTTTGAATTAATATTTCGCTAAGCATTTTAGGACTGTACTATTCGATGAATATTGCGAACACAATTTGTTGCCTACAGTTCTCTGAACAGGAGAAATATTTCTTCCGATTTCCACGCACGCCCTGCAGCAAGGTTTCAAGATGTAACCACCTGGAAGTTGATAAATAGATTGACCTGTTTTATAAATCAAATGAACTAAAAATGCTGACCGAAAGTCCAGATTCAGGTTTGTCAAAGTGTGATGGAACGCAGCATATTAGGTGTATACTGCGCTCGAAGACACGCAAAGACGATGTTGGAAAAAAAAAACCAAGCTGAAATAGGACTGGGCTGGACACATCTGTCGCATGCACCCACAAAGATGGGCACATAAATATATTGACACTTGGTTGATGCCGGAAAATAGCCAGCGATGATGAGGCAGACCAAAAAAGAAATGGCGGGGTTACTTGTCCAAATATATAAGATTTTAGATAAAAAAACTAGTTGCATTTCCAACATTTTGGATGACAATACAACATCATCAAAGTAATTTAATAAAGTTAGGGGGCGGATAAAGTGAAATCTCTTACATGGAAAAAAGTTACAATTATTTTGTGCTCCACTAATATAATAACAAATTTTTGGAAATTTTTACGTATATTGACTGATATATATATATATATATATATATTGATATATACCTGACATTACGTCAAACCGGGAACTACGAAAGTCGAAAGGAAAGGCCTAGCAATGGGACAGAATAGGTTAATATTTTTTTTACAAATTGTATCTACAGATACTGCTGAACAAACGAATAGTGTCTACTATGCTAAAAGTAATCTAGGATGGTACATGTGATAGTTCATAAAATTCTACAAAATTAAACTTGTAGTAACATGCACTAATTTACGTATTTCATTAATAATTTTAATGACTCGCTTTTAAATGATTTTGAATAAATACATTACACTAAATTAAAAATAACACCAAGTCAATGTTTAAGTATTTGTGAGAATTGAGCGGAATTTTTTTTTTCAAAAATTCATTAATTTTTTACGACAACGTGCAAAAATTACTTCATTATACTGCATTTCGTTGCCTTACTTCTCAAACTCGTATCTTACAAAGAGTGATTATTCAGGAGATGGCAAAACTTTCTATTTATTTTAAATTTCTTATCAAGAGTGCTAATTTGGATGCATTACTTTAAGAATAGGTAAAAGCCAGTGTGTGAATATGAAGGAAATGTGATGTGAATCAGCCTGCGAAATTTGTATATAAAATCCATTTTTTGCACTTCAGGAACTTTTGCTTTTAAATGCGAGTTTGAGAAAATAAGGCGACGATTTCCTAGAGATGAGGTAATATCGATAAAAAGTTTTCGATAATTTAATGGAAAAATGTATATTGCGTGTATTCGTTCTTAAAGTATGAATTTGTATCATAGGCAATGAATTGATGTCAGTGTTATTACTTTTTTGAAACGTATAAATTAATGGTATGATAAATGTTTATTTAAATATTTAATAATTATAGTTGTGTGTTTTATGCCTTCCATATAGCACAAACCAGTCATCACTTCTATACTTCCTTCAGAATACGTCAGAAAAATAAAACTATAAGAGAGAAACTTTGCTTCAAAAATGAATTACGCTAAAAATGGATCCACTTTACCTCATCTCTCTGACAAAAGCCAAATGAAGTGCCCCAGGGACCATCTTGGTTTGTGTTTAGTATAATTGAACGATAACTTCACAATTAATTATAAACCTATAAAAGTAACTTTCTCACAGAGTGTACACACTTGTACAAATAATACTTACAAAGCAGCTGACTAAACAAGATTCGTGTTATCAGTTTGCATTTCCACATAACTGCTATTTTATACCACTTACTATTAAATCTCTCTTATTTCTGACGCATGGTTTATTGGTTGCGATGCACTAAAATTATTCAACTGTGCCTGTTAAGCGCCCAGTTACACGACACGAAAGTTTTCGCGCGGAATTACTCGGAATAATACAAACGCGCGGTCGCCGCGTTGCCGCCGCGTAGACCGAAGACAAGCCAGCCTCACTAGCGCGCCCGTGACGCTCATTTAAGTTATAACGTAAAGGGTAAATAAATAGAGCGTATTTTGCCATGACAGTTAAACGCACGCGGTCGCGCGGCATGAGCGCGGAAATTCGTGTCGAATAATCGCGCCCATAGAGTTTTCTAATCTCGTTAAGTTACAGTCATAAAAATACTCAACTGTAAAAATTTATTTATTTTGTCTACATTCTATAAATATTTCATAATATAATTTTTATTTACAAAAAAGGAACCGACTTCAAACTTTGTATATAATATATACATACAAACTGAAACTAAAAAGGTAACAATCGGTTACTAGAAAGTGTGCGAAACCGGATTCATCCCCTAATAGAATCACCGAAATCGGTTCACAAATAACAAATAGCCGGAGTAATCACGTAACATACATAAGAAAAATACAATCGAAATCAGAACCTTCTCCTTTTTTTGAAGTCGGTTAAAAAAGATTTCTTAGTACCGAAAATAGTTCGTTATTGTGAAGTAAATTACTTTGTAATAAATACGATGTTAAATTAATTGTGTAAAAGGAGGCTTCTAAATGTATGATAATCGAGTTGAACGGAAAGAAAATTGTCAAGAAAAAATATTCTTATCCGCTGAGAATATTCATGCATGTTTATAATGTATTGTTTGTATATTATACCTATCTCTCGGTAAAATGGAGAGAGACTACGTACCTCACCTCACTTGCTAGATTTCTGACATACCTATTTCTGTGTGCTAGTTTTTATTCAAACATATTTAATTTTATACTGCGTATCAGTTTGTAATAGTCGGAGGCTGGCAAGTCTGTGATGTTCCTTTTATGATATTTCTATTGGGGTAAAAAGTACTACTTAAAATTTAAATTCAGCTCTATAGAATTCGTAATAAGATCGCTTGTCTAAATAAAAAACGTTTGAAACAGACTTGGAGTTGTAAAGTTTTTCTTTCAAACAGATGATTACTTAATGTAAAAATTTTAATGAACAAATTCCAACTATACAAATTGTGACCTCGACGTGCAAGTTTTGAGTTAGGGCAATGCCCTAACATTCGGAATTTTTATTACTTAATATGGCTTCAAAATACACACAAATTATACAACGGATGAAGCTTATAGTTATATAATTATGCGTATCGAAATATTAACAACCAGTTCTTCGCACTTGGCCTGGCTACGTATTTTCAAAACTACTGTGTAACGCTACATTTTAACTTGACGTTGTGAAAAGAAAATGTAAATATTACTGTATACTCTAGAGAAGTTTGTTTACTGTCTATATGTGAAGTGCAGATATTTCGTATTTCTAAAGGTCGTAAGTAATAAAATATTGTTCGATTGAAACCCTGACATTTGTTGGTTTTTATTTGAGAGGTCACCAGCTACTTTAAAAAACTTGTCACGTTTTGCGAATAAAATTAATATAAATTTTCAAATCCAACAATTAACCGTTATGGACAATGACTTTATCGTTCAATTCCTCTACAATGCAAAAGCGATTTGTAGACAATTCATTTCTAAATGGAGACAGAAAACATCAATCTCAGAATGTAACTGTAACATTAAATCGCTGGGCGTCGAGAAGGCGAGACGAGACCACTCCAACGGAGATGAAGCCCTAATAATAGAGGTCGGTGCAATATCTATCGCTAACAGTTCTTTGATTGAACATCAACCGTCGTTCGACGGCTAATTATCAGCGATACGCCATACTTCCAATACCTCCAGCTTTTACTCATTCAATTTAAATTCCACCTATTTGGAACGCGTCTGAGATATAAGCGTTGTCCATATCTCGTGAGTTGAATTTGCTTCCCCGTTGCAATTAGTTTCTGGTTTTCAATCGCATCGCTTACACAGTGCTAGTTCTTCGGTGCAACAGGTCGTAAAACTGAAATCCGTAATACTGTTCATTGCAAAACGTTTTTGCATTACTCATAGGGAATACAAACCTTCGTAGACGGATCGGATTCTAAAGCTGTCTCTGACGCAAGTATTTTGTAACTTATACTAAAACGGTGAATGCACTTGTGAATGTCGTTGCGCCGCCGCGGCCGCCCGACATCCTACTTTATTAACTACACAATCACGAATTCCGGCCACGATTCGCCACTTCGTCAAAGATAAAGTGGTACAAAAGTTATGGTCGGACCATCTGGAATTCTTTACTACTTGAACTGAAATAATAGCTATCGAACAGTTAGGTTCAAATGCTGGTGTTCGATAAGCAAAATGCTAGTTTGAAAGAAACTTTTATTATCCAAATTTTACAATTTTTTTTTATAAAATATTAAATAATGATACATGGATACCTACCAGAAAGACTATTTATTTACTTATTCATCCATTTCATTGATTTGCATTAATTTACGTTGAGGGACAAGAGCAAACATGTGCACGGGGTATATTTCATCAGGGAAACCCGATTGTATATCAGATGCAATAACTTTAAAGCTAGCTGCATCTATTATTTTATGCATAAGTTCTAAAGGTCGAGTAACAGATGAATCGTCTTCGTCGTATTCCAGTTCTTGAGTCGAAGTTATGTTTTCTTTTACGACCATTACTCCATCTGGCGCTAATGATGAGGAGCATCGTTGAAGAAAGAACAAAGTATCATAGTCGTTGAGGTAACCAAGCACCCATTGACACCAAATCAAGTCGTACTTTTTTTGTGGTTTGAAGTTCTGAAGCGATACATTGTAAAGTGCTCCCAACTTGTCCTTATTTAGACTGCCGAGGGTATCTCTCGCATAGCTGATGAACTTTTCATCTTGCTCGACTAAATCGATTTTATCAAAATAATTGGTTAGCAGACTCTTGCTGATCCGCCCAATTCCAGCTCCGCAATCCAATACAAGTCCTTTCCCTGGGGGATTCGCAGATGAGAATATTCTATTCAGAAACGCTCTAGAACCCTCGATATCCGTATCGGAAATGTGACCATAGCCGCCTAGAACTCCATCAATTGTAGGGGGAATATTGGCCCAGTAGTTTCTTGCATCTTTATAAAATTTACTCTCTGGTTTGGAAATCCAGTCAGCCATTGTTAGGGCCTAATAGCATTTCTTATGTGTTTGTGATTATTGTTGAAAATGTTCTTTTTGAATGTTCGACTTTATTTTGAAAGTTGGGAATATTGTGACATTGTAGTGACATTGGATAGTTTTTTGTTAACCAAAGATAATATTCATTTATAAAAACTGTAGGCCATTGATATAAATACATCAAAGTCTTCCGACCAAAGAGAAATGATACGAATTTTTCAACGTCAAAGTTTTTATCAACTTTATCAGAATTTTATAGTGGCAATTTTTCTTGTTGCAGGCGTTGATCGCAGCTGTGAACGAAACCGCAGAGGAGGACATTCGAGATGCGCTAAAGGCTCAGACGGATCATCACCTGGCTTTAGTGCCGAGAGGACCTAAAGTTGTCAGGGACACAGTAGCGTACAACACTACTGTCAACACCGATGATACGGTAATGAATGAAATGTTGATCCTCGTTTATTTATAGTTCAACGAACAAATAAAAATACAAATACTTTTGAGATGGAAATTGTCAGATGTCAGATAGCATAGCACTCTTAAAATTTTTATTCTTTTGTGTTTAAGACCTCAGACTGTTGTATAAATATTTAAATATGTTTATAGGAAGAGCTTCGAGCCTTGCGTCCGGATGGAACGCTCGTAACGGAGACCCGACATACCAAGGAGCAAGAGCGAGTTTGTGACGAGGAGCTTTCTAAGGAAGAGGTGAGAGTTGTATTATCCTTGTATTCACTATGTTTTTCTTCTTAGGGAACAAATGGTATGAAAACTCTATAAATTTCCTATCTTTCCTGCCCCATATTCAACACTAGATTGTCAAATTAGAACCTGCGGCCAAAGACACAACTTCAAAATAATTTAGTGTAGTCCTTGCATTATTTACTTTGATACAAATGATTTCCTCGTTCCGTGTGTTGTCTGATGTGCATAGCATTCTAAGTTATTAATTTTTGATGGTGTTTATAAAGTATTAAATTTTACTGTCGTCCAGGCCCGGTCGCTGGCGAGCGATCATAGCATAGTGCGGGAGACGGGTGGCACTGAGCGGCGCAAGCGCGTGGATCTCGAGCGCAGCACTGACCTCATGGCGGGCGGCCTTCGCGTCGCTACACACGTGCACTCTAAGTCTAGAACAGAAGAAGGTAACAAAAAGAATGCTTAGAAACATATTGTGTTTTATAGCATTAACTTGCTTTTGGTTGGAGATTAGCATACAAAGTAGGGTTTGCTGTAATCGTTAAGCCTTCTAAGCGTGTTGCCTATCTTTATATCCCATAGACCCTATAGACTCTGCCGCTGATAGAATTGTTTTTATACAAATTGTAAAAGAGTTATACATCTAATGCTACTGAAAAACTAAATGTAAATTCTTAGTCCATAAACAACGTGACCGACAATGATTCATATCAGTCAAATTAATTGTCTCTTGCGGAGCTACGTCGTGTTAAAGGGGCATGTGTGTCATTCCGTGTACATAACATAAGTTTGTAGCCAATAGTTGTTCTAAGTTAGGAAATATCTACAATCCTAAATCAGCATAAATTATTATTTTCTCGCAGTGGAGAGAGAAGGTCAGCCGAAAATGGACGACAATTGGGACAGCTTATCAGTGAGAATGCGACGGCAGCGCCGCCTACGGCTTAACGGTAAGACCTAGAACTATCGCAAACATACGTAGCGCTATTCAAAACTAGATGGCGCTGTCATAATAACTTAGTTCTTCTACTTGACGCTAGCTGTCATATACGTTGACACAGCATGAATTCTAACCCTGCTTTTAGTTCGCCCGTATGTTTCTAGATGGCACTAAATAATATTATGTAAGACGAGCCAGACCAAATAATAGAAAAGAGTTCTGCCGCCGTTACTTGAAAGGGCGCTTGTGACCAAAACTCAAAAGCGAGGAAATAATGTTTAAAGAAATGAAATTAAAAAATATCTCCTTTTATCTTACGGTAACTTCATACCTTATCTAATCTACCTATTGTAAGAAAAAATAAAAATAGTGACAGATCGTTCCTTCTTTTGCTGATCTCGTAATAAGTTACAATTAAAAAAAAGTCACTTGCGGCCTTGTAACTAACGGCGGCAGAGTTATGCAGAATGAAATTATTTACACCGTTCGCTGTTGCGCTATTCTTTATTGTATATTTTTTAATTCATTGTTTAAATATAAATTTCAATTAGGCAAGAACGAGCATTACCTAATTAAATAAAATTTTATGTACAGTTAATTGTAGATAGTTAATTGGGAAGTATTATTATGTGTTGAAACTTGACTAAAATATATTATTACCCAAATTGGCTCCATGTGTGGACATCAATGGGGCCTTTATTGTTTTTGCTTTTTATTAAATCCAGTATCCAGGTAAAATCGTACCCGTTTAAATCTGCTAGAATGAATCCGTTCTAATAACGCCGAAATTGAGAATCAGTATCGTCCGATCGTTATGTTAATGGATAACCATTTTAGTGTCAACTTGCCGGCCTTGGTGTGTGTATTCCGCGTTGGCGGATAAGGCCAAGTTGAGTACTTGGGACCAAAGGAAATATTGCAAAAATTAAAGATAAAACGTTGCTATAATAGTAAAATAATAATGTACAGTTCGGACAACTTACTGACTATTTAAAGACGCCTGTGGTGCGCCTTATATCGTTTTTAGTGTGTAAAGTGTGGACAGCATACATACGCATTTCTGTGTGATATTTTTGTTAAATTGTCGTAAAGAACAATTAATACATTTTCAAGAAACAATGACAAGAAAAAATATTGTGAGAAGTGAGACCTGAGACGTGAGGTCTGAATGTAGGTACGTAACTTATTTTATCTGTGCGAGATTGTTTAATTTATAAATTATAAAACCTACTTGAGAATTTTAATGTCCGAGTTACGCGTTGGTAATAAATCTCATGCTTTAAAGTACTAACTAATTAATATAGATAAACACGCAATTATCCAACTTAACGTTCAAAGTCACGAGTCAAAGTAATTTATGCGGAATACCTAAGCTTTGCGAATTAATTTACAAGCTGCCTTAAATGCGCCGGCGCCGTGGGCAGATACAGGCACTGATATGTTCCTGAAGTTAATTAACGGTTCGTTTTATATGAGACAATCTATTAGGATTATAATGGCTGTATAATCGTTTGTATTTGGGAAAAATTATAAATTTACGTTCTTATTTAACTTGGCGCGTCAACGCAAACGGGATCTTGAGCCTCAGCAAGCTGAAGAAGTTTTTGCGCTGTGTTCTCAGCTACTTGCGACTGAAAAAAAATTGTATCTTTTTTATAAAAAAATCGACCTGAAAGGTTTGTTTGTTAGCCAAGTTTGATTGAAATCGGTTTACGGAAAGTGGGTGAATCCCCTAATTTCCCACCCTTCGAGATGGAATATTTTCTTCAAATTTGAATAGGACTGCTACTGTTAGGTACCCTCTTTGCACAAATGCCGGAATAATTACGTAACATACACAAAATATAAGAAATATAATAGAATATAATGATTTATAGAGTTCTTAGGTTTTCGCGATTGTTACACATAGTAAATACACGTAAAACTATTTTTCCGGATTTAAATCGATGGTTTGTGTGAAAAAACAAACATACTCGATTTAATTCCGGCACTCGATGTTGTTGGCAGAGGCAGGGCAACCTGTTGACAACAACGTCTAGGATGCTATTAGCGCTGCCGTGCACACGGATCATGAGTGAGGCAGCCCTCTTGCGAATAATGTAAAAAAAACAAACGAATATGCACTACATTGCTTTGATGCACTTTGATTGAAACTCTGCAGTGTCGCGAAAACACAGTCGGGTTGAGAATGTCCTCGTATTTTTAAAGTCGGTTAAAAATAGCCCGATCGACAGGTTGTCAATCAGTTGGACAAGGTGTCCATTTGAGACACGACGACAGTTACCGCTAGAAAATCCAGTGAAGATCTCGAAAAATGTTAAAGGCGGAAATTTAAATTTAAACAGTCGGTGTTGAATTTATATTTTTTTTACATCAACAATGTTAAATGAGTGGTCTTTATGATATTGTTTATCTACTGACTTTAAATTACTTAGAGATTAACAACTTTAATATGTAAAAATTCTAACGGATTTTATATGTATTGTAACACGTAGGTAATTAAATGCGTATGCAGTGGTACATAAAAGTATGGTAAAATTAAAAACAATTTAACAACAAGAAGACTAGTAACAATACATGAAAAGTGACCATGAGATCAAAAATTTCGATCCAATATGCACTATGACTTTGATGATAACCTCCAATTACTCACGGAAATAAATCAGTTATATACAACTAAAATGGTCAAAGTACATAATCTGAGCACACTCAAAGTCGATATCCAAGTCGGCCATAGAAGAAAATACTCCTTATTTGAAATACAATAGTTGCTTCAGAAATGGGTTTCCGACTGACATGTCAAGGTATAGTCAGCAAAATATGATTAAATAAATTGTAAAATATTAAATGAACTTCAAATTAAATGAAATGATATTAAATAAAAACGTTAATTCAGTCCCTACACGTAAGTCGGTTGAAGCATCGTGTTGAAAAGGTTAGCCAGCCTAGGCACTGCGTTACCTTGCCTAGCTGTAACATGGCTGTAACCGGTGTGCGCCACGAGGAGGCTCGGTGGCCCGTGTGGAAGTCCTTAAGTCGTCTTCGCACACAGGTACGACGCTGCAGAGACTCGATGTGTAAATGGGGTTTCAGGGATACTAGTCAAACCCAATGTGTCTGCGGTTCCCCAACACAGTCCATGCAGCACTTATTGTTGTACCCCTTGTGTCCTAACACCTGTACGAGGGATGATCTCTACGCGGCCACGGACAACGCAGTCAAGGCAGCAACGTACCATTCAAGGTCAATATAGTCATCAAATTAAAGAAGTATCGACACGATAAGAAGAAGTCCCTACACGGCATCGGGTCAGAATGGTGCCTGTAGCAGACTGTAGAAATAGGCTTCGGGTGCTGTAGAGGAATGAGCAAGATCAAAAATGTACTTATAGTTTACACAATAAATTTTTTTTTTCTAAAAGAAACCGATCTCAAAAGTTACCTTATCCGCTTTCGCTGTGCTGAAACGCTTATGGAAATCCACGTCAAAACGAATCATTATGATCCCAAAAATAGGCTAGTTGCTGCACTGCCGTCCTAATTAAAAATGTACAGTGCACTGGGCAGCAGTTTCATCTGTCTGTATAACGTTTTATTTTCATTGGAATGACACCGGATTTATCCCCTTATTTAATACCCTTAGAGGTAGTATATTTTCTTTAAATTTGAATGTAACCACTTCTGAGGTACCCCTGTTTCCAACGAAAAGAGACTCATCGAAATCGGTTCACAAATGTCGCGTGACATACACACAAATACAATACAGTAGAATTAAGAACCTCTTCTTCCTCGGTTAAAAATAGAAAAAATATTAAAGCAGCCAAAATAATGACAAATCAAAGAAAATAAGTTAAAAGAAAAAAATATAAATTAACACTTAAAATAACCTCGATCGGAATAACGTCCCATTTAAGTCTTTACTAAATATAATAAAGACTTAAATGGGACCTTAATATCGATTCTATACTTGAGATGTATTCTTATACGGTCCTATACAAGACATGTTGACGTATTATCTTATATTACTTAAAGCTTTAAACTTACCATTGTTTCTTGCTCATTCTTCTCTGGGGACTCTGTATCATTATACTAAATCTACGGTCTGTATGAAAAACAATACTCTAAAATACTGTGAAAATTAAAACACAGTTTCTGCCGACTGTACATCCTATTTGTCACAATGCGCGTGAGCATCTATTAGTATCACACCGCATTCGACCTTGCTACGGTTATTCTACTGTTGCTGTTGCTACGATTATGTATAGTTTTGTAACTTGATTTATTAACTTGATGTTCGTGATATGCTAATATGCCTTTGTCTGCACGACAAAGAGTGAAACTTGAAAATCTTGGAACTTTTATTATATTATGTATTTTATTACTTTTTATTTGTTGTTATTGAAGTTTATTTATTTTAATTTTTGCATTTATACACGTGGGATGGTTTAAAATGCTTGGGTCAATTTTACTATTAAATTTTATTCATTTATTTCCATATTACCAATTGTGATTGTGTCGGTGAAATAGTTAAGCCAAAATATATAGGTTTATTTCTAAAATATTAATAACCTTTACTCTCGCAGGACTGTTTATGATGTTAGTAATAACATCATAAATAACAACTTTTGTTCCATGATGTTTTACATAACATATTAAATTTACCAAAAATACTCTTTTCAATTTTCGTTGCACCATCTGACACTTTTTAGATCTGTATAAGGTGGTAAGGTAATAGTATAGAAAGTTTAAACGTGCAGGCGTTCTCTTTATCTTTTGTCACTTTTGTTATCGCACAGATTTATCAACTTGTCACAATTTATAGCGATCTATTTAAATATATTTATTTTTGTACGAAAGTAACTATGATGAATGATTAAAAATCGTGGAACAAAAGTTGTTGTTAATTATCTTATTAATGACCTCCTCCTTAATATTTTACGAATAAACCTGTATAAATATTCGTCACTTGGAATCATAAAAGAATAAAATATATGATCAAAATCTATCCTTAACTTAGAAAATGATAGATATAACAATGTATCTACATCGTGGCACACTTTTGTAGATTACCTTAATCATATCGGTTTTTGCACTTCCAGATTATGTAGATATTTTTTGTAAGTTGAAATAGTTAAAAGATTTTCATACATTTTGGTATTTTCGATCCAGGTTAAACCCTTAAGATTAGTTTTAGCTAAACAGTGTAGGTACAAGCTACCTCACCTGCATACATGATGCGTTGTTAATTGGGACACGTGGGCTCAAGTTTGTGTATCTTGTTAGCTGTTTGCTTACCGACTGTTGACCTTACTGATCTGCTTAATTGTTGCGCAAATTTACAATAAATATTTGGGCATTAATGTGTATAAAAGATTATAGTTTTTAGGTTACCTAGTGAACTAAATTATAAGAATGAAGTCAACATTGAGAGTTAAACTACAACATTGAAAGATTTATTTACATAGTAGTTTTCCTCTTAAAATATTATAGATAGTAACTATGGATCTACGAGCTACTGACGTAATTCTTTTATTTCTAAAAACATTAAGTGCCCAGTTACAAGAGACGAAGGTATTCGCACGGCCGCCGTGTCGCGACCGTCCAGTTACCACGCCTTCATGTACATTAATGGCGAATCTGAATTCTATTTATTAGGCAACAACATTTAAATTCTTCTCTGAATAATACAACCGCGCGGTCGCCGCGCGGGCCGCCTCGGACTCCGCCTAGCGAAGGCGGTCGCCGCGCAGGCCGCCTCGGACTCCGCTTAGCGACCGCGGTCGTAACGCGGGCCGACGCGTAGACCAAATTCAAGCCAGTCACGCCCGCGTGCCCGAGATGCCCATTTAAGTTAAAACGTAAACGCTAAACAAATAGAGCGTATTTTGCCATGACAGTTATTAGGCAACGCGGACTCCGCTCTATGACCGCGCCGGGTGAGCACGATAAAATTTGTGTCGAATAAGTCAAGTCGCTTTTACTAGTATTATTTAATATGTGAGGTCCAAAGAATTATGTGTAGTGACAGTAAAGCTTGAATACAATTTCACCTAATATTAAGCGATGTAGCCGACAACACGTTTGTCTAGTAACGCACACACGTATGCATAAAAGCTGCTAAAACGTATTAGTAAGGAATAATATAGGGACTGGAATTTTACGTAATATCTAGTTATTTTTCTCACGGTTGCCTCTATAGAAATAACCAATCAGAGTAAAGCTTGATGTTCTTTAGTAGCAGTAGTGTGACAGAGTTCGTCCAAGGAAATACTGCCACCTTACCATTTGTGTCGCCAAGCAGTAATGTGAACATTATTGCGTTCCGGTTTGGAAGGGTAAGGGTGCTGGTGAAATTACAGGCACATGGGACTTAGCAACTTATATCTCAGGTTTAAGGGCGCAGTGGTAGTGTCGTTACGATCTTTGCGATTTAAATGCTCTGAGTGGCACTGCAACTGGTATGGATGGCTTGTTGTTTGCCATCCAGACACACGACTTGTTCGTCCAAACCCTTGGTATTATAAAAAAAATGAAAAATTGTTTGTTTTTATTTACTGATTTTGCTTTTAAGCAGACTTAGCCACTTTTTAATAGGTTAGAGATCTAACAAGTATCTTTTATCTATATGATTATATGTATGATTGGCTCTCATGTCACACGTTATCCTACTTTGACAGTCAGGGAACCTATCTTGTAAAGATCTAACCTTATCCTAGATTTAATGTTTTGCTGTGAACTAACGCTTGGAAATAAAATACATTAATATTATGTTACTTGTGACTATACCGTATTAGCTGCAATGATGTCACGAAATTTTCAAAAATCTCGTCAGAAATGCAACAAAACTTTCCTACAGTGGTAATTTACAATCCGTCTTGAGATGCGACTTTCTCCTACATATCCGGCGGGGTTTGGCAAAACCGGGTGCCCGTAAAAGTAACCATAAAACTGCCATTGCCTGTTATGGTAAGTCATTGGGCCTACGCTACAGTCGACTACAAAGGTCAGGTGCGCCACGGAATGTCCATCGTGGATTGTTTGAATCAATGTTTACTAAAAATTGTTAATGGTAGTTATAAAAACTGCTGCTCTTTTGCCCTTATAACAAAACGTAACCAAATTTATATGAAATCTCATAAAAGTCAATAAAAAATAACATAAATAAACGGTTAACAAGTTCTTGAGATATGCGATAATAAGTGTGTGTTACGTACAAAATATTTCATCATCAATCCATTTATGCGTCTCACAGCTGAGCACGGGTTTCCTCTTAGAGTTTAGGTCATAGTTCGTCACGCTGGTGCAATGCGGGTTCGTGACTTCACACGTTTTCCGAGGATTGTAAATCTTTTTTGATGCGGAGGTTTCATCACGATGTTTTCCCTTACCGAAAAACTCGTGGTAAATTTTAAATTAATAAATTAATACAAAATATTTGATAACATCTAAAGAACTTTTCATTGTTAATTTCACCGATTTTTTTCTATCGAGGTAAGCAGAGAACACACTCTAGTCCAGTTGCTACGATCATGACACATACATTATTATACAATACTTTAATCGATATCATTACTTTGAAGTCAACCATCAGTTTCTTACCTTTTACGGAAAAGTTTAATATTACGGAATATTAAACTTTTTATATGTTGAAACTTACTTAACGTAACTTTTACAAAGTTAACATACTTGACTGGCTTTAATAAATCACAGGTTTAAGTTTTATCTGTATTTCATGAGTTAAGATATGCCTAACCTAACCATTACAATTTTATCATTAAAAAGATAAAAGTTACTCTGACGACAAAATGTTAATTTCAAAGATAATTCAAAACTACTCGCATTAGTGTAATATTCAGTTTTAATGATCGAATCGTGTTTGCAATGACAAACCTGTCCTGTTAATTCTTACTTAATATCTCTATTAACTGTTATTAATGCTTAATACGTATTTATAGATTAACTGTTGCTTTAATTTTTTTACGAAATTTATCTGGAAATCGATTTGCTAAGATTTGGTGTTTTAGCTCCGATTTTTAATATGACCCTGAGTCATGATTATTTTCATTAAAAGTTAAGTAGCAAGTGCTCGATTAACAGCTGTTTTGATAACAGATTTGAAAATTAATGATTATTTCATAACATCGCAAACAAAAGCAGAGTATAGTGACCTAGAAATTAACATTCAGTGAATAATTTGCCACACTACTGTCAAGTATCGGTAAAATAAAGACTTTATGAGTGCTTGCATTCGTGACCTTCGATAGTTTGGCAAACTTATTGACTGAACGATTACGCCATAGCATGTGTGAGCGCGAAGATGCGAGGCGCGGCCACTCCGCGGTGAGAAGCGGCGCGCGCGCTCGTGTGTCGCGTGTCTCAGTACTCGAAACTTACAGACACGTTTGTTCCCAGAGCACGACAAAGATTACATCAAGCGGCCCCTGGATTTTGACGTCGAAGAAGAAACGCGCAAGAAAGAAACCTCCAAATGGCTCGAAAGTCACTTCGGCAGTGATTCCCGCTCATCACACGACTCCATTGCAGAAGAAATAGGACGTCGACCGGAAACCACCTTCTATGTCAAAAACAAAACTGCCGAGGACGAGGGATATTACGGAAAGACTTCATCTTCCGTTCCACCGCCACCCGTTTATGGAGATAGGGTGCTTCGCAAGACAAAATCTGCTTCGACCCCAACTGACGAACGACCGCCACCTCCTGTTAACAAAACAGGAGGGTACTTTAAAGGAGTGGCGGACTGGTCACAGAGGCGTGCTAGTAAACCGAAGATGCCTGAACCACGTAGCTCATCACCTTCGCCCCCAGCGGCACACTCCCCGTACGCCAGCAACGACCGCTTGAACGGATCCTTGCCCAGACACGTTTACGGGAAGCGTGACTCGCCTCAGGGAAGGTCATCGCCAATCGGTCGTCGTCATCCGCCCTCGCGCGACGACTCCGCCTACGTCTCTTCGTCTACAATGCATAGTCCGCCACGCGGATCTCCATTTCGGCCGCTAGAAACCGACCGCTCCTTCCGTGAGCCTTCGATCGAAGACGACTACAGGCCCGTAGCCCCCGAACGCAAACGACACTTGAAGCAACGTCAATCAGAAGAACACCGTTATGACAGTGGCTATAGGAGTTCCTCTCGAAATGAGAATTCGGGTCGTTCCCGTGATAGCCATGAAGAAGGAGCTACTGAACCTCCTCCAGATTACTCTCCGCCGAGGGAACGTCGGGGCAGTTCGGACAGAGACCGCACTCCGCCTCGTCGTCGAGACCGTGATGAACGTAAACAAAATCAAAAGACACGTTTCGCTGATAATAGTCGGCGTCCTTCACCTGCTCGCAAGTCGATGGGCACTGCAATCGGGAACTCGATAAGGAAGTTAGTGGGCAAGATTCGCTCGGCGTCGGCAGAGCGGAGGGCGCGGTGGCGCAACTCGCGGTCGCCGTCACCGGCGGAGCACTCGTCGCGCACGTACAAGCAATACAGCGGCGAGATCGCGCCCCCCAACGCGCCACCGCACCGCTACTACCTCGGAGAGGACCCTTTCGCGCCCAGCATCTACGGTCGCGAGCACAAGTACGAGGGCAGTTCGAGACGCGCCGCCGCTGCCGACGCCCGCGATCACCGTGACCGGTAAGTGGCACCCCCACATATTATTTGTTTTCAATATCTGTAACAAAGAATGCAAATAAGTATCACACTGACTTATTTAACTCACGTTAACAAAAAATATGAGGCTTATTTTGATCGATGACCAGTAGTATTTTATGATTAACCACACTAGCTTAAAACATAGTGAGACAAAACGTAGTACATTAAATTAATAACGTAATTGTGCCTTATACAGAGTGTTGTCCTACAACTGATCCATGACACCGCCTACATAAGAAACATGGAGCATAAAATATAATTAATGTTTGTTGTTTTTGGAATTATCATAAAGTTACGTGGAGTTTATCGGACATGAGAGATTGCATATAAGGATTGCTAATGGGACGATAATGGCGCTTTGAACAAACTTAAAATCTACTTAATTGCTAAAATAAACAAATCTGTGGATCTACTGCTTACATTTTAATCAATCTTGGCAAACAGTATTATAATGAAAGATATGTAAAATTAAACATCTAATACCTATTCTTAGTTCGTACTCGATGTAATGACAATCTTACATATGTAGTTAATGAATAACTTTCCGTTCCAACTGTAGCTAGATCGCAAAATCATTATCAATAATTGTTTCGAACAATCGCCTTTAATAATAAATCGCAGTATTTGAGGTCAACTGGAAAAATGACCATTAATTGATACCTACTTACCTTACTCCATGTTGAATATAAAGCTATAATACTTCATTAAGAGTTTCACGATTATTTTATATACGACGTATTTTATTTTCACGACGTCATTGAATAGCGAAAAATGTTGCGGCCAAATCTTAGCATAAAAATAGACCTAAGGAGGCACAGTTCCTATTAAGTCGTTTAGTTGTTCGTGTTAAGATATATTATGTGCAGATTACTAGTAAGGAAATTAAAAGCTTTTAAAATGTATGGAAAATGTTTTAGTGATTTAAAAAAAAATTGCTCAAATTGAGATCATTTGGGTTGTAAATTACGATTATGTGTGTGTAATTTTGAAGGTATATATGTAATTTAAGGAGACTCTGTCAAAACATTATTTTTAATATTTTATAGATGTAGCTTACTATTGATTTTGATTAGTTAATATCCGAAATTAGACAAAATTTACCTACGAACTTTTTTTTATGAGACCAAGTAGTGGGATGAACAAGTCGTGCACTTGGTGTTAAGCGACACGCCTGTCTATAACAGTTGCAGTGCCGCTTTGAGCTTTAAATCGCAAAAATATTTGGGGCACTGCCACCCCGTCACCCTGAGACATGAGTTGAAAATTCCCATGTGCCTGTAATTTCACAAGAACTCTTACCATTCAAAATCTAAACGCAATTACGCTCATATTTACATCTTGGGGCCAGAAATAGATAAGATGTGAGTACTTTCCTGGACGAATTCTTTCGCAAGGAGCTCCACTTTTAGTTAAAGAAAGAACGAAAGAAAGACAACTGTTTATTACACAAGCACAGACACACATATAAACAAAACAACAGAGGAATAATAATAATAATAATAATAATTATAATAATAACAATTCAACATTAATCTTTTAGGCCGTCGGAGAAGCGAGAGTCTAAAATAAATAATGACATAATAATAAAAGAATTAAAGAAAAGAAAAATTAAAACAATTGACAATGCAGTACCTAATTCACCGTTATGCGTGTCGCGCTTGGTGCAATCGGGACTTGCTCAGCTTTAGCCACAAAAGGCTTTTTAAAAACGTTTCGTGGCGCTGATTTTCAGCAAGCCCGGGCGAATGAGTCAGTGACAACAATAAATAAACAGTTACGAACTTACGTTGTTATTATGTGTGGGCACATATTAAAAATTGTAACAAGCAATTTAATTTGAAATACTTATATTACTATTATTCATGTCAAAAGTTAGTACTGGCGCAACAAATTCTCTATCATCGTCAGCCATACGTTTAGGTATATTGATAATAAGGTACAGTATGTAACTGTGTGGTCATGCGTAAAGTCCTTTTCAGCATTCATTTGTGTATGCAACTCGGTCAGTAAGTTGCAAAACAAAGAAATCCTATGAAAGGCACATTTGAAAGTGTGCAAATTCCCTATTTAGTCGACTTCGAGTTATTTTGACGAGAACCGCTTTAAGTAGACGCTCTATAATTGTACATTTAGTTATTTATTAGTGGAGTCCTTTTAGAGATTTTTATTGCATTTTATGGATCAGACTCTCTAAATTTTGTTTTGTTTTAATATATTCTTGAATAGATAATCATTTATGGAAAAAAATTAAGTTAAAAAAGATATTTTGCTAAAAGATAAAGGGAAGTTCAAATACTAATCTCGCCGAAAAGTTTTAAAAGGAATGCAAGATATTTTTTTTTACATTTGAAAGACATCGGAACTTAGTTTGAAGTAACAGAGATCATCGATACACAGATTTTTCAAGGAATATTTATTTTTATTAGAGATAGGCTCACGTTTGTCCTCAATTCACTGTGATTAACAGATCATTTTATTAGAATAATAAATAACTTTATGGTACCGTTCAATTAAGTTGTTATCTTTACTTTAATTTGCTATATGCAACATTTAATGTGCAAAAAAAATGTTTCATTTATTCATCCTAATATTATTTTGTTCTACAGTCGGATTATTTATAAATGTAACAAGTGTCCTTTTGGATTCGATCAATCCGTTCACTTCAATCGGCTCCGCGTAATACGTTCCGGCATATCTTGCCTTTTTGATCTCTCGTTGTCCATGGTCTACCTATTAAGGGTAAATATCGTTTTTACTGCAAACCTGCCCGTATTTAGCTCTCTGAGTCACAGTTTGTCAAGAGAAACGGTCGGATTTTACAAGAATTGCGTATCGGCAATGACAAGAGACAAATGACTCATTGCAAGGAAATTCAGCCAGCAGGTGTATGTTTAGGTGTTGATCGATCAATGCAAATCAGTCTGATACATATTATATTTGCAAATTGCTACATTGTATGTGTGTAACAATTACGACGTATACCTACTTGCGTGTTGAATTTTTTATACTTTGTATTGTTTCTAATCTCGTCTGAGAGTATTTACAAGGCATCAAAGACAGGATCTTTAATTTTTGGGCATTTTAATAAAAGGGCCGCTCAAAATTAGTAGCCAATTAGTAGTATTTATGTATTTATTTATTAATTACCTGATTCAGACAAAGACGCAGTTGCCGACTTAATGAGGCGTTGCCGTTCTCTAATGCCATGTAAACAAAGCATGGTCGTTAGGCATGTGGGAGGAGATCCTCCATTTAATCCAATTACTAGCATACAAGATTAAAAGTTTTTGTGACACACAATAAGATAAAAATAAATATACACGAGTCATACAATAAAAAATTTATCACGTACTTTGTCTTTATTTCAGGGGTCAGTTCTCAAGCACACTCGGTCGGTTCAGTCACTCGACAAGTCGATTGAATCCGAACAGTGAACCCGAAGAGGACTACACACGTAGCGCGCAGACACTGCCGAGAAAATTACACGACCGGAAGGAAAAACCCACCGAAAAACCAAGCTCCAACAAATACTGGCATCGCCTTACACCGAGCAAACGATCCACCAGCGCTAATAACATCTCTACCCACGTTTCAACCTCTCCTGAAGGGAACGTAAACGGCTACCCGCCTGGACCAGCCAAGCCGGCGCGGACATACAAAGCTCTGAACAGGAGCAAAAGTTTTGCTATGGGAGCTCCTGAACAGGAGACACAGCCACGCTACATTTCCGGTATGAGCCGTCATTACTCCACCATGTATAAATCTAACCCCCACTTGAGTCGCTTGGATGAAACACCAGAACAATTGAAGAGTCCGGGTATTGTGTCGATCATAAACCGTAGTCAAAGAGATCTTGCTGATGCTGTCTCACGAGAGACCGAACGCAGACGTGATGGACTATTTGGTGCAAGGTATGGCAAAACTACATCGCTGAGTAACGGCCATACAAACGGATATAATAAGTCATTTGATGACACAGATAAGAAGAAATTATTTCTTAAGGGACTGCGTGAACGTGCACCGGATCTGTATAACACTCTACATGCTGACGATGAATCTGACGGTAGTAGATTATCTTCTCGTTACGGCACACCGTCACCGCTCTACAAAGAAAGAATATCTGAGGAGCGTAAAATTCCGTTGTATAAAACTGATTCTTTGAACAGAGAAACGAGCCCATTTGTGTCACGTTTGGAGCCAAGGCTTAAGTCACCCGCCATTCGCCGTGGAAGCAACAGTAGCGATAATTATTCTGAAACATTCAGATATACGACACGGTCAGGTGATCCAGAGCGGCCCAGTGTAACTGACACCGTTGAAACTGTAAGTAAGAAAGTCCTACCAACTAGAGACGGTCGTGGTAAAGAAATAATTGAATCAAGAGAAGTTAACTCAGTGACAAAAAGTAGGGGTGGTTACAAAGAACCATTGACAAGTGCCAAATATTTCGATAACGGAATACGCGCGACACCTCTCGGTTACGAATCAAGAAATGGTTACACAGAACGAAGAAGTAGTAACTATAAAGTAATGGAAAAAATTAGAGATTATTGATTAACTGTCAAAAGAAAAAAACATAATTAATCTGCCATATTTTTCGAGTATATTTCATGAATCGAAGAGTCAACCGCAGACTGAACCTTTTTAAACGCTTTAGATATTAAGTTATCTAATTATATTCACATATTATAATAATCTATTTTTGTAAGCAGCTTCGTGTTCTCATGTAAAAAGTCATACTTATAGCTTTACTAAATATTAATAAATTAATAATTGTGATTTAAATCCGTCCAATATAATAAATTCTAAACTGTCCATTGATGTATCTAATATTGTTGATACTTATTATTTGTGAATAGACTTACATTTCGATAACAACATTTTATTGATATACGTAGGTTAAGAAATAATTTCATTAAATTGTATTTTTAATAAAATGTATCAATAAAATAAATATAATTGTGTTAATATGCACTAAATGATTTAGTTTTATTTGAGGTACCTGTTGTAAATTGAATTTGTGCTGAACCAACTGCTCTTTTTGTATAAGACCGTTAACGTATGTATATTGATGAACTTAGTGGAAACTGCTTATAACCAAAGCTCGAAATTATCAATATGTCTGATAATTATCAAGATTATTAACTGATGTCATTAAATGGCTCAAGTAAAATTCTGATTCACAGTTTAGTCTCTTTTGTAATTATAACTAATTTTTGACTACAAATGACTAACACTGAGAATTAATGATTAAACGAACTTACCTGTACGTGAAGTTCGATCATAATTATACAAAGGTATTAGTCCGAAGAGATTAGCATAGTACTTGTAGTATCGCATACGTACGGCCACTTTTACACGTTAGTTGAGGGCAGATAAATAAAAACCACCACTCTCTCCTTCGCCGGCGAGAGCCAGTGTTCGCGTGCCTGTTCTCATTTAGTTCCAGGATTGACATTTCACGACACATAGGGTGATCTGCGGGAGGATGGGCTGCTAATCGAACTTCACGTACAGGTAAGTTCGTTTAATCATTAATTATACTCGTATTCTTCCTTTGCGATTAGCATAGTACTTATAGATTTTGAGAGATTAGTCGTGAAATGATTTACTAACGATACACTTTTTTAGGAGTTTCATTTAGATATATTTATTCAAAGAACTGTGTTCTTAGCAAAAAAATCATGGTCTTTTAGTTATAATGCATGTACCTAGTATTTACAAACAATTATCAGTAGTGAACTTGTAAATAAATTATTAGTGACAATTTCTCAAAATACTTGTTGCAAAATAATCACATTGAGTAGGTATCTAAAACCGCTTTATGATAGAATTTACCGATGTGTTCGACGAACCCGACCACCCAGCTGTCCTTCTAATAACTAATCTAGATTAACGCCTAGACTAAGTGCCATAGATGTGGCATGTCGAGTACTGTGTGCTGAAAATAGAAACACATCAATGTCGCTAGAATGTAGTGTCCTTAACCCAGGGGCCTAAAGTCTGGTAACAGGCCTATAAGGACGCCTAAGACGCCTAATTTTCATCATCTTTTAAATTTAGAAATTAACACCATTCAAAATTTTTTGTATATAACCAGCCGTATTCAATAGCAGGACACGCAGAAATAATTAAACCAACGAATCTAGCAGTGCCTTATTTTACAAATTTTTAACTTGGAAAATTTATTGAGTTCAGATTTAATTTTAATTTCAGAGTAGCTTTACTTGAAAATTTTTAGAGTCTATGATATAGCCCAAGAATGTACAAGACAGAAGGCACCATAACACTTTTTTCTTCGTTGATAACAAAGACAATAGAAGCTTTTCAGTATGAAACAAGTTATTTAAACATTTTTCTCGAGACCTGCCTAATAAAAAGACATCATCGAGATACCCGGTGGAAAGGAAGCCTGCTAACCCGAGTAATTTTATATCGGATTTCATAATTTTTATAAATACAAAAGGTGCAGTATTTAAGCCAAAAGGCAACACATTAAACTCCAAAATTTTATGTTTCCAGTAAAAACGTAAAAATTTTTTTGGGTCCTGGTGTATTGGAACTAAAAAGTAAGCATCTTTGAAATCGATTTTTAAAAATATTTGAAAAAATTGAGTTTCTACTGTGTCGCATTGTGAAATAGCTCCTTTACACAGAAGATCGTCAATAGCCTCTCGAATATGTTTTTTGTCCGAAGAAGAATGATTATCGTTTTTCGGAATATCACCTTGAATTACGGATGAGCTTACAGGGATTTTATAACCTTCGATCTTAACATTGTAGGGTCGTTGGTTATTTGAGACCACTGAAGTATAAAGGTTGATAATCTACCTGTATATTGTACCTCGTTTAGCGATGGCTGCGCTTGAATGTCGGCCGAGAGCTCTTCGATGAGCTGACGGGCTGATTCTTGGAAGCAGGTAGGAGAGGTCTCGCGCTCCCTGTCGACCAGTGGCTCGAGGGAACACTCTTCGACTTTAAATTACTTTCACTGAAAGTTGTTTTATTAGTAATCGACTTCCAGGTGTTCTGTTTCGTATAGCTTGGAGTTTGCTTTAGCACTGCACCTGTTTTTGTTATATCTTTCGCAGATTTAAGCGTTTCGGCAAGGTTCTTAGCAAATAAATGAGAATCAATTTTTGCAAGTAGTAATTGATCTTTCATTCATTTTTTCAGTGAGGAAAGGATCAAGAACCTTCTTGTTAAAGAGTCACTATATTGAGTGTCACAAATAATTCGACCTGCATCCATCAATACTTTTAATAAATTAGGATCTTTATTGTTCTGGGAAATTAATACGGTAATTGGCGGTAATTCACCTAGACATGCAATTGCACTAGTTACTTGTTTTTGTTTCTGCCCCATGCCGCCAAGTCTTTCTAATGTTGTTTCTGATATAGCCGCTTTGACTTCAGGATTTATCTGCGGAGCATCAATTAATAAGCAGTTAGCCGAAACCAGATATTTTTCTCGTAATTCCTTCCGAGTTTCTTTGCTGAGTCCATTTGTGGCTATATGATCGAATCTTACAGCAAGTTCTTTTTGAATGTTTTTGCCGAGTGTTTTCGGTACAGAAGGGTCTTCTCCAAGGATATCTAATATATATACACTGCTCAGCTCTGATCCTACCAAGGGATCAACATTCGAAAGCAAGGCGAACGGTTCGTTAGTAGGATCTATAAGATCAATTACCTCGTTTGAGATAATAGGCTCTGCTGTTGTAGACGCAAGGTGCTGTGTCTAGAGACAAGTCGTCGCTGCGGGAGTTTGAGTTGATGGGGCAGCGTGAATTTGCACTTGAGCAACCACGGTGCTCGATTGCCTCGATATATTATGGCAATACCAACCACTTTCATCACTAGCAATGGCGCCTGCAAATAACGCAGACAGAAAATAATCAGCGCAAAGGCTATAAAAAAATACCACGTGTCTTCAAAATGAATAAGTTTGTTTATGATGCGCGGCCACGCATTGCTAAATTATAATTTATATTGTGTGCGTAAACACACTTCCATATTGAATTGGTAATTTTCATAGTTAAATTACCGAAAAAAAAGTATTATACAACTGCGAAAAAACATAAGTATTATGCGCGATCACGCATTGCAATTGCCAAAATATTTATCGCGTTGTTGAATGTACCTTCCGGTATAGGCGAAGCGGAGCAAAGCGAGCGATCACGTAGTTGGCGCAGTTCTCTACGACGCGAGGACGGCGCAGGCGATGCACATGACGATGATCTTGATAAATCCGAGGACCTTGATGATATAACTCGTACACGACGGAAACGGTTTCGTTCCAATTTTCTTAATTTTCTCTTTAGTTCACTGATTTCAAGAACATCACTCTTACATTTTCTATCAGACATTGTTTTTTATAGGAAGTATATATATTACGATATTATATGAGAGCGGAGAACGTGCGAAGTAGCCTGAGCACGAAAACACGAATGAGAACAGGCAAGCGAACAGCGCGCCACGGGCTCTCGCCGACGGAGGAGAGAGCGGTGGATTTTATTTTTCTACCCACACTACCAAAAAAAGCGGCCGTACGTATGCGATACTACAAGTATAACGCTAATCTCAAAGGACGAATACGAGTATAATTCTAAATAAACACCAAGAAGTCTTTGGGAAAACGATTTGGTTCGTGACTTTTTTGAAATTCACATTTCACACGTTTAGATACTAGTCTCTGACCAAACACATAGCTCCATATTGCTAGCGGTAGGATTTTGTTGTTCTAATGAATTTTATAAATATCAAGAAAATGTATCAAGTTATATTTGTTAAGATAATTGTCATGATAATTATCATTTCGAACTTTGCTTATAACCACTACTTATATAAATTTTAATTTGTCAGATAAACCTTTTTAAACCTCTCAAGAACATGTCTTGCTGTTAACCCCTAATTTCTATAATATTTATTTAAATATGAAACAAAATAAAATAATAAAACGGGGGATAGAAGAAGAATTACGTCGTGATAAAACCGTTAAACGTCGTCGTGTGCGTGTTTTATAGTTCATCGGAATGACGTGGTTAATACAAAAAAAATATTTTTTGTATCCAAACATAGGTTAATTACGATTCAACACTGAATCTGGTTATATTGCAATATGGTATTGCGGGCAGTTTTTGGGACTGTTACTTACCAAAAATATGGAGTCGGGGGTAGCTACCAGGGCTACTTCTTCACCATTAATGATCGCTAAACAAGTCGTTCAAGCAATATCTCCTTTAAAAACGAGTTTTACAGACAGTTTGAGGTACTGTTTCTTAACTCGCTCGCTACCTATGATGTTTGGAGGTCGTTAATACGAGCTTAGACTGTGATGGGGCCGCCTCACTAACAACTGAGGCAACGACCCTTACAACGACAAGCGAGCACGCAAATATTTTCGCCTGCTGCCGAGTGCCGCGCTGACACGGCGCGGCCAAAGTGCCCGCCGATATGGAGCTGTTTGTCGTCGGCGACGAAAGCGCCGTCATCAAATTGTACGAGAACGACACAAGGTAATAATTGATCTGTATTTTGTACCGAACAACTGTAAGCTCTTCGGCGCCCCAGTTTTGAGCCCAGAACTTAGAGATGTCCTCACAGTACAAAATAATCAAAGAGACATAAGGCCATTGAAACTATCCCTCACGTCTTGTCTTAAAAGAGGACACAAATTTATTGCGTCTACTCATGGACACAGGGTGCAGGGTGCATGCCATTGCATTGGTGAGTGCTAACACAGTGGTACGTTAACTAGGCGTAATTACATTATTTCTTCCATCAAAAACAAGATGAAGGAATCCGTTCAAAATGCTAAAAATGCTATTCTATTCGTTCATACATTGCCGGACTCCTTGAAGGCAGCTAAGGCTATTCACAAGTCAGGTTCAGAAGTAAAAGTAAACCCTACTACGAAACTTAGCCTTGCTAAGAAAGATCCATTAGGCACGTCGAAAACCTGGCGGATCAACCCACCACGCAAACAAGCGAAGGTGGCGAAGGAAACAAAAGAGATCATGACGACGCCGCCTACACTGACGAGGGATCAGCGCGCCGAGCACTCCAGGTCGTCGCAGACTCAGTAGTTCACTCGCAGTGGTCGATAACTTCACTGATAAAATAGCCGGCAGGCTTACTAATTTTATTAATTAATGGTTACTTATTATCCTATTCCCTGTATTGTTATCGTACATACGTACAAGGTTATAAATTCCCTTTTGTCGGCCCGTAATTCAGATGTGCCAGCACCTAGGAATTATTCGTATTAATTCGGACAGATCCCACTTTGATAAAGTCAATAAATATTTAATATTCATTGGCGCGATCTCAAAGTTCTTTATTCATATGCTAAAAATGTCGACATTGTAAAGAACAATTTTTATTCAATATATTTTTAGTGTGGAAACCGAATGGTAGAATGAGATTCATGCTAAGCTAAAAATATTGAATAAATTTAAAAACACACAACATTTTAAGTTAGAGGATTTCGGTACAGCTTTGAAATTAATTTCTCGCTTTTGTTTTTATAGCTAAGATCGGTCTTCAAGATGCATATTTTTAGTAAAAATTAATGATATATTCTGGAAATCTAAAAACCTTTTCAGTGGGGTCAAAAGATTTGCGAAATTAAAGTATTACCATTCGATCTCACCGCAGACCCTATGTTTTCACCAAAATAATATAGACTATTCGCAAAATTTATACGCTCCGCAGGGCGCTACCGGGTTCGATTCCCTAGTTCAATTTTCCCTTGGAGGGTGGAAAATTAAACAAGGAAATCCGAAAATGGCATTAATTATAATAGAAAAAAAATTAATTACAATTTAAAATTTTAAAATAAAAAAGGTACATGAATTTATAAAGGGTCGTGGTTACGTGCCTTAAAACTTTAGGTTTTCCGCTTCCGAGTATGGTACTCCTCTGTATATTTGCCGGCGCAGAAGAAGGGCCACATTACGACCACCAATGGTAGCCAGACGTAGTCAAGCTCCAAGTGTATGAGCCCAAAGGAAGCTCAGCAAAGGTAGCAATTGCCAACCCGAAGGTAGTTCAATCCGAAGGTAATTCAACCCGAAGGAGACTCTCCAATCCGAAGGTAACTTAGTCCGAAGGTAATTCAATCCGAAGGTGACTTTCCAACCCGAAGGTGACTCTCTAATCCGAAGGTAATTCAATCCGAAGGTAATTCCTGCAACGTACAACCAAGTGGTAGTAAAAGTTCTAAAGCTTTTGCCTCCGTTCTGAAAACCCACGGACGGCAAAAGAGAATTAGAGGAGCACCGTAATAGCAATTGCGTGTAGCGCGACCAGAACTGAGTTGCAGTTTAAATTGTGTAAAAATAGATAAAAAAAGAATTTAGGTAGAAAGGCTGAAGGCCGAGACGTTTGCTTATTGTTAGAAAAGAATAAAAACTAAATAAGCCAAAGAAAACAACGTCTGGTAAAAAAATACAATTAAATTTGATCGTTACAGTTTCAAATTTTGATAATGCAATCTTCAACATTTCTGAAAGCGAATGGTACTATGGTTTAAATTTATATATATATATATATATATATATATATATATATATATATATATACATATATATTTACATACATATGTATCTAATAATGACATTAGTAAATAAAAGCGTTACAAGTGTTTTGTGTGTCATTCAACTTACCCTATATACAGTGGGACCTTTCACTTTCACAACTATTTAAGTACGTTTCATGTGATTAGGAAGCAATAATCTTCGATTTACAATAAATTTTATTATGATTAAAATTACGTAACGGACCTTTTAATATCGGGAGCGCTGCCAAGCCGAGCGTGGCCTGACTCTGAAGACGTTCTGGCGCTGTCCGACAGGCGGGCGCCCTCCCCTCTCTGCGTCCATCATCATTCGAAAATGCAACGTAGGTTGCCATAGATTTAACCAACTTTGTCTATGGTAACTCGTGGTTTTAATGTTTTGCAATCAATTATTATTTAAAAATATGATATATTTGTTGAAGAAATGTTTGTGTTCTATTTTTAATACAGTTAAATTAAAAAACGATTTATTCAAAAATAATTTAACAACTTTGTAACGTTCCGTTACGGGCTAATGTCTGCGTTAGGATATACCTCGATGACTAGCTTCTTGTAGCTTCTCGTCTTTCGAACTATTCTTAGAAAATAATACGCAGAACAAAAACAAACATGTTTACAGCTCTTGGTTTCTTCATAAAAAGAAATCCAAAGAAAAATTGTATATTTTTGAGTTACAATCTAAGGTAGCCTACCTACTGATAAAGTATATCGTATTAAAAAAGAAATTTACAAAATTTCGAAATATCACTACATGTTGAATAATACTATTTTATTTTTTCTTCTTGTTTTGTTGCTCGTTTTAGGTCTACTTTCATATCAGCGTGCTCGGTCGTCGAGTACAGCTGGCTATTATAGGAAATTATTTGAACAACTTAAGTTTTTAAATTTAAATGGTGACAACGATACCAGAATTAACCTGGTGAAATAAAACTATTGCGTTGGTATTAGTATTAAGCGGGACACATTCCTTTCTTTTCTACATAAGTTTTGATTATAGTGACCCTCCCTACCGACTCTTAGGGAATACGAGAAGAGCACTATAACCTGTACAAGCACAGGAACCTTCTCAATCTGGTCCTGACCCCAGATCAGCCTGTTTGCACAGTACAGCACCCTCCCTATTTTTCAGATAGGTAGTGGCACTGTAGGCACACTTTCGTTGCCACGCAACGGTGGCCAACGACTAACGGTTGCCACCGCGATAACTATGAATTCCAGATCTTCTCCGATGCCTCAACAACGGGGTGGGGTGTCACCTGTGGTAAGGATAGAGCCAGTGATCTGTGAGAGTTCTCGAAGGGGCCCAACACGTTAATTACGTGCCTCTTGTACTCTGTCTTTAAGGCTATAAAAAATGCGTTTGTTTGTACTCATTACAGCGTCCACAACACTTCCAAGTTACCGTGGCTGCTGCAGAGTTATCCGTTCGGCATTGATTTGTAGGAGCATACCTCCGTCTACATTAGATGCGGATGTTGGCGTTTCTTTCACCAAATTCCGTCAAACAGTATGATGTTTACCTGACAACATGGTATTACCATTGTCTTCAAAGTAGGGTCAACTTATATAGTGCAACTATTTCAGATGTAATTCATTTCTTGCAAAATTATACAGTCACGACGGAACGCAATACAGGATGCTCCATTCGTGTCGTTCTGCCTTTACTTTAGTGTAGGACACGTAGGATAAGTTCTTAAAAATGTTATTTAGAGGCCTATTTCGTTCTCGACCTCCGCGACCAGAGCACATGACCAAAGTATGACACGACATTTCCATCGTGCTAACGTTCCTTAGAGAAACTATACCCTAATGAATCCTCGTCACTCGAAAATATTTTTAAAAAGCTTATTTATTAGCCACAGCAAATGCACATAGGGTGCAGACATTCTCGAAAATAAATAAAGATAACATCTTGTCATTTTAAAATTATAGAATTGATAAAAACGTCTAGTCTAGTACTTTCAGCCGATTTTAGTTTTACCTTTTTTAATCACAAACCGGTCATATGCAGTTCTCACTGAGCAGAACTACTGAAACAAAACTCTTTCCCTACATGGGACTGTCAAGAGTCTGCTTCAAGAACCTCATAAAGCCGTTCAGGTTAGACGCTTATTGGCTGGGTACTAAATAATAAAGTATATAAATAAAGTATATTTTTAAGGATTATTCCAGTTTATATTCATAAAAGTACCTCTCGCTACGCATCCCAAGCGACGCCTTATTACAAGTTGGTGGAATGCGCCGGCTTTCAAATGATAGATGAGAGAATTGCGATGTGAAAAATTTTTATATTTTTATTTTGAAAAATCTGGCAACGGGAGAAGTATAATATAATTCAAGCTTTCAAATGGTGAACACAAGCTTGCGAATGATGGAAAAGTTCCAATGAAGAGAACTCCGTTGGAAAAATTTTTATATATTTTTATGAAAAAAAAAACGTTTATTGCCCGTGGTCCTACTGCGTTTGCCCGTGGTTCTACCAGTAGGACTACGGGCAATAAGTTATTTTACTCTATGGGCATTGGTCCTACTGATTGATTGGGTGTACAGTCACCGTCAATATGTTATGTTAATAATGTAACTAGTGTCGCAGATTCTCGCCGAGATCTAAGCTCAGCGCGATAACCACGATTCCAGAGCCACCTTGACGCGCCAATACACCGATGACCCGCCAGATATCAGCCAAGACGAGATCGTGCTGGCTCTAAAACAGCTAAAAAACGGAAAAGTCTCCGGTAAAGATGGAGTTACTGCAGAACTTCTAAAGGCTGGAGGAGTTCCTGTCATTAAGGAACTCCAAATAATACCATTATTATACTACATTACTATATTTATTATACTCTAATACCATTTTGCTTACAATAGCATTACTGCAGAAAAAAAGACGTACGATTGGTTTAACGCAGCTTGTCCAAAGCATGCCCTACAGAAATTTCGGAATTTACAAGTTCCATCAGAACTACCATTATAAATTCGTCGTTCTTAATCAACACTTCTGACCTTTTTTTGTTTTTGATTTTGTGTCTTAAATTGGCTTCTAAATCAAAATTATGTAAAATGCTCAAAAGTCGATGTAAAGTGACAGTATTTTTATTTACAGATCTGTTCAATTTTGAATGCCACCCTTCGATGGCATTATTGGTTCGGTGACGTAGTGCAAAAACACTTAAAATTGGGGCTATGTTTTTTTTTAACCAAAACCTGTCTATGTAATTTATGAATTTGGACATGTCAGTTGTTTCGCTTTGACATTTGATGTAATTCCATCCTTCAGTAACAAACATCTGAGGTAACAATGCCAGGGCTGCAGTTAAAGAAACAATCCTTTTTTGAGCTTTAGTTTTTGTAACTTGTAAATATTTAGCTTTTCGCCAGACTGCTCGACACCAATGATAAAAACAACCCTTAATTTGTGTTTCTGGAAATAATTCTGACATGGCATTTATTGCCGCTATCTCATAATCGCAATGTACAATTGCCGGTTTCCAATGCGACAATTGCGATCTGATGAGAGAAAATAAAATGAAGTATGTTTTCTCTGTCTTATCGGGTAGTAAGGCGAAAATTAACGGCACTACTTTTGTGGTCTCCATTGAACTTCCTACATCACCGAGCAAAGTATATAATTGTGCGAAGGGTTTCGGACAGCTCTTGAACGTTCCGTCCATGAAATACTCTTTAATATTTGAAACGGAGTCTCTAGCTGTTAAAGAACAAAAAACAAGAATGCGCGAACCTTCATCTGAGTAGTCAGCTAAAACGAAAGATGAAAATTTTTCAGGTATTTCCACCTCTTTCAGGCATTTATATATTGTTTTAAACACATGCATAGCCTTGTTTCTAATAGTGTATAAACAATGTTGCGTGTTTGACAGCGAAGGTATATCGGCGACAAAGTTTAGGCCTGCATCTTGTAGCTCAACCATGGCTTCATTATATAGCCGAGGTACTGGTCGATTTGACGTTGTAACCGTTTCTTTTAAATCTGCCAACGCCTTATCGACGATATTTTTTTCTTCATTTGATTGACAAGTATGATGTTTCTGATTTAGTGTCATATTCCCCTGAAGAAGAAAAAAAACAGACTAACAATCGAACGTGAGAAACTAAAAAGTGAATCCAACCACCCCCTTACCTCTTCACCCCACTCATCTATTGGAACATGTATGAATACTGCTATCGACATCAGTCGTGTCAGAACTGGACTTCGTAATGACGAATGTTCATTTATAGAAGGATCGTTGATCGCAGAATTAAAAAGAGTAGCAAATATGGAAATGAGTTACCTTAATTTTTATTGTACCCGTACATTTTTCCTTTTTATAATTCGAGCACCGCCATATTTCTGATCCATCCTTATATGGTCTCAATTTATAATATTGGTGGCCTGCAAATAACAGCACAGTGCCACCCTTTCTTTTAATAAATTCCATTGTGTATATATTCCTATTATTTTTATTATTTCTCTTAATAGCGGCCAATAATCTAAGAATTACACGGAAAAGAAATCAATGTCAACATGACATGATAATTGAATTTCTTTGTCAGGGAATAATAGAAAACCACATTATTCCTTCTTCAATGTGGTTTTACAATATAAACTATTTGGTTAGGTCTGCACCTAACCAAAGAGTGTATTGTAAACTTCCTATTGACTGTACTACTTGATCAGTAGGACCAATGCCCATAGAGTAAAATAACTTATTGCCCGTAGTCCTACTGGTAGAACCACGGGCAAAAAAAATTGCCCGTGGTTCTACCAGTAGGACTACGCAGTAGGACCACGGGCAATAAACGAAAAAAAATCACCAGGAAAGCGTAACAAAAGGTCGAAATTTATATTTTTACTTATTTAATATGGTTTTATAATTGATACTAGTGAAAAGTGCACGAAGAAAATATGTATGGTATGTCGGCACAAAAGTTTAATGGATTCAACGATGTAGATGAGTTTTTGAACCAATTTGAGGCCATTAGTATATTAAATAATTGGTCTGATGTGCAAAAGAGATACGTGTTTGCATTGTATTTGGAGGGGCCAGCTCTACAATGGTACAAAACGTATTTTTCTTCATACATGACGTGTGATGTGATTGCACAGAAACTAAGAGAGGAATTTCCCTCACAAATAGATTACGCCCGAGAATTTTATTATAGGCGACAGGGGCCTAATGAATCGCTGATAAGTTATTTTTATAGTTTAAATGAGTTAGCGATGAAAGCGAATATTCAAGATGTTCAGTTTGTTAAGCATTTTTTGAAATCTTTGATACCCAATTTTAAATGGATGCTGGCTAGTAATTTGTATGTATCGATAGAGGAGTTGAGGAAAACAATTATCCAAGTAGATGACATATTTAATCACAATTATAATGAAGTAGACGAGATATTGAATTGCCAGTATATTGTCATATGGAGCATTCTTGCTGTTGGCAAACACAGGGTGACTCTGCACCGATAATTAGACCCGAGTCTAAGCAATCGGAATATTTAGTGCCACAGGCACCAGTTGTGTAGCACGATACGCCAAGTCAAGGGTATTCACGAGCACATAGTAGTGGATCTTCGTCGGGATCTCCTCAACGTGGTTGTCAGAAAAGCGCAACTGAACATGTAGAAAATTTGTCTACAATTGATAGTTTTAGGGTAGATGAGGCACCTTTTGTATCTGTTTTTATTAATGATGTATGTTGCGAGGCGTTGGTGGATACTAATGCTTCAGTTTCAGTAATTTCTCGTTATTTTGCGGAAAGGTTGCAGTTGCGTATCGATGATACTCCAAGTTTTCCATTACGTACAGTGGGTGCAACGCCAATAAATGTGCAGTCGTCCACCAAAGTGTCGTTAATGATTAATGGAAAGGAATATCCTTCGAAGTTGCTGGTTGTAGACGATCTTGAAAAATATTTAATTCTGGGTCGAGATATTTTGAAGAGATGTGGTTTCGAGTTGTCAAAAGTGGAAATTGACAATAAAATTTCGTCTAAGTCCGTGACGGATATTGGGTCAAATAAAGAAAAACCTTCTTTGAAACCAGTATCAAAAAGTTTAGATGATTTCTCGCTAGATAGATCGGAGCATGTAAACTCTTCTAGAATTATAAACGAAGTTGATGTCAGTGACAAGACGTGTCAATTGCGTCAAAAACGTGATTTCAATAAAAATAATTATAAATATGCTTTGCCGAAAGTAAATATAAAATGTAATCCGGAAAGCGACAGTTTTAATCGAGTTCGCGTAAATAATGTGGAGAATTTACGAAGTGTATTGATAAAGCGGGCAACTTCAATCGATCCACGTAAAGAATATGTAGGTAATATTCAATCCCAACGGAAGCGATTATTTGATAAGAAAGACAGGATTGCTTTGTTATCTAAGAAGTATGATACGCGAAGGTTAGGGTAGACAGAATCTACTGCATGCGAGTAGAATGGAAAAGTTCTTTAGGAGATAATTTAATGTTTTCTTGTTTTCTATTAAGTTAACTAATCTTTTATGTTTACTTTTCATGTGGAACCACATTGACGTTATGAGAAATATTTGGAGAAAAATTAATATTTTCCTGTACATGCAGACTTGGAAGGAAGGGAGGAGAAGATACACCATCAAATAGATAAAATTTACTTTTGTTTTCTTATATATTTTTTAATTTGATAGATATATTGTCCTGTATATGCGAATAGTTCGTGCTCATCCTTCCAGTTGAACAAGGACTGTCTGCGTGCTGGGAAAATATATTTATTTAATTATTAGAAATCCTTCATGTGGTATACCGCCATATCATATGTATATTAAGATTATTGATTTGTAACCCTAAACATGTAAAGAAGTGAAATAAAGTATATTTTTAAGGATTATTCCAGTTTATATTCATAAAAGTACCTCTCGCTACGCATCCCAAGCGACGCCTTATTACAGTACGTAGTACGCTAGAGGACAGTAGTGTGGACGCAACGGCGTTCGGCGCGCATAGCGCACGACACTCTGCCACCTCCGCCGCAAGGCGTGCAGGCCTCAGTATCGGCACTATCCGTCATACAGCTGGCTGGTCATCTAACTCCAACACCTTTTTCTGTTTTTACAACAGACCCTTGATTGACGATAACTCGAACGATGATTCTTTCGCTCATGCTATTATAGGTAACTCTTGTTAAATATACTGCTATAATACATATAAACAGTAACTCCGACTGATTAATACTAGTAAAGTGAAAGTTAAAGGTGTTTTCTTAGTACGTAAGAAAAATTTACTGTATTACTAACATTACTATGGATTTTGGTCCAAAATAAATAATTCTATTATATTCTATTCTATTAGTATCAAATCAACAATAAATAAGATCTTGAGATAATGATGATGATTATTGATGAAAATATTTCATTCTCTATATTTCTTCATACTCCATGTGTATATAGATAGTATATACATACGACTATCTCTAAAAGTCTACTAGTGTTTTTTATATGCTAATCTTGAGGAAGAAGCCGAGTATAATTAATGATTAAACGAACTTACCTGTACGTGAAGTTCTATCATAAGTATACGAAGGCTTCGTCCGAAGAGATTAGCATCCCACCCTCACATGGGCACAATCTAATTTTACCTAGTCATACATTAGTCATCATCACGTTCCTTAGTGCTTCTTAATTGTGAAATATTTCTAATTAATTAACGCTCTGAACTAAATGAAATGGCGTGATCGAGCAGTGAACAAGTAAACGAGGTGTACTGTCAAAACAATTTTTATTTTACCCTCCTTTTACCCTCAATGTAGTGTGAAAGTGGCGGCCGCTACGCGGTACTACTAGTGTTGTTTATATAAATATGCTAATCTCTTCGGACGAAACCTTCGTATAATTATGATAAAGCTTCACGTCCAGATAAGTTCATTTAATCATTAATTATGTCGCACTATGACAGATTTCCGTCACATTCTGAAGTAAATCCGTCATAGTGTGACATAATCATTTTAATCTCCGGTTAAATAAAAGCACCTCAATATCTCCGGAATCGAAGATAAAGCCATGCCTTAATGTCATTACATGGCTCAAGTAAAATCGAGCTCTGGAAACCGAGGGCGATAATTTGAATGAAAAATTAAAGAATGTCAGCTTTTTCAAATTTCAAATTCAAATTCAAAAAAAACTTAAATAGAAAAACTTATTGAGTAACATGTGCTAAAGTGGTTAGTATATTTTGTTGAGATTTTACGTTTATTGTCAAAAGAACATACGGCAAAAGTGGCATATTTTGTATTTTTATGTCGAACGCAATTAAAGAATTATATAAATATTACAAAAAAATCATACGAATCACTTTCATAAGCTATTACGTCATGCGGTAAAAGAACGCAAGCTGAGCACAAGTTCGCTCAATAGCCGAAGTGTTGATTATTCGCAATACTAAATAATCGTACCATATTTATTGTGTCAAGAATATCTGTATATTTTGTTAAAAAATGCCAGATATTATGACAAATATTATTGTATACGCGCCTACTTGAAGTATCGGAGTAAACACACGAAAAGGGTAAGGTGCGGAGAGAAAAAGCCGATTGAGCCTGTTAAGAGCGAACGGACATTTCAATGGTTTTGTGTGCGCACATAAATTTTTTCTTACTAATTTTCCAAAACCCATAATAGATTTAATATACTTCATTGTACAAAATTACTAGTGGATTCAATGCGTAATCCCCCTAAACAATAAATATGTAGATAACAATTCTAAAAATGAAATAATATGTAGGTACGAATAATAGCAAAAAGAAGAGACGTACAATTTTTCGTTTTTACCAAATAGCCTAACGGCTAGCGCGGCATACCGAATAAACATAATTTTAATTTATATTAATGCCACCTAGCGAATATGATAGCATATCTCGAGACCCCAACCACATTCCTTGGTATTATGTGCGCTGTGGATAACTTTGTGTCGTGTTCGTTCTAATTAAAATTAATAGATGGCAGTGGCAGCAGCTGCGAAATCGCCTTCTTCCTACTGTAAGTAAACCTAATAGTAGGAAGAAACAACACAATAAAATTGTAAGACGATGTTGCTTTGAAAGATTTAACCGTGTCATTTAATGTGTGCCTATTACATACGACCTTGATGGGACAAGAAACATGACGGTTATATTATTATAACGATTGTAGACAAGTACAGTCGATAGAAAAACTAAAAGGGTACTATGTAATATTTTATAATGATGAGATCTTTGACATTCAAGTGGACAAAGATTTACGTAGCGGTCAACTTAAAATAGTATTTTGTACAAATAAGCTTTGTGGAAATCAAAAACACATACATATGTAGTCGGAATTTTTAAGAAAACATTTAAAGTCATAATTTCAGACGAAAGACTGCTGAATAAAGGCTTCCCAAATAGATCGTCACAACAACTGGACGTGTTCACATAATGTCAACTGAGGGTAAGGTTACAGTGCTATACATATTTGAGCAAGTAATTGTCTCTGCTTGATGTATGGCTATACAAATCATGTCTTTAAAGTCAAACTGACCATTTACATGTCATATGATTTGTAAGTTATCATTATGACATTTTGCACTATGTTATGCGTTATTAAAGTATACTCATATACACAAGATACCTGACCCCCCAAGCCGACTATGTCGACCTTTTGGTTACGAGCACAAAAATGTGGAGAAAAAGCGATCGTATGCATACTGCAGAGCGATTTCGCGATTTGTTAATCTATTCATACCCACCCTACGCTTTATTAATAACATCTTCCCACCCACTTTAGGCAATTTCTAGTGAACAAATATTGTGATTTGTCAACGTTAACATTAAAAAGCGAAACAATGCTGTTAAAAATATAACGTTAAAACAAAATTGTGCTCGTGGAATCGAACCACGGATATTGTAATTGGCAGTCCATACAATAAACAGCTGGACCAATTTACTTGAATATTAAGTGACGAAATTTAGTATTGGTTTTAAAAGTAAGTTGATCATCTTCAAGCAACACTCCACTGCTTATACGATAAAGTTGAAATGGCTTTAATTTTTTCTTTGTTCAATACGTAACATGGCTCTCAGAACCAAAAGGTCGGTTTGGGCATGTTAGGGGGTCAGATATTTCATGTGTAATGACTGTACATGAATAGTTCAGGAACAAGAATAGATGATAGGGATGGGCAATCTTAAAATATCGAGATATATCGTCTCGATTTCACAAACAGTATCGATATTTATCGAGCGAAATATAAAATTACTCAAAACCAATATTAATCTAAAATATTTCCAAAATATGTATAAAAATTCAAGTTCGTAAAATAAGACACGGCCAGACGAGGCCAGATCAAACAACATCACATACGTCGCTCTGATCCCAAAGTAAGTAGCTAAAGCACTTGTATTATGGAAATCGGATACAACGACGGTACCACAAAGCCCCAGATCCGAGACAATATAGAAAAGTTAGTTTCTACACTGACCCGGCCGGAGATCGAACCTGAGACGTCAGAGATGGCGACACCATAAAAACCGGTATGCAAGCCATTCGACCACGGAGGCCGTTTGATTAGAAGTACAGCTGTGGTTCTCTGCTGGAACATTTGGAAGGAAAAATAATCACCATTTTAAGTGGACTAGGAGGCTCCGCCCAGAGCACCGGCAGTTGGCAAAAGGTACATATTTCTCTTTTGAATTTATATATCTACTTATTTTATTCTACAAGATGATAGCTAACAATCTATGTGCAATGTGCATTGATATTATTTTCAAATAATCATAAACCACTTGCTGTGACCGTCCGTCAAAAAAATATACCGTAAATGATACATGACAAAAATTTGGTATGTCGAGATTAAAAATATAATAATAATAATAACAACAATAATAATGATAACAATGTGACAGACAACCACATGAATTCCCTGGTTTCAAACTAAGGAAATCCCTGTACTGAGTATCAGAGCAAAGGAACTCCCTCAGGAGCACTTTTTTTACATGATAGGCAGATGACTCCACTCCACTTGGTGTTAAATGAAAAGTGGAACCTAAACGTGAAGGTGCTTAGTGCAGTGTTGATACAATCACGACTCCAGCCACCTCCACCCTGCATGCCTACAAGATGCCTCTTCACGTCTTGTTTGAAGAACCCCATATCGTAAAAAGGACAGAACACGTGCGCTGGAAGGGATTTCCATTTGCAGACTGTCCGACAGAGAAAGGTGTCACCAAATTATTTAGTTCGCGATGGAATACGGTAAATTGTAAAACGGTGAGTACGGAGGCCAACGCGTGTTTCGGAGCAGGAAAGGTGAGGGAGGGATATGGTTGAATATTTCTTTAGAGCACTCGCTGTGTACATTCGACAAAAGGCGCTAAGCAATGCAACATTTCTACGCAATTGCAGAGGATCAAGGTGGGACGAGATCTCTTGATCGCTGATAATTCGCGAGTGGCGACGCTGCAAACTGTCCAAGGCATCGAGTAGGTACTTAGCTGAGCCGCCCGAGAGATGCGAACAAATACTCAACGCAACACCTGACCTGTGTTTTGTAAAACAGGTATAACTGATCAGGCGTGAAGAAACGACGCACCCTTTTCAGGACTCCGAGTTTTCATGAAGCTATTGTAATCACCGTTTCGATGAAAAATAAGAAGACGAGAGCCAGGTGTTACTGCTTGATGCGTCAAATTTGTGCCCATTAGAGAAAGAACGGGAAGGGATGGTGACAAATTTGCTGTAAACGTGCGTTTGCATTGAACTTAACCAGAACACTCAGATCAGAACCAATTCCGATAGAACCAGTCATTTCCTGAATTGGTTCTATCGGAATTTGAACCCAGGACCTCCGCATCTAGCGCCTATGGAGAAAACCGTTGGGTCGAGGTCGCCGAATATTGACGATATATCGATTATATCAAGAAATATCGATATTCTTATAAATCTGTTTTACACCCAAGCCTAAAAGGTAATAACGATGACAAGCACCATAATGTGCGACTGTACATCAACGTTACGTATTAACAAACGTGCTATTATTTAGTGTAGTTCGAAAATTTTACTAGACGGACGCTTCTAGAGCTTGTATAAGTATGGTGAGTTTTTCTGTTAGAAAGTCATTAAGTTACTTATAATATAATTTTAAAACATATATGGTTTCCAAGACCAATCAGATATAGCGCAATAAATGTATAGAAAATATTTTTTTTATTAATTCCTGTTTTGCACGCGCTATGTGAAGAATATCTTGATAAAGAACAAATTAAATTTGAACGCCTATAATCATCCTACGCGGAGCGGAGAATACTTATTTCAACACACAATACCAATTACTTATTTTGACATCAAAATCAAATTATTATTAATGAACTACAATTTCTGATCTAAATCGCGTAATCTAATTCAACAAACCGAAAACTTTTTTTTAAAAAACAAATACACGCAATTTAGATCCTATAAAATAGTTTCATGTCGTACGTGTAACAATCGCGAAAACCTAAGAACTCGATAAATTACAATTGGTTTTACCAAATAATTGTTTTTTTTTTTCAGGATATACTCAAGTTGTACGTATTCTTTGTAAGCATAGTTCTAAATGATTGTGCAAATATTCTATATTCAATACCGTTTACATCGAAATCTCACTATATAATGTTAAGACCTATTGGTTTGGAGTTGGCCAGGAGAGGTCATAATGTGACTGTGATAACCCCGTTCAGAGAAAAGGATCCTCCTGCAAATTATCACGAGGTTATGGTCGATCTTAAGGAGATTTGGGAAACGATTGGTAAGTAAATTCTGTAAACGATCTAGCGATCAGCTAGTAATATAATTTGTTTTAAATTTTATTTTACCCTCTATGAAATAAGTGTTCTACTACATTAATTAACACTTTATTTTTATATTACTTGTTTTACCGCTCTTATTATTTATCATGTGATAAGAAATATAAAATATATTTATAGTAAAATATAAAAAATATTTCGATTTATATAATGCTTTGATAGGTGCAGGATAGCCTGATAAAGTGTTCTTTTAACTTCGTCGTCTTAGAGTGAATACCTCGTATGTGATTTCTATGTAATTTTTCTGGACGAAGATAAAAATGTGGTGTAAAATGTAGTAAATTTTAATTATCGAGTTCTTAGGTTTTCGCGATTGTTACACATAGGAAATGAAACTATTTGTCCGGATTTAAATCGTGTATATTTGTTTTTTCAAACAAACCGACGTTTCGGGCCCTTTACAGGTCCCATGGTCACGGTTGAGTCAACCGTGACCATGGGACCTGTATTAATTACCTGTATTAAAGTAAATTTTAATTAGTTAAATTATACCTCTTTCAGATGCTATATAAATTTAACAATATATTTGAGCAAGTTTGTAAGATTTTCTTCAACAAAAATCAGTAAAAATGAACAATGTGAAAATGCATATGCGAGGTTTTCACTCTAAGGCGACGATATAGAAGATGAGGGCTTAAGAATAAGGGGTTTAAAATTAGCCAAATTAAGTGTATTCATTATTATTAGAGTAATCATAATTATAAGACCTATATATAATTATTAATATTTTTTATACTGAAAATAGCATATAATAATTGGCGTTGACAGCCACATGGGTTGTTTAGTACGTTACTGTGTATACCTTACTGAAATAAAGAAATTTAAAAAAAAGTAAGTAAGCAAAGTACTGTAAATTGATACAGGTAGTGTTAGGAAGTTGTCTGAAATTCTTCAGATAAAAATTTTTCAAAATAATTTTTGATTTGGTGTTTCTGTGAAAAACAATGGTAAAACTTTTATGATATAAAAATGTATTTTTGTGAGAAATGGTTTTTTCCGTTTCCACCACCCTACACTAGATACATCTACGAGGAATTTTGTCTATAGTACAACCCTCCTATAAACTCTCTGTATAATTATAATTACACTGTGTTTACATGTTGTTACGTTATCAGTGTCGCAAACAGAACTTGTATAACCATTCATAACTTATACAAGTAATCTTTGTTTGTCTTTGCACGAGATACCATTGAATTATAAAATTAATATATAGTTAGTGACTATACTTGATTAAGTTTTTATGATTTAGAAAAACATTTGAAGATCCTAGACAAAGTTTTCCTCTCTTGATTTTGCGCAGTCGAGTTTTTGTTTATTTTTTACTTGTACGGGGTCGAGTGCACGTCAAGCTTGACGCTTAAGATTTAAATCCTACTCTATGATGACTACGCTGAAAGTACACATTAAAGCTTGACGTGCTCTTGACTGTACCAGTTATAGTTTTTATAAAATTGTTTTTTAAAATTGATCTGTATTACTTAAAACTTTCTATGGTTAGTAACTTTGTTCAAGTTATTAGTAGTAGGTGCACACAAATTACTATTTTAGTTTTGATAATATGTCAAAAGGCGAAAGGTAGATCGATCTGGCGCAAATCTTAAAGCGCTCAACTGCACCACAAAGTATTTATAGGCGTAATATTAATAATACTAAAGTTCCTGTATACGTAATGTAGAATCTACAGTGAATTAACTTAAAAATGTCTATAGCAAATTTTAAATATCAATTCGCCTTGAAATTTAAAATAAAATAAAATTAAAAATTTATTTAATTCTCAATTTGGTTGAACAATGGTAGATCATTAAGTAAATATATGCTGTGTTGGGAAAGTCTTGTAACTTCCCTAAGCTTAAAACAACGATAATTTACAACAAATCCTTGACTAGGAACTTCTAATTGGTTCATTGATTAATAACTAACTTTACGTATAGCGCGTTCAAAACATACCGTCACTTTATGAAAAACTGGCTTTTTCAAATTAAAATTTATTTTCATAAGCACTAAACGCCATTTCCCGAAAGTTGACTTTTTCGTTTGGTGACAGTATTGATTTCAATGTGCTATGTATAAGTAATTCAAGATCCATAATTCATGTAATGGATACACACGTACATATTTCTTATATTAACTTAATCTTGACGAAAATTAAAACAATATTTTAAACTTTTCCATTTTTAACTCTTATTATATTTAACATATATTAGACAACATGACATACGTTGCTCTGATCCCAAAGTAGGTAACTAAAACACTTGTGTTATGGAAATCGCAAACAACGACGATACCATGAAAACCACACGAGCAAGCGTAAGCCACTCGACCATGTAGCTTATTTCAATAATGATTTCTGTTACAAAATTAATTCATATTGTTCTAGGTATGGAAAGACCAAACGTATTCACAATGGTAGATTTATCATCCGAGGAATTTCTCAACAAGATTCTCTGGGATGGAGGTTTGGCTTTTACCGAGGTGGCGCTCAATTCAATCGACGTTCAGAAATTCCTGAAAGCGGACCACAAATTTGATATTGTCGTCGGCGAGCAGTTCTTTCAAGAAGCATTCTACAGTTTGGCGCACAAATACCAAGCACCTTTAGTCCTTGTAACGACATCCGGGAATTATATGAGATGTAATATTGCAATGAGGAATCCTTTGCAGCTGTCGACTGTTGTAGCTGATTATTTAATTGTAAAAGATCCAAAGTCGTTTTGGGGCAGATTCAGGAATGCTTATTACGTAATGTACGAATTCTTTTGGTGGAAGTACTGGTACTTGCCAATGCAAGAGGCGTTAATACCGAAGTATATACCTAATTTGCCGGAACCAGTACCCAGATTGTACGATGTTCAGAGCAACGTTTCGTTGTTGTTGATTAACTCTCATTTTAGCTTCGAAGGTCCCGTTGCTTACTTACCTAACATTGTTGAAGTCGGTGGTTTGCATTTGAGTAAAAGTGATTCGGAGCTTCCGAAAGTAAGTTCAACTTCTTTATAATTTATTAATTAACTAACTGCTATCCTGTATTTGCTATTTGATTATTATATGATGAGAACGGTGATTCCCAAAGTGAAACCACTTTGGGAATCTATTGGGAAAATATTGACACCCAGGGATCCATTCAAACCTAATAGAGGTTCTTCTCAGCGAAAAAGTGTCTACACTAAAGTCTCAGCGCCTGAGACGTTAGTGGGTGGCCACGAGAGTGGTACCCATTTAGGCAGATCGTGACAGCATTATGGCTTTCCATAAATGGAATAATCCACATTATACAGATAGTACCTTTGTACATACATAGTAATTTCTTATAAATTACCAATGAAGTAAACATTTCAAAACAAACGAATATTCGGTTCAATAAATGAATAAAACTTAACGTGTGTTTTTTAAAGTTTCTCATTATATAAACTTATCAAAGAGCTCTTTGGATTTTTATAATGAAAATTTAAGTCATATAGACATATTTGGCATTTCTTCACAAGGTTATAGGGTAAGGGTAAGAGAACTTTATTTTAACGACAAAAAACTAATGATATAATTATTTAGTATAAAATTTAGTGTACTTTTACATGTATTTAAGTAGCATTAATTATTTACGTTTTTATTTTTTCAAATTTTTTATAATATTCTTCTTTTTTTTTTGCTTGTGATGATGTTTCGCTCATTATCTTATTTTAGTTTTTGTTAATGAAACTCTAGGTGTGTATGCATTTCAATTTTGTTTTATTACGTGTCTGTTCATGACTGTTTGTTTCCTCAAATAGAAAAATAAAAAAGTGATTAGCACTGTGTCAGCAGTTAAAAACACATTTGAAGTTAATAAATTTGTAAAAAAATATGTATTTCAAAGGCAGGGAAATATGAAAGGCAGGATTTATGCAAAACAGAAAAAAATGGCTAACGATTACAAATATGTAACGTCGAATATTCCAGAGAGCCATTAATATTTTGGATGTTTTAAAAAAATATATTATTGAATATTCCGCAACATTTTCCTTTCTTAGTCTCTAAGAGAACTGAAAAATCAATATTTTTTTTGTCCGCTCATTTCAAAACTAAGAATTTTATTGCGATAAATTAATTGTGCAAGTCGATAATGTATAGTGAGTATCGCATCTGATATACCGTCTCCCTTCTGACCAAATAACATTAGCCAAATTATTCAGAGCTCCGTATTTCCACTTGACATCTTGAACTGTGGCTCGTGTCAATAGCTTTCTGTTAATTAGTTAAATTCACAGATAAAAAGACGAGTATGACTACAAGAACAGAATTTTCAAGAATAAAAGCTTACTATGTATCGTACGGCTTACTCAGCTAAACCAAAAATATCAGATCTATGTAGCAGTAGAGCTTGTCCAGTTTGTCGTCAGATTTCGTCCAGGGAGTACTGCCTTACCTATTTCTGCTCCGCATACCGCTTTTGAAGGATAAGGGTGCTTGTGAAATTACAGACACATGAGACTTGTCAAATTATGTTTTAGGGTGACGCAGAGGCAGTGCCCCTCAGAACTTTGCGATTTAAATCTCTGAATCGCGCTGCAACTGCTATGGACAGGCGTGTCGCTTATCACCAGTCGTACAACTTGTTCGTTCAGTCATTTGGTATGACAAAAAAAAATACAGCAAGTAGAGTTCATAGCCCTTTTAGTTACCGCAGTTGGCAAAGTGTTTTTACACATAGTGTCTTTGTTTTAGTAATGTTTATAATTTTTAATTTTCGTTTTCATATTTCTGTTTGTTTGTACTTTGTTATTCTTTTGCTTTCTATTTATTTTCTTTTTTGTTTGGCTTTCCAAATTTTGTTTTTGTTACCTCTGTAGTATCATTCGTGGTAGTCAAATAATACGTCTTTTTCTTTCTCAAATAATTTGTTTTAATTTTGTTTTTTAAAGGTTTTGTCGTTTCTTCAATTTTTTAAATTCTTTTGTGGTAGTCATTGACTTACGTGGTAGTGTATAAATGTATTTTCATATTCCTTCTTCTCAATAGCGAGAAGAGGGATGGTACTTGAATATGTACAATTTTTTGTTGATATTTGAGAAGTGTTTAGTTTCTTACATATCAACAAAATTTTATACAATAAAATTTCAGCGAAATTTAGAACTTTAAAGATAAATAATTATAGCGTGAATCAAACTCGTTTACCTTTAATTTGGCTAGGTCTACGAAATAAAAAAGTTTGGGAACCTCTGCTTAAGAAGTTCACGTTTTCCGTCAAGATTATATTAAATGTGTAGTTCCATCTATAGAGTCTATAGAAACATTGTGCCTGTACTACTATTAACATGAATTCCACTTTATTATAATTACAGGATTTCCAGAAAATTCTCGATAATGCTAAATATGGTGTGGTGTACGTAAATTTTGGTTCCAACGTTCGAAGCTCAGAACTACCTCTGGCGAAGAAACAAGCGTTTCTAAAAGTGTTCAGTGAATTAAAACAAACTGTCATATGGAAATGGGAAGATGACACTTTGACGAACATTCCTTCCAACATAGTGATCAGAAAGTGGTTACCGCAAAAGGAAATTTTAGGTGAGTATTATTATATACTAGCCTTTCGGTTTTGCAGACCGTTTTAACCATATTTAAAAAAAATCAGTATATATTTAGGAAATGAAACTATTTTTCTGGATTTAAATCGCGTATATTTGTTTTTTCAAACAAACCGACGTTTCGGGCCCTTTACAGGTCCCATGGTCACGGTTGACAATCAACCGTGCAATACGCGATTTAAATCCGGAAAAATAGTTTCATTTCCTATGTGTAACAATCGCGAAAACCTAAGAACTCGATCAGTATATATTTTTAAATTTTGTTTTTTTACGATATCAAGTGACGGAACGACCAAGTCGTGCCCCTGCTAAGTAAGCGATACGTTTGTACATAGCAGTTGCACTGCCACTCAGAGCTTTAAATCACAGAGATCTGAGTGGCATTGCGACTGCACATATGCATGTGATTTCACCAACACTCTCTTACCCTTTTAAACCGGAACGCAGTAATGCTCACATTACTGATTGGCGGCAGAATTACCTATTTCTTGGCAGTACTTCTCTGGACGAACTGTTTCACAAAGATCGGCGGCAGAAATGGGTAAATTGACAGTACTTCTCAGGACGAACTCCTTCACAAGGAGCTCCAAATCGTATACTTAGCACTTTAGCGAAATTGGACTTTGTTAAGACAATTGTCAAAAAGCATATTTTTTTTTTTTCTGTACTGTTAGCAATATGGTCACCGTTGTAAAATAACATTTATATACATACGTAAGTGTAATCAGTATTGGAAGGGTTTTAGCGATTAAACTAACCATCATATCGGTTAATTCTATCAATCAGTTTGAAATATTAAAATAAACAAATAATAATACGCCAATTGATAGTCCCCATCTGAAAGTAGGAAATTCCCTGTACTATGAGTACCAGAGCACAAGGAGCTATACTGCTACTATTTTTTACTAGTATTCGTTTGTCAAGGTTGTGTAAGCTGTCAAGGAGGATTTTGACCCCCCTAACACAGATTTTTTCTATTATGGCAATCTCAGTCATAAATAAAAAATGTGAAAAAAAATTATCAGTGGTCAATTAGTTTTGAATTGAACTAGTCTTATCTTATTTCACCTTGTTTAGTTTTAGTTAGTTTTATAGTTATTTTGTTATTAGGCTTTGCTCTATAAATTTATTATTATTATTAACTATTTTGAAACGTAGAATTAATTCTTATAATATATTAATGACTGAAAACACAGGCGGACATTGAAAACGGCACTATACTGAGGCTTTGTCCTGAATTTGATGAAAGCATCAACTTAGTAATAGAAAACAGAGTACATGCACACGTATTATGTGATTTTCTATATATACAGTGCGTAATCTTTAAGTGTGCGATGATTCTGATAAATTTTGTATGCAAAGCAGTTGTTCGAAGCTTCTTTACGAATATTAAATGTATGAAAGCGTTTAACGTTAAATTTTGGATATTTCCAGTTTTATTTAAAAAAAGTTATGGATGTCGTTTTACTCATTAGGTAACGTATTTTTGATATCAGTTTAAGGGGTTTCTCTCTTATATTTACGGAATACTCGCCTGGGCACACTTAATGATTACACCCTTTAAGTGTGTTTTTTTAGTATAATTTAAAAAAAGTTATTTAGTTTGTTTCCAATAAACATTTTTTTGTATCAATTTATTACCTCTACCTGAAGTTTCCACCGTCGTGTATAATTGATTTTCACATGTTTGCCCTCCCATCCTTACCTTCTACCTGAGAATTCCATCGAATAACGTGTCTAATCAATTTGATGAAATTTTTCAGCTCATCCCAACATCAAAGTGTTCATAGCCCATGGCGGTTTGATCGGCATGCAAGAAGCCATTTTCAACGGCGTTCCAATCATGGGTATTCCAATATACGCCGATCAATACAACAACTTACTTGATGCTGAGAACATAGGTTTCGGTAAAATGCTGCAGTATCACGACATTAATGAAGAATCTTTGATAAGATCCCTTAATGACATGATTAGTAATGCATCTTATGGAAGAAAAGCGAAAGAAATTTCCAGAAGGTTCAAAGACAGGCCAATGACAGCTCTAGATACAGCTATTTTTTGGATTGAATATGTAATTAGAAATAATGGAGCGGATTACATGAAGAATCCAGCTTTGAGTATGAGCTGGATTGAGAGTAACATGTTAGATGTTTATGGGTTTGTTATTGTAGTAGATTTAGTGATTATTTATGTTTTTATTAAAATGGTCAAGTTTTTATTAGGAATAGGAAAAAAGAGTGTAACTGAGAAAAAGAAACGAAATTAACTAGTCAGTGTGTGGAAACTAAAATATTTACATAGGATAAATATCGATACTAGCAATTAACGCTCCCCAATTTTAATGAAAAACGTCAATAATGTAAAAAAATAGTTAATGCCCTAATATACTGATGATAAGATACCTGCTCCCTTATCCGACCTTTTGGTTCTAAGAGTCTTCTTGTGCATTCGTGGTTTAAAATTGCATCCTGTATTTAAGTAAGTATACGTTAAAGATTGAAAATTGAGAAAAAAAATTGAAAATTGGCTTATAATGTATCTTCATGCAATAAAGAAGTCATACCAAAATGAATTTTAGCGCTCACTGATTAAAGGTTACCTTTACTTTGTTTAACATTTCTCTTCACACTTATCTATCCAGAACCAAATGGTATCGCAGGGCATCAACTGGTCTTGTAAAATTCATGCCTATATTTCTCTTTTTAATCGTATAATCTGTTGGGCAATCAAAAATAGCTAAACAGCGCCCATTATCCCCACCAACACAGTTTTCTCCTGTAAACGAAGCATAATGTGACCTGAGTCTGGATGTCTGTGGCTGGTATAGTCGACCACGTGTGGATAATTAGACAAATATTTGAACGATACATTGGTGTTTGCGAGGGGAGAGCGCTTTGTCCGCGAATGCTTGCACTTGCAGGTGGTAGCATAAATTTTAGTACGCGGAAGATAAACATGTTATAAATGTATACCTAAATAAACATTATAGCTTTGTTATAATTATTAATACAAAGATCACTTAGAAAAAATTCCTTCGATTCGGCCGGATTCGAACCGACGTCACCTAGCAAACCGTGCCAGACGCTATGCCAACTAAGCCACGTAACGACTCAGCGGACCTCTTCTTCTTCTTCTTGTTCTTTATCTTGTTGTCCGATGTTTGTATTTGGTTTTCAACGACTTTTTAGCCGTAGCGCCATCTATGAGAAATTTATGAAAGTATTTCGTCACCGTCTTTGTATAAATAATTATAACAAAGTAATGGAGTAATTTCACAAAAAATAATTAATTGTCATGGTAATGAAACATTTTGACATGCAATAAAAATTTAATTATAACTTGTTTATAAAAATTCAACCTCAGGGTTTGTGGAATTATATCTATTTGCATTAAGTACATGTTACATTACATTTTATTGAAATCGGTTAACGGAAAGTGGGTGAAATCCAATAAACCGGATTTCTATCCTAATTTAATTAAAAGACTATTTTCTTTAAACTTGATTTAGACCTGAGGTACAATAAAAAAGAATCATGGAAATCGGTTCAGAAATGTTGAAGTAATCATGTGACACACCAAAAAATACAGTCGCATTAAGAACCTCCACCTTTTTTTGAAGTCAGTTGAAAAATGGCTCCTGCCCCCGTAGCATGGCTACGCATGATAGTCGCGACGCGCGTGATAAAATTGAAATAAGCGCGCGCTATTGGCTATCTAAATTAGATCTGACTGAGACAGCCAATAGCACGCGCTTATACCAATTTTATCACGCGCGTCGCGACTATCATGCGTAGCCATACTACGGGGGCTGGTGTCGTGAGTTAACGATATTGCTTCACATAGCGAGGTGCAAACAATATAAATCAGAAGGCAAATCGCAAACATTATAATTGTATGGTAATATGGTGATAGCATTGGCATTTGATATCAATTTCACAATATGTGAATTTCACAGTGTTGCTTCTTTACATTTCCGTATGACCATAGGTATTAAGGAGAGGTATTTCAATGCGAGCCTCTTTTAGGAGTTGAGGTGTGGGGGCGATCCGTGCGCTGTAAATTAATATGAATAAAATAAGAACAGGCGAAGAAAATTTGACACAGATTTGGATCTGTGACAAGCGCCGGCGTCGACAAGCGCCGGATGGCGACTGACGGCGCAGCGGGCAGATCAAATTTTAGACCGCTGGGTAACCGCTCACGCGATGCGCTCCTCCTACCGCAAAATGGCGGATGTTTGGTTTCGCAAATTAGAAAAGCATTCAGTTTAAATACAAGTTTTTATAAATAAAAATTATTATTCTGCATTGCTAAATAAATACCCTCTGTACTACCAACAAAAACATCTCAAATAAAATGCAGTAATACACCGCAAATCCTGCACTTAAAAAGCACTAATGAAATTTTTGGTGTACTTGGATAAATATGATAATATTCCATTTGAGTGGTTCTAACGTTTACCATGAATTACTCCTTAAAGTATAGTTTATAAACATTTATATTCAGGGCAAACTTAGAAAACGCTACTTACGGTATGTTTTCAATAAATAAACACCGAAATCACCAGCCCAAACATAAACACACACGATTGTCGTGGCGTATTTTTGAAGTTGTTTATTTTTTTTAAATGACAGACCCAGGCATTAAAAACTTTATGGTTTGCTAGAGTAGTTACCGAAATAGCAATTAATATTAGTTCTTTTACCTGTTATAACTTCGATATCCGATAAATCGGTATAAAATCATCACCGGCACCTCTAGGTGTGGTATGCATCTACGATTGCATGTATCGCGTGAGCGGGTAATTTGCAAATTTTGGGATAAATGTAAATTTAATAACTACTAGGGCTTCAGCTGAAAACCTATATTTAGCAGGTTATCTGTAGTACTTAAAGAGAAATATCCACATGTCAAAATTATGTACAAAGTTAGATATTTTATTCTTTAATAATCCGCTTTAGACTTTTATTTTAGCCAGTTTTCAGGATTTTATGCGATTGGGCGAAGTACATCGTATCGTGTAAAACATTAGCATATCCTTTGGACTCTTTAGGTGTATCGTATATGTTTTATAACATCGTTATCTAATGGGAAATACCTAAACCATTTGATCTAGCAAAACAGTTTTTCCCACTTCTCCTCCGGTAACTCGCCTAAAAATATGTTTTCCCAACTGAGATTTCAACCTAAAATTAATAAAAAAAAAGTATTTGAAGCAATCCCCCAATGTCGCGCAAAGCTTATGAATTCAAAATGCGCACCTCTCGTTTCCCAGTATAGCGTCTCATTTAACCCTTTTGTGAATGTTTCTTTCAGTTCACGTTTGTTGTTTGCCGTGTCTAGGTAAATGTTTGCGCTGCATTCCAGCTCGCTGGCGGAAGTAGCTATGAGTTTATAAGAACGGGTTATTATTGTTTTTTAATACATTTATATTGTGGAATAATGTTAAAAATGTAGACTGGTTACGGAAACAAAATATTACTCACTCAATAAGAATGGTAGAGTTAAATTGATGACATTTTTTTGTTTTTGTTTTAGATTTGTTTCAAAACTATTCTGCCAAATCATTGCGATGACAACTGCGCTCGCATTGGCCAGCCCGAATTGGAAACAATTGACGGGTGTCGCCAATGGGTGACGTCAATTGTTTCACTACAAATCGACCAGTTAAAACTTGAGTTTTGCTATAATGAGCGAAAATTGAAAAATTATGTATTTAATCATAAAAAGTCAATGTATTTAATATATAATTAACGATGACGATGTTTGTTTTGTAAATAGATGTTTTGCTGTTTTTCCCACACCACCAAATGGAACAGCCCCCCATTGTTAGAGATATTATCTTTGTTACAATAAACGCAGAATATTTTTGGAACATACGGAGACATATGTAGGTACTATTTCAGCTCTCTAATTTGAGATTTCAGCACAAATGAGAGTTGATATTTAAAAGTGATATAAAGCCCATTTGCCTGATGAGTCGCCACGGATGGATGGCCCTTATTTCGTTTCTATTTCTGGTTATATGTTCGATGATATATATTATGGTCTTATAGTGAAAACCTGGCGTATGTATACATACCTTATTTTTAATATTTTTGTGCAAGTAAAGCCTATAAATATCTTGCTTAAATATATTATATTAAGGTAATATAAAACATGAAAGTGCTATAATTTAATTAATTGATCCATTAAAGGGCAAATATAAATGGAAGACACTTTGCAAAGGAAATTTTATTTTTTTCACTTCTCATGCTCTTGAAGTTCGTATTTATGCTGGGTGTAGGCTGCATAAAATAGGATTTTATGCTGGAGTGGATAAAATAAGGAAAAACCATCACATGAAACGTGTCTAATTGTTGTAATTTTACATTCAATTTTAATTAAATAATCGTGTATTTGTTGTGTTACTGTTTAATTTCCTCGCAATCGAAGTTAAAAACAGAGTGTAACTCGTTCATAAAACATATTTTACCCTCGACTTAAGTATCTACTCTCGCTTGGGGCTCGCGTGGATATACTCGTCTCGGGTAAAATGACGCGTTTTATTCACTTGTTGTACAATCTATTATTATCGTGTTACTAAGGTCAGGAAATATTATTTTGAAAAATATTTTAAAAAAATTAGAAATTACTCCACTAGTTTTTATAATTATTAAACAAAGATCGAACACTTAGAAAAAAAATATTTTCTTTCAAAATATTTTAAATTTTTAGGAAAACGATTTGGTTAGCGACTTTTTAAGATTTACATTTGATACGTTTAAATACATTTCTGATACAAATATATGCCACGACACGACATTGCTAGTGGTAGCATTATATTGTTCCAATTAGGTAACTACATTATGATAATATTACAATTATCAGTGATAACTATCTCTTCGGACCCTGCCTTTAGACGATAATAAGTGGGGGAAGGATGGGTAAGTACGTGGTATGGTAGCTATTTTTATTGAATTATTTTTCAACAGTCTATACTGTGCACCTTAAAAAAGTCGATATTCAAATTTTTTTTTATGAGCCTATACTGTCCCACTGCTGAGCAAAGAAATTAATATAATATTCAAATAAAAAGAAAAAACATTTCCTTCACAAAACAAAATAATCTGGAGTGTTATTACTTGTAAAGCAGAACGTACGCCATCTAATAATGTCTGATATTGAATAGGACACTGAAATGACATCCTATTTACGAAACGTTTCGCAACATGAAAGCATAGCACTTATAAGTTTGCGTTTCATTTATATTTAATTAAAAATCTTCAGCCTCTGTATGCGGACGGCTCAGTATAATGATTATTATTGGTAATAAAGACAAGTCGAATGTTATTTCATTTTCTTGATCATTGTACTGTTCTATAACAGCGTTTCGAATGTAACACGTAAAATGTCTGAAAATTTGTGTAAAAAGTTTAGTTATTTAATTCGCACAGAAAAAATTACAAATTTAGACAATTATTTGTAAATATAAAAAATAAAACCATAATCGCCAGGTTTACTGTGTGTCTCTGTGAGGCGTGACGGGTTAATTTATAATCACGTGTGTCTTTATTATGCTAAGTGTACGAATACATACACCTATAGAAGTAGACCGATACTACGGACTTACACATGCTACGTTCCTGACATACCTAATCGTTTTTATTACGATGTTTGTAATAAATTTATCGCATTACTGTACCTATGTGTTACATGGCGTTCATGTTAAGTATTTGTATTGTAATGTACAATATAAATGGTGTGTGTCAGTGGCGTATCTTTTCAGGTTATGGTGGTGTTTATAAATCACTAACTTATCATTCCATATCACTAAACACCGTATGTGCAGTGGATGTATGTACATATGTTAACTTAATTGCGTTACACACGAAGGGGGTGACTCAGAATTGTTAATATGTATTTACTTGTTAATATATTGTTGTACTTAAATTTTTTGGCACGGTTTGCTAGGAGACGTCGGTTCGGATCCTACCTTTACCACGACTTTTAATTTTAGAGGATGACAAAAAAAGGAATAGTATAAGCTTTTAATAAACAATTACATTATTATTATTTCTTTACACATTAAGTGTCCAAAAAAATTTAAAAAAAAAAGTTTTGTTTTCTATTTACAATTTGTCACCCTTTCCAGTGTCTCGCGTTATGTCAAAACCGTGGATTATTTTAAAAATATATGAAATGGCCTTACTATACATATAAGTATACTGTTGCTTATTTTAGACTACTCAGGCTTATTTACTCGAAATTGATGTTAATTAATTCCTATAACAAGCCTCACATTACTTAAGCAAACGCAATCTCGACGTTAATTTTAATTAATTTTATACCGTCAGTAATCGTGTTTTTGTACAAACAGATTTTCAAATTCATTCGATAATGCTATAATTATATGTGTCAATAATTGTAAGAAGCAAAATCATAATTAAAATTGATAATTCACACCTCTCGATGAAGAAAAGCATAACTTTATTTTGCTCCTTTTCTGGACAACCAGAAACAAATATTAATAGAACATAACGCTTTATTTTTTTTTAGTTTAGTATATATAGTAGCAATAGAGGTCCTTGTGAAAGAGTTCTTCCAGGGAAGTATTGCCACCTTACCTGTTTCTTCCGTCAAGCAGTAATGTGAGCATTACTGCGTTCCAGTTTTGAAGGGTAAGGGTGCTGGTGAAATTACAGGTACATGGGACTTGTCAACTTATGTCTCAGAGTGGCAGGCGCAGTGGCAGTGCCTGTCAGGTCTATGCGATTTAAAGCTCTGAGTGGCACTGCAACTGTTATGGACAGGAGTGCAGCTTATCACCAGGTAGCGACTGGTTCATCCCGTCACTTGATATTTAAAAAAAGTTAAATAGTCGTAGTTCTACGTAACCTACATTGTAGTCTAGCCAGAAATATCCTAGAGAGGCCTAATAGCCATAATTATTATATTTTAATTACATTTCTCTAAAAAAACCGAAGTCATAACAAACCTTGCTAGGCCTTTATTCCACTTATAAAAATCACGAAACATTTTAGGTTTAATTTAACAGTTCCCTGTATTACATAAGATTTTAGGATTTTATCTTCATTCTAATGTTGCTTAGTTCTTTCTTTATTTTTTATATAGTCATTTGTTATATAGTCATCATACTTAAAGATACGCCTTTCTTCAATTTAAAAAAAAATTACGGAGCAACATCAACACAATAGTAGTAATGTAACAAGTTTTTTGACATATAATTAAAAAAATGTGTATATGGTTTAAGTTTTTTTGGTTTTTTTCGCCATAGGTCAGTCAATTGTCTTTAGTCTGTCATGAATTGGAAAGGACGTATTTTACTGCGTTATCTGTCCAATGCAATAAAAAATTTCAATTTAGATTTATACCTTTCTTCCATGAGAGGTGTTAATTATGTCTTTATTTGGTAAGAATATTTCATCGAAATATATTGTACGTACAGTTAACAGCCCCAGTTAGAGCTTTCGCTTTCGAGTTTGTGCCGTAGCGTTGTCGTAAAATGGCGGTGAGTTGAATTTAATTATTGAATGTAAATAGAGATCTGAAGTTTTCTGTAAGTTATTGTTATACAACATCTCTTTTTTTGTATAATAACGCACACACTCAACATAGCCCCGCACTAGGGAAACCCTGAGTCGCGGGTGCCACGGACACACACATAGACAACCACAAATTACATCCAAACTCACGAAAGAAATAAATGTAGGCCATACAACTATTTCTCCCGGCCCGGGAATTGAACCTGGGACCTCTGTGTGGCAGTCCGGCATGGTAACCGTTCGGCCATGTTTAGTAGCTTTAATAGCCTAATAATTACATTTTGTTAAAATATTTTATTTTTTATTAATAAATTTAAGGCTATTTTATACATACATATTCTACCTGCCGCTATTTCTATAAAAACCACTGAGGGCTTTTCCGTGCACAGCGATATACGTGGGGCGCACCATAAGTTTACGGAATGAATGAGAAAAAAATACTATAAATGGTCAGAAATGAATTTGTTGCTTCTCAAAATATTCTCCGTTAGCATGCACTTTTTCAAACGAATGAACCAATTTTGAAAACATTTATGCTACTCCTCCGTGACAATCTCTGAAACATATTTTTCATAGTCTTTAACTGCCTCTTCAGGTGATGAAAATCGTTGATCGCGTTATTGGTTTTTAATTTTTGGAAATAAATAAAATTCACAAGGTGCCAGGTCGGAACTGTACGCGGGATGGCTCATAAGGTCAACGTTGTTCACCTTCAAAAATTAATTTGTCTGTCTGGCCGTGTGAGAAAAAGAGTTATTTTTACGAAGTTTGTGAATAACTTCCGACAAATGGTCGTGTAATAATCACTATTCACTGTACAACGATCCTCCAAAGCAACAGTATCCACTTGTCCAGTTTTATTAAAAAAAATCGTCCTCTAAGTGGGACTTTCCACGCGCGCCGCTTTGGTTAGTTTCGGCTCGTCTCCAAAGACCCATACGGTCGATTGCTGCTTTGTTTTGGGATCGTAATTATAAATCTATGTTTCGTCCTCTGTTACTATGTCCCACACCAAATTTGACGCCCCTTCATTGAATCTGGTAATCATGGCATTGCACCAAGTGAGGCGATCCGTTTTTTTGAGCCTCAGTCAAATTGTGTGGGATCCACATAGAGCACAGGTTTTTCACACCCAAATGTTTGTGTAGTATTGATTGTATTTGACTCATTGCCTATGTATAAAGATGCCCGAATCTCATGATATGTCACATGCCTGTCTGTTTTGATCAAAGGGCGCACAGCATCGATGTTTTTGTTGCTCACAGCAGTGGACGGGCGACCATCACGAAATTCATCACTGAGATTCACACGACCGCGTTTGAATTCTGCAAACCAGCTAGAAATAGTTGTCTTGCATGGTGCTTTATCGCCAAAAGCTGTTTGAAGCCGAGCGAAGCTCCTCTGAGCTGTTAAATTACACTTAAAGTCGTAGAAAATCATACTACGAAAATTGTCACGAGTTAAATCCATGATGATGTAGACAACCAATTTCTAAAATTACGCCCCAATGTAAAAACAAATGACAGTCAGATGAAACAAACTGTATTCTACAGCCAAAGAGTTCCATTTTAAAATGTTGTAATTACTTTTTAAATATTGTTTATGTAAGTGGCCAGTTCCGGAAACTTAAAGTGCGCCCTATGTATAAAGAGCTGTTTAATGAGTCAGAGCTAGACCAATAAAAATAAACACAAATTGACTGCCTCTGTGGCCGAACGGTTACCATGCTGGTCTGCCACGCCGAGGTTCCGGGTTCGATTTCCGGGCCGGGAGAAATATTTGTATGCCCTACATTTATTTCTCTCGTGAGTTTGAGTGTAATTTGTGGTTGTCTATGGGTGTGACCATGGCACCCACGACACAGGGTCCCGTGCGGGGCTATGAGTGTGATAAAGATAAAACAAAACATTTTTTTTCACTCACATTCATAGCCTTGCGTTTACAATGCAACAGTCAATTCGGTTTATTGTTGAAAATTACCCTACGTCACAACATTTTTAAAATAAAAATTTATATCTAAATATAAATTTAGATTTTATAAATTTATATTATATATTTAATTTTTCTGTAGCGCTCTGTTGTCTGTAGTAATTTTCAGCACACTAATTGTGATCGCAATAGTGGCGCGCGCGTGTCACGACGTTGGTCCTGCAACTGGGCTTCTAAATATTGTATGAAAATCAGAAGTAGCTTCATTGCAGGCTTCTATAACCGTTTAATTTGAAGGCGTCCTTACGAACTTTCTTCTCCAAAGTATCGATTACTAACGTAGATTTAGTTTACTTAAATGCGGTGTGTACAGTATACTGGCTTCGTTCTATGAAGGACCGGCCAATACCCTGTTACACCTGGTCTGTCGTATGCTATGACCTCGCAATTCCTATAATATTGTGTTGGTGTAATCTTCATCAAAAAGGTACATTCCGTTGAAGGAATGTGCTCAGTCACCACAATCTATTTTCAATTTATATTGGTGCGGTTCAGGTTGAATTCTTTTGTATTTTTACTTTTTCATTGGACCTTACATCAAAGTACACTTACAGCAGCTGTTGGCAACATGTTTTAAAAGACTTTTACCGAATTAAGATGGAGCTTGGTACTTTATTCCCAGAAAACATTTAATCTGCCTCAACCTTTTATGATCCTCAACATGATGATCAGCTAAATAGGTATAAGCTTGAAATAAAGAGTTTAGCAGAATAAAAAAAAATGTTGTGTACTGGATTTTTTAAATTTTTTTAAAACAAAAGGGGAAGACAAAATTAAATAATTATCAGCAACCTAACAAAAGTCCAAAAAGCAGCAACACTTAAACGCTAAAATGTTTATAAACTTGATTACAATAAAATTATTGGTCCTATAAAAAGTAATAGATTGTATTTAGAGGATGGAAAGAAATAAAGTCCAAGAGATTGTAACAATATTGACATTGATTTCCGATCTGTCAATGTAGTTTTTATGGCATAGGCCACTAGCACATTAGCCAAAAATAATTCATAAAAATCCGTTCCGTGGGATTCATAGGGGGATTCAATACATAGTATTAAAAATCCTTAACGTTATTCTGGAAATCGCAGGTCAAAAAAAAGAATCTTTTTAATTCAGAATTTCTAGATTTTGAGAGCTCTTTACAAAATATCAGCTGATAACCTGGTTAAATTTTCCATTTATTTTAGTACCACTAACGGAACAACTCTGTTATATAAATAATAATGTGTTTTAGGGCAGGATAGATATCAGATATAGTGAAATATTAGAACTTAATTTATATTGGTGCGGTAACGGAATGGAAGATGTCAATTATTGTGTAAAACGTACAATCTATAGATTACGTGCCAAAATACAGGTCATGCGTCTTCCGTAGAATTCTCGCGAACTCTCGGGAATACTATAATATCGTATCTAGTTCATACGTTACACAACTGACATAAAGTTGATTTAGCTATGTATAATTCATTACATGTAATTTCATTATAATAGAATTTAATTCCATTCTGTGGCAATGTCAAACGAACTCCCGGTCCGTCTGCTATACGCAACACACGTCTAATTAATAATGTAGCACAATTAAGCCGGATTACCATTTGTCTGACGTGTTGTTTCGTGACGCGTCAGAACGGTCTCGGCTTCATACATTTAGTATGGTTAGATTTATATTAGTGCATCGCAATCTGACGAGACAGCTTGTGTTGTGTCGCATCAGACGCGATCCCGATCTGCGACAGGACTCGGCGGAGAGGGCGCGTCACGTCAGATCAGACAATATAGATGTGAACGCTAGCTATGACATCTGAGCGCATCTCGACAAGTCACGTCAGACAAATATCAATAGTTCACATAGTGTTCACAATGTCATCAACCGTCATCAACGGCAACAGAACAGAGGAACATGCAAGACCAGCAACCACTCCAATAAGAGTGTCCGACTAAGATTAGAACCTCACGCATCATAACGCATCGCCGCTGCTTCTTTCTAATTTGTCCTTCTGATATTACATAATGACATATCATATTATCACAACATCAAGCGTGATAAATGACATAAAACTTTCAATAGGTATTAAAAATGTATAAAACACATTTTATTGTGAGTTTCAACACGCTTATTGCCAAAGTCAGGCGCTTTTGTTTTTACCGTGAGCAGCACAGAGTTGAATTTAAACGTTAAGTGCCAGGCTTGACGTGTTCTTGATCTTATACCTGCGAATATAGTGTAAGTCCAAGTCCAACCCTAAGAGCATTTGCGCACTATGTCCAATTCATATCAGTTCCGAATCCGAGAGACGACGGTCAAAATGTCACACTTCGGACGCTTGTGACATTTTATCTTTAGGTGTACAAGCGATACTCTTATTTTCACGAATTCAATCGGACTTAGTGCACAAACGACATCCGAAGTGGATCCAAGTTTTCTAGATTTGTATTGTCTCGGATTCGGAACGAATACGAAACCTCTTTATTAACTGACTTGTTAAATCACATGTAATTACTTAACAAACTACAAAAAAACTGTACTTATGGTGGGTCAAAGTTTTGTCCACAAATCAACAACATAATAAACAGATTGTATATTTTTATTCTTCTAAGATAATTATAATACCCCATTCAGTTAATTTACAGCGACTATTCAGTTATGGACATTCAATATTTGTATACAAATAATATAAACACGTGGTTGCCTTACAAACTACATGTAGCCTACAAATCGACGACGGTCGAATATTTTGAGGCAGTAGTCTACCTCATTAAGAGTTTGCAATTAAAACTTCGGAATCGGGCCGGCAATTCAGGCTGGAATTAACGCCAATGCGAAACACTCGGCAAATGAAAATCGGTAGGAACAACTCTCCAGCCATTTTACTTGGTTTTACTAAATATGTTTCTTGTTTATATTGTGTACACTTTGTGATATTGTGAAGGTTTGTTTTGTATCAACAATAATTAAGCTTGATTGGTTATTCTTTCTTTTTGTTTCATAATTCGTACTGTATAGATTTTCATGTAATGTTACTTTTGTACATAATTTTGAAGTAAACAGACATTTGATTTAAAAAATTTAAAAAAGTGGTCTTACGGTTTACACTGTTTGCGTTGGATAAGGAGGTACCGGATTCGATTCTCGGTAGGACCAATTTGGCTTGAGCTTTTCTAAACTTCTGTGGGTTCTGACTTGGGTGGTCTGGTTAGCAAATTGATGTTGCTCTGCTATATGACAGGGAATTCTATATTTTGGAATCAGGCAATGTGTGGTTACCTGACACATTATTATTAATAATAAATGCTTGATAAGCTGTTTTGGACATTTTGGATACAGAAAAAGGTTCAAATATGAAGTACTACAAGCCAGCTTTGTGCCTTTTGTAACTAAAACACGTTTGGTCCTTGGGGAGTGGAGAGGAAATCTAGTCGAGAGTCCATGGTTAGCCGTTTAGATTTGAGGCAAGGCAACTCAAGGCAGTCTCCGATTGGGGCGATGCCAATCTTGTCAAATTTAACGCTAGCAAAACGCAGGCGTGTTTATTCTCCACAAAACGGAGTCCCTTTGAGCTGACTCCGACTTTCCGCAATATATCCATACCGATAGCCGACCGTCTCCAGCTACTTGGAATGGACCTGTCGTCCAATCTGAACTTCGGCAGATACATTGAATCTATGGCCAAAAATGCAGCCAGGAAGCTTGGCATTCTTTCCAGGGAGAGGCGTTACTTCACATCAGGACAGTTGCTTCAGCTGTATCAAGCACAAGTCCGGTCGTGCATGGATTACTGCCGCCACTTTGGGATGGCTCTGCTACTTACCAATTGGCCACCTTGGATACAATTGACAAACATGCCAAGAGGCTTATAAGTGACTCGGAATTAGTAGAGGTGAAGCTGCAGAGCCTTGAACACAGCCGTAAAGTTGCCCGGTATTGTACAGATAGATATATCACAGAGAGTGTGCGATGGAATTACACGATTTAATTCCGACTTCCCCTTTCCATCATCGGGAGACTAGGCGTACGCTTGGCTTCTACCCCTATTTTGTGGATATTCCAAAGATACGCACGAAGCGTTACGCTTCCACATTTATATGGCGAACGGCTATGGAGTGGAATTCCCAGCCTGCAGACTTGTTCCCTGAACGTTATAACTTGGACCTTTTTAAGGCGTGAGTGAATAGGCATTATTTAGGTGTGCATGCTCCATCGTCGACCTCACCGTCAATTCCCATCAGGTGAGATGGAGGTCAAATGCGCACTTACATTTGAATAATAAAAATAAATTCCACGACATAAAACCTTCCACGACACGCCTCGTTACTGAGCTTCTCATACAAGCCTGTGGTATAGTTTTTAGCTAACCAAAGAGGAAATATTGGCAGTATTTTGGGCACAATGCTTTAGTGTGCATTGAAATGATGTACCATCTACTGAAAGACAAGAATTGATGATTAATTTAAATCAGATGATTAAAATTGTACTTTTCTATTGTATGAAAAAACATTTTATTAAATTAGACTAACTTGTTAGGTTTTCGCGATTGTTACACAGGAAATGAAACTATTTTTCCGGGTTTAAATCGCGTATATTTGTTTTTTTAAACAAACCGACGTTTCGGGCCCTTTACATGCCCATGGTCACGGTTGACTGAGATGGTACAGTCATCAACCAGTTATATCTATTATTAATGCAAACCACCCTATTTTTTCACTAGTTTCAAAAGTTGTTACTTAAATATCTACCTTATTTTTACTTTTGCAAAGAAAACTTTCCGATTTAGTTTACATTACATTTTACAAATTATTTTATTCAATTAATTTTTATTAAGTTCAATTCATTGTTAATTAATAATAGAAATTAGAATAAATTAAAACATATTAATTTGTACTGCAATTATGTCTGTTTGGGATTTTTCATCAGAGGAAATACTGGAAAACTCGGAGAGCACGTGGTGTCTCAGTCACATGTCTCAGTCAACCATGACCATGGGACCTGTAAAGGGCCCGAAACGTCGGTTTGTTTGAAAAACAAATATACGCTATTTAAATCCGGAAAAATAGTTTCATTTCCTAACTTCTGTTGTCCTAATTTTTTTCTCGGATACAATGAAATGATCATTACAAGAAACTGAGTCGATTAGTTTAAAAAAAATACAATATTATTAATTTTTATGGACGACTCGATCAAAACAATTACTGTGTTAAATTTGTTTTCACCAAAAGACCTAATGGTTTCCAAGACAGTTCCTTATATCACCTATGGTTTCGGATTTCCCCACACTATCCTTAGTACGAAACCAAATCACACTGTTAAGCATGTTTAGTATATGATATATTGTAGAAACTCGTTATTAAGAAATTAATTATTGTTGAATAAAATAATAACCTTGTTCCTTCGGTCTGTAACCTTGTTGGTAAAAGCGGTAGCCCCGGTGCGGAAACAGACGCGGGTTCATGTCCAGTCAGATCGAGGGATTTTTTCATTATGTTGTTTGATCTTTGTATAAATAATAACAGCAACAAGTTATTGCATGTGGAAAAGTAATATTGCGTAAATATCACCTAATATTTCAAAAAATACACCCAAGTTTACCGTTACAAAAGATACTGCATTTTATTGATTTAGTTAACTATCAAGCATGCACTCGCAACACAATCATTTTGCCTTTAAAGCCAGTTAGTCTACGCATAAAATAGACTACATAACAAAAGCCCCGCCTAAACAAGGTTTCAATACAACCAACTTGTTATTGCGGTTGGATAAATGCTCCCAACAGAATTTCTCCATTTTCTGCAAAGCAATCACAAAATATACGTATTTGCATGAGAATGGTTATGGCTAGTGTTTGAGTTAAATTTGCACCCTCATCATGTTTCAAAGAATTATTTTTAGTCTAGCTAAAACAAGACTGAAGTGCTCCGGATTGAAAGGCGGGTAGAATCATCGTAATTTCGGGAACAAACTAAGGGTGCCTTCAAATTAGACTCTTATAGAAGTGGTGTAGTGGCGCCACTGTGGCGGTGTAGTCGCGCCAATATATTTTTCATACAATATTTGGGAGCACATTTGCAGCGCCACTGCCGTGTCACGCGCGTGCAAGCATACTTAGTATCGTGAATGTCTATAGGGGGAGGTAATCAGTTTCCATTAGGAAGACCGAATAACTACTTTATACCTATATATTATAAAAATACTCTTATAAACATTCACTGTTCGTTTTCATTCGCAAACGAATGCTCCCTACGACGCCTATACCGACAGCAAGTGTAACTTGGTCGCAATAGTGCAGTACGTACAACATAAACAAACCTAGAATTATATAGCCAGTCAGTGCTGCAGTTTTGTTATGCTGTATGCACGTGCGCAAAAAATCTCGTGTCCCCAGCTCCGCATGTCATAAAGCCACTGTGCGGAATTGAATGGACAATGTTTTGTGGACAGATAGAGATGGCGGGCACCAAGACTTGGGAATGGTATTTGTAATGATCTACTATTTATATCTGTGATACTCGAAATTTTGTAAACCCATCTGGAAGAAACCGAAAGAGAGGATATTATTATGTACAATGAAGAGTATTATTGTGTGATATAAATTAAAATACCTAGCGTCTTGTTTATGTAAATATTTGTCTTTTATTTAAAAAAAAATATTTTTAAAAATTTCTTTGTTTTATTTGTGGTTTTGTTTCGTAACGAAATGATCTTGTTGATCTCAAAAAAAGGCGTTGTTCGTAATTATTTACTTATGTTTTACGTCAGAATGTTTTGATTATGTTTCGTTTTTTTTCTTTTGTTGTTAACAAGGAAACAAATTTTCTTATTTTTTACTAAAATAAAGAAAAATATTAGGAGCGAATAATTTAAAAGCCGGTCTTGTCAAATTGAATCAAAACATTTCTACAATGTAATAATTAATATGAATGTAATATTATTGTGAACTTTACATAATATATTTGTACTGTGTTGCTACACCACTGTTATATTTACATAACAATAAATTAATTATTATATGGATCGGCTGTAGTTGAGAGTATATATCTGGTGCACGTTACCATCCCAAATGACGGGGGTCTCATGGGTATCTTGATCTAAAGCATGAGATCACTGACACGTGAAGTGTCGCTCCATTGGAATAATTCCAATTGTTTTGTTTGTAAAAGGGTTAAGACGAAATTTATCTTGGTTGCGAAGATTTTGGATTTGGAGCGTGTGAAGATAAATTGATTGCACGATACTTAAACATATGCCTTTTAGAAATAAAATATACTATATAATAAACTCATAGTCCCCTGAAAAGAGAAATTCATTGAAATATCTTTCACAATCGAATAATACTGATTTTTCCGTTGATGAATGTGTTAAAAAATGAACATTTTGCGTAACTTTTGCATTTTTTTTTATCGAGTGGAGTTAAGATAATCGCCTTTCACATAGTTCACTACTGCTATCTTCTGTTTTCGTTATCGATTGAAAAACAAGTTGAATTTGTATTTCTTAAAGTCGAAAACGCGATTTTCCGTGTAGTTAAAATACGTCAAAACGTCTATTTTGTGTCCCACTTCACCTTAACGCTCGCTAGCAACTGGAGGCGGTTGGATTTCTATGGCGTGTCACTTCCAACACAAATACAGAATGCAGTTCTGCTCGATATGTCACATACCGTTCCCTGGTTCTTAACAGTTTTTTCTTATAATATCGAGTGACGGGACGAGAGTGGAACAAGTCATGTGTCTGTTGGTAAGCTACACTCTTGTCCAACTTTAAATCACAAAAATCTGAGAGGCACTGCCACTGCCCCTGTCACCCTGAGACACAAGTTGACAAGTCCTATGTGCCTGTAATTTCACCAACACCCTAACCCTTCAAAACAGGAACCCAGTAATGTTCACATTAGTGCTTGATGGCAAAAAGTTAAGGTGGCAGAACTTCCCTAGACGAACTCTTTCTTAAGGAGCTCTACTGCTACTAAACTACGGTATTGCCAAAACATCTCTCCCATTGAAAAATGCTAAATTTGCCTTTTAGTCTAACAGAGAGGTGAGTACCTATAACAGATACACAAAATAATAACAAGTTTTACTTTTACAAAATAATGGCTCACATTAAAAAAATTGGCTTTCCCACAAATATCTAATCGGTATCTTATAGATTGTTATTGAAATCCCCCCGACCGTTATATTGCGGAAGCTGGACCAATTCGGCGGGGATTTAGGTAATAATTATTCCCAAAATCTCCGGTATTTCTCTACTAAAATAAATAATATTGTCTCATGTAATAATTTACTCTTTTAATAAATCTCGTATCTACTGGTTATAACTGGGACAACTCTAGCCGATGCAATGGATGGGAGCTAATGCAAATGTGCATGAATAGGATAGTTTTTCTCTCACTTCATTTACTGTCCTACTTGGTGAAAGGCATTTTATTCGCTGGAGAAAAATGAACTCTAATTTGAATTACAATATAAGAGGATAATAATTACCTCTGAATTTGTAAAAAGCAGCCTATCTCAAAATCACGTAATTCATAAGGAAGATAGTTAAAAACAACTGCAGAATATCTAAAATGCAAGTCGATGAATCGTGTATAGACCCAATTTGTAACGTGATTATTTTAAACAATAAAACGCTCTTTTTCATAATTAAATTTACCTCATTCTGAGTGCAGCTATGTAGAGCTTAGACTACTATTCTTATACCTAGGCCACTATTCTTGAAAAATAACGATATAAATATTAAATACTACGTCTTCTTATCATAATCTTTTAAAAGATGTCTAATGGGTATACTTTTTTAAACACTGGTAAACTATATTGGCAATACATTAATATACAAAAGGATATGTTTTTTTTAACGGCAAAAGAAGTTTTTGTTAAGGTGGGTGTTTTTTGTTTTGGGCTGGCTTTACTAATGACTATTTTCACGCCTCGCCACCCCATCTTTTGAGGGAAGAGTAACTGTAGCACAATTTGCACGCCTCCCGCAAATATATCGTACGTATTGAATTTAGCGCAATGATTGTTAAGCCGATATTTAAAGCTGATAAACAAAGTCAAGTTTAGTGTACTTCAAAATTCCTATAAGACTTTTAAATCTGTTCGTCTAGAGCTCAGAACATTTGGTTTAAAATGCTGAGCAAAGGCCTCCCTCCCCTCTTTTCACACCTCTGTTTTGCGCCACTGAGGTCCAGTCCTAATATGACTATATATGAGAAAAAAATTCTATTGTAAATTGAAATGCGCAAATGTGCGTAACTGTGAAAAAAGAAAAAAGAACTGCTGCACTTATTTGTAAGTTAGGAATCGATATTCTACCTAGTTGATTCGGGAAGAAGTACAAGATACATGTTTATTACGGTGATTTACGACAGACTTTAATCAAATCAGTTTATCACATTCTTTATACACTCAACCACAACGTGATTAAATTAATTAATAAAAATTATTAATAATAGTATGATATAATAAAGTAGGGAATACTTGGTACTTGGTGTAACGGGCTGGTATCGGCAACTCGACGTCAAGGTGCCTATTTTGCGTGTAATATAATGTAGGGAATAATTCCCAGCACTAAAGTCAAAATCAAATCATCTTTATCTATAATTAAGTAAATAGCACTTGAAATAAATACTATATATACATCAAAATTCAAAAAACCCCGTGATCGAGTGGCTTGCATACTGATTTTGAGGTCCCGGGTTCGATCCCCGGCCGGGTCAATGTAGAAAACTGGTGTAAAAAACGGAAAAGCTCCGTACTGTCTTGAGTCTGTGCGTTTGCGGTACCGTCGTTGTTTCCGATTTCCATATCAGTGCTTTAGTTACTTACTTTGGGATCAGAGCAACGTATGTGATGTTGTCTAATATAATACATTATTTATTTAGAGCAACGGGATTCATTCTGAACGCTTCCCAGAACACCCAGACTACAACCAATTTATAAAAGTTCATTTCCCAAATTGATCCTACCCAGAACCGAACCCTGGACCTCATCATCCAGTGTCCACAGTGCAAACCTCTGGGCCACAAAGTTTGTTTTATTATCGTACCGTAATCATTAAAATGCTGCTGCAGTCGTTATTTTATTCAACGAAATCACATATCTGTTTATCAATCACAATTTTGTTTCAGTGTATGTTTGAATTACCGAATGTTTTAAGCACTTCTCGGTATCAGAACATCGGAAGTGTAATTAAATCAATTAAAAGTTTACCTAATCGTTTAAGACATAAGGTTCTTTTTGAAGTGACGCTTCACGAGTTTTTAAAACCTTATTCGCTTGTTTTCGTACAACACGAACGATGCTTAAGGTTTTAATTAATTAATTACAGAATGACAACCCATCGCTGTGCACCGGCCATATTTAGCTAGGCATTTGTCCATGCATGCGTTACCACAGACGAATTTTTTCTATGACCAAATTGAGGCCATCCTTAAGAAGAGCCAGGTCAAGAGTACTCTTAATCGACGAGCATGTATGAAAGCACTGATTCGTGTTGATGAGGCGAAAGATGTGTGTCAGGACCGTAGCAAGTAGAAGACTTTTGTCTCTGTCTACCCCGATGGGAAAAAGGCGTGAGGTATATGTATGTATATGTACAAGAGCATTATGATTCGATCTGTGGGTCGATACATACGATACATTGCGATCCAAAAAATCGATTCTAGGAAAAAAATGGTGCATCTCTAAATTAATAGTAACTTCTATGTTGCGTAACATCATAAGTACAGTGAAAAATGATCTCAGTTCCACGGCGACAGGTTCTAATATCAATTCATGAACACTCTATTCGTAATGAAATTGCTTCGTCTTAAGCAGCCCGGCACGTATTGATAAATCAATTTGAGCCAAAGGTCGGCAATCCTCGAGTGCAGACTAATTATAACAGATTACATTATTCGCCGTCTATAAGACAGGCCTTTAAGGGTCGGGTGCCGTTAAAATCGGAGGTGAGTTATAGGAATAGCCAGTATAATTATTGAAATGAGAACGAAAATGATATTTGTTGAAATTGTTTTCAATTAGAAAGTGGCATCTGGTTTCATTCAAATTTGTTTTAAAGAAAGTATCGTTTTCGGCTATCGCTAGTATAAAATGGCCAACATTTAAATAATTAATTTTTAAAGAATCCATTTGTCTAGCTAAATCGAATTTTTAAAATGATTGTTAATTTGTTCTATTTTTATCGTTTATAATATATAGAAAAAAGAATGCCAAAAAATAATGCCAGAGACAAGTAAAACAATAGTAATTGACACAACGCTAACTCGTACAACGTAACTGTCAAATCATTTAGCAAATTTAAATAAAAAAAGACACAAAAATATGAAATTATTAATCATATATTTTATAATCTATGACGAATAACATGCAGTAAAAAACATAATGTTTGATAATTAAAAAGTTATCGCAAGTCATCGTAAAGTTGCCTCCGTGGCCGAATGTTATTATACTGGACTGCCACGAGAAGTTCCTGGCCGGGAGAAATATTTGTATGACCTACATTTATTTCTCTCGTGAGTTTGGGTGTAATTTGTGGTTGTCTACGTGTGTGTCCATGGTGCCCGCGATACTGTAGTTTCCCTAGTCCGGGGCCATGAGTGTGTGCGTTATTAATATTATTTATTGTTAGAATTTTTAAGTTAGCGTAATGTCAATTGCCGGTGTCGATTATTTCTAGTCTAAAATCGTGAATATTTTCCTGACTGACTGACCTTACCAAATTATTTGATTATGCATTACAGAGATAATGAAAAAAAAAATATCAAAACGTTTTTATTCCCACCCACATGCACTAAAGTATTAGTACCGTTATATACAGTTTGATTTGTTCAGTTTTTTATGAACGCTTTCGAAAATAATTCATATGCGTTTATACACATTTTTTAAGATATAAGACAAGATTATGAGAAATCTTTTTCAAAACGGTGTCGTGATTATATATTTTTGAACTCAACACAAGATACAAATTTTTGAAATATCTAATATTTTCATAAATATTCGAAAGTGTGAACGTTTACATTTCATTGCACGCGACTGAACGCAATTTACAACTTTGTGTAAAATTTATTGTACATATTTGAGAAAAGCTAATGTAAGTTTTGCATTAAAATTTCTTGACGGTTTTTAATTAGTCAGTATTTAGGTGTATCGTGAATATTCTTGTTTTAATAAGATTAAGACTTTCCTTGTGAACTAGGTAAATAGGTCTTTTGATTGCGATTGACTTTATAATTTTATTGGTAGTACATGTTTTTATAATCAAGTTGGTTTTTTATAGTGTAGTGTAGTTAGTCATTTAATGTTAATCAGCGGAGATACTATGGGACACACAAACGCTACGAAAAATCGATTTCGCGGCTGTTAGTTTGATTTTCGCGTTAAGAAAATCTGATGACGTCGACACACACAACTCCGATTATTTATCGATTCAAATTTTCATACAGTTCCGTCGATGATAAAACTGTAAAGTTTCCTCATACACACGTTACGATCAGTAGGTACCGATCGAACGTATCCTGATCATAACGTATTTTATCGCATTTGTAGGTCCCATTAGTGTGCTTAATTATATTTTGAAGTGCAGTTGAATATTTCCCCATTTAGTAATACTTAACTTTGGTAGTTTCTAGATTATACTAAACGCAAATCAGAATGATTCATTTAACGTTCGTCATAGAGATGAGGTAAAGTCGATAGATGCTTGGTGTATTTGATTTTTGAAGCAAAATAGAGACATTATAGTTTTAAGTTCCAGACGTATTTTGAACGATGTTTAGACGTGTGAAGTGTTTTGCATTATATTGAAGGCATAAAACACACAACTATATTTCAAATGCAATTTCGATAGATATTTTAGAACAAATCAAAAAACGTTTATCGTATCATTAATTTATAGGTTTCAAAAAAGTAATAACAATGACACGTTAATTCACTGCCTATGGTTAAAATTCATAATTTAAGAAAGAACACATTGTCGTAAAAAATTTAAAAAAAGTTTGTCCGATCATTTCTCAAAAGTGAACATTGAGTTTCTGTTGTATTTACTTTAATTTAATGTATTTACTTATACAAATTAGTGTACGTCATTACAAGATTATATTGTGTAGATTTTTATGGACTGTTACAGGGATCGTCCTAGATTATTTTTAGTATAATAATAGGGGTTAAAGTATGAAATTGCCGATTTGTACTGAAAATCTAAATTGTTTATTTTTTAAATTTTTAACAAATTTATTTAATCAAAATAGTTGCCATTATTATCTATACATTGCTGCCATCTAATGGGAAGGTTATTAATGCCTTTGCGATAGAACTCCGACGATCTAGACTGCACAAACTGTGTGAAAGCATTTTGTACTGCCTCCTGGGAAGAAAACTTCTTGTCACGTAGATAATTGTCCAAATCACGAAAAAAATGGTAGTCCGTTGGAGCAAGGTCTGGTGAATACGGAGGATGACGAATGGTTTCTAACTGCAGTTCCTGAAGGGTCAAAATGGTTTCTCGTGCTGTGTGAGGTCTCGCGTTGTCGTGGAGCAATAATGGTGAAGATCGATTCATGAGTCGGGGCTGTTTTACTGCTAGTTTTGTCAACATGGTTCGGAGTTCGGCACAATAGACATCTGCCGTTATTGCTTGACCAGATCGGAGAAAACTATAGTGAATAACACCATGCTGAGACCACCAAACAGTTACCATTACCTTTTTATTGGTAAGTTTTGCTTTAGGACACTGTTGTGGCATTTGACCTGGGGTCAGCCATTGCATTTTTCTTTTCCGGTTATCATAAAGAATCCACTTTTCATCACATGTTACAATTCGATCCAATATTCCTTCATTTCTGTACCGGTTCAACAAGGCAACACAAGTTTCAATACGCGTTTCTTTCTGCAGATCAGTCAAATCATGAGGCACCCATTTTTCGTATTTTTTTATTTTATTGATTTGACGCAAGTGAGTCAATATTGTGGGTAAGGTAACGTTAAACCATGCCGCTAATTCCTGGGTAGTTTGACTAGGATCGGCTTCCACTATCTCTCTTAATTCATCGTTATTCACCTGTGTGGGCGGTCTTCCTCGTGGCTCGTTCTTTAAGTCGAAATTTCCATCACGAAAGCGTTTAAACCAAATCGCACGGTGCGTTCATTAGTAGACCCCTCTCCAAACGCAGCATTGATATTGCGGGCTGTTTCTGCCGCGTTAGTTCCGCGTCGGAACTCGTATTCAAAAATCACTCGAATTTTCGCAGTATCCATCTTTCTTGTCTAAATTGAATAACAAAAACAATTGAAAGTCGATATTCAAATGTTTCAAATTAAAAAAAAAAATCACAGAAACCATTTGAAAAAAGTTTCATTCGAAAACCTCAAACCATGAAGATTCTATGAAAATTCAAAGAACCTATTGCAATAAAACGGCAATTTCATACTTTAACCCCTAATATTTAAGCGACTCGCTCTAATAGACCGCCGGTTCTCCCTTAAATACACAAACTTTAGCAGTTACTTGCACAGATTATCTCGTATTTCTGGGTACTCGAACTACACGACTATTCCATTTATGTGTGCGCTCGGATCCGCTTTCCGATGTTCTAACTTCAGAGTGTCACTTCGATTTGTATGATTTTACAATATGCACCTGGGGACTAGCGCTAGGGACTAGATTTCCAATTGACAATCGAATTAAATTCTCTAAGATTGACTCTCCGTGTAACAACGTCGCAATTGTAAAAATGCACAAAATTAATAAATATGACATAACCATTTTAAAGTATATTTACTACGGAAACAAGGACGTTGTATGTAGTTTTTACAACGTGGCGCCAGATTTGTTGTAGCATTAGAACAAAATTGAAATTGAATTATAAAAAAAATCGACTTCAAAGTTCGTGGAATTACATATGTTTGAAATCATTTACCGGAAAGTTCGCGAAACCAGATTCATCCCCAAGTTTCCCACTCATACAGATGTAATATTATCTTCGAATTTAAGCGGGACCAATAGCCCTCACTATTGGTCCCGCTTAATATACAGTCTTTCCAAGAAAAAATAATGGTCAAAATCGATTCATAAATTTGTCGCGTAACATACATACAAAATAAAAATGAAAAAAAAAAACAGTTTAATTGAGAACTTCTTCTTTTTTTGAAGTCGGTTAAAACTACAAATACTTTATTTTGTTCTGAAAATTTCCAAACTGTACGCTTGTGCGATATGACATGTAATCCTAACTTACCTGACTTATAAATTATAATTTAAAATGGACATTTATACATTATACATTTAACGTTCATAAGGCTCATTTTGGCTCTTATCAGTATTAATTTATTTCCTCATCATCAACTCATTTATACGTCCCACTGATGGGCACGGTCCTCCTCTCAGGCGGTAGTTCAGGTCATAGTCCGCCACGCTGGCGCAATGCGCGATATGGGGACTTCATACGTTTTTCGATGGTTGCGAACCTTCTTCGATGTGCAGGTTTCATCACAATGTTTTCCTTCACCGAAAAGGTACAATGGGGAAATTTGAGAGGTGCGACATTTACTTTAAACTCCTTATTTGCCTGGGTGTCAACTAATTTCCGTTGACTTTTAATTTCATTACAAGTTTCAGAAAGTAAATAACGCCGTCGTTTAAACCACCAAAAATGACCACCATAAAGTGCACATATTTCAAATTCATAGTGAAAACTAAGTGCCAAAAGCTTTCTATGACTTTATAATGAATATTCTTTTTTTGCAAATAAGCCTCGGTATCTTGCTAATTAGCAAAAACGTGGAACAAAGGAAGTCTATCAAGAATAAAATTCACAATGTTAATACCATCAACGTTTTTGTTGGTTATACGAGTGCCGTGCTCAGTATAAAATGTATGCTAATCGGACATTTGCATATGACTGGAAAAAATCACTGGGCCATTAAAGAGTGTTGCCATAGAACTTGGAAAGGATTGGAGAGGGTAAAGGACAGTTAGAGGGACCGAAGAGGTGCCATTAAAGGTTTAAGACCTTCCTTCACCCGTCGTTTGTCATGCAAATAGAGAGTGAATAATTTATAGAAGATTCATCCCCCAGTATAACGACGATCCGCATGATAAGGGCCAACCAAAAAGCCGCCCTGCGTGACTCCTATTATACAGCAAATAAATGTGATATTATTACAATTATAAAGGGGAGATTTCCGATTTAATATTCCTCAACATTTTGGTACAATCCTAATATATTATATCACTGATTGCCGCTAGATCACTGTTGAATATTTACGTTACAATTTTGCTAAAATAATAAATAATGTTATTTGAATTTAATATCGGGACTTAATCATGTATACTAGTTGATGCTTACTACTTACTACTTCGGGTAGTGTAATAATGTACCATACTAATTTTCCTAGTTTTATCGGTTCTCCTTACAAACTGTAATCGCCTATTTCATTCCCTTTAAGATAGGAGTGAAAATTTAACAGACAGACGAGAGTTACTTTTGCATTTAGAATATTGGTTTGGAAATATAATTTATTTATACTATACATATACACAGTGTGTTGTTTCTGAACTGGGACAGTATGGAGAAAACCGAAACCATAGGAGGTACAGGAAACCTTTCTTAGGAATCATTAAATCTTTTTTTGTGAAAATAAGTTAGGCATAGTAAATTTATTGGTCTAGTGTGAGTTATCCCTAAAAATTAGTAGATTTTTATTCCCCCCCATTTTTCCCCTATTTCCCATTCCCCATTTTTTCTTCCAATACAATGACATGATTCTTACATGAGACTGAATCGATCAGCACTAAAAAAAATAATTAAAATAACACTATTATATACATATACATCATACACGATTAAGTCCCAATATTAAATTGAAATAATGTTTGATAACCGTGTTATATTAGTCTACTGTAAATTCGTACATAGAGTTTGTGTGGTCGCTATTGACGAAAATCTAATTTGCTCAATCGATTATTAATTTTAATTTTATTATGTGCAGTAACTGGCGAACTGTTAGAATTTGTTTGGCTGCATAGTGTTAAAACTTAACATTGTGATATGTTAATTTCGTGCTATCTAACTGGACACAATTTGCGGGAACTCACAAAGAACGAAAATTTTTAGACTTACTCAAAAGAAGAAAAATATCGCCCAACAAACCAAGCACGTATTCAAGTAACGACCAATGTAAATATTTCAACTTTCATACAAGGACTAAACTGGAAAATTCCAATTCTAGCCGGCTACTTGCGACATTGCATTCATAAAGCTGTGGTTTTTGCCCCGGGATATAAATAAGTGGACACACTGTCCGCTTACAGAATCCACACTCTTGGATCTCTACTCTGTATTAAAAGTGGAAACGTTATCTTTAACAATGTTCTATCCATTACGTAAAACACAAGGGCCCTTTGTATTGTTGTCTATTCGGAACCACCAATAACTTTGCAATTGCAAGTTTTTTGCGCAAACTAAAGATATACAGAATCCAAGAACTCGTTATTTATTCTAAATCTTTTTGTTCTAGTTTTTCAGCATTCCTGTTTCGTAATATGAAAATTTTTCTGCGTATAATTTTTCGTTTTTTTTGCTCTCATTTCGTTCGTGGTCGCATGTGTAAAGAGCTTGAAAAATGTGAGGCTAAATACGAGGATTTAAGTTAATACTATAGATAGAGGCAACTGCTAGTTTTGTTGCAAAAATTTAAATAATGTTCCATCCAACTTCTAATTCAGCTTTCAATTTTCACGCTATTAGCGACTTATTAAGTGAGTTTTACCTAGTTTCATCTCTAATATATTCGACGATAAAATACTTATTACAATTGTCATTGTTATAGAAGCCTACGCCTCCTTATGGTAACTTTCAGGGCCATCTGCTAATTGCTACTAGACTAAGTTGGTAGCATACGTATTTATGTACCTACTTACAAACTTAAGCTTTACAAATGAGAAATCCGGTTAGTTAGTTGTTAAACATGAAACTCGCACTAACTCCGTCTTGCTCTCTAGCGCTTTGAGTGCCCAAGTATGTAATAACAGCTCTCTATGAAACGTAAGCGCCTGAACTATGCGCCAACCTGAAAACTTTCATATTTCTGAGATTATTATGAGTTGTTACATTTTTATGTGGTAAGTTGCGTTTTATGTATTTATATCTCGTTCACTAGTCACAACCACAACAGTCATGTATACACGGAAACACTCAATATAAGTTCTATAGGTTAAGGTTTATGTAAAGGTATCATACTACCCTCCTATTGTGTAGACAAATAAAAAACCAACAGTCAAAGCAATGTGCAGATCGTGTAGACTCTTTTTTGTATGATACCAAATTATAGGAACATATCATACTTTAAAGCAAAGATCTGAGTGGCATTGCTACCGCACTCGTCACTCAGAATCATAAGTTGACAAGTCCCATGTGTCGGTAAATTCATCATCACCCTCACCCTTCATAACCGTAACGCAGTAATAGTCACATTGCTGCTTGGCGGCAGAAATTGGTAAGGTATGTACTTCCCTGGACGAATTCTTTCACAAGGAGCATTACTTTTACTAAAGACCTACTGATATTCTAATCTTAATTATAGACAAATGAAACAAAGCTAGGAAATATTAATAAATATCGGAGAAATAGATTTACTTAATATTATACTTCTTATTTGTTAATTAGTTAGTATCTGTGATGCTTTGTTCTTTTTTCCTTCTATAAAGAAGTAAAACTAAAAACCAGTTTTTGTTAAATTGTTGATGGAAAACAGAACAAGTTCGATTCTATCTTTAGATTCATATTACAAATAAGAAAAAAAAAGAAAAGAATGTTAATAAATTGTTAATACAATAATGAAAAAAATAGAAAAGAATCAGATCTCATATCATTTGAAGGTTCTCAATATCATTGCAAAACCACAGTTATCAATCGGTTCATTTATCAGAATGATATAAAGCTACGCCTTTTCGATAATAACTGTGGAAATAAATGGTAAAAAATTTAATTTTGTGAGAGCGTTATAATATTAAACTTTACTGCCTAAATAATAAAAACGGGAATCGAGCCGAATTTCAATGACAATGAACGAGATAGCTAACTAACACCCATAATACACGAGTAACACATACGCAGCACACACGTATAAGAACCGGAGTGAAGTCAGTAACAGAACGTTATTAAAATAGTTAGCTGTCACTAGGTCAGTGGCGAGGTTATGTGCTTCAACACAACTCAAAACAAGTGAAAAATTTCAACTTTTATTACAGCATTTATTACGCAATTCGTAAGACTGATAGTAGTTTCAAATAATCAGTGTTTTTTTGTTTATACGCAAGTGTAAATGTAAGGAAAGTGTCACATACAAAGTGCGCAATTAGAGACTTATACAAATAGACTCGTCGAAAATAACAAGTAAACAACTGATAACGCCTACTATTCCAGTGCTACTTTATCAAATAAACGAGTGAAATTGTTTAACATGGTTGTGTCACTGACGAGATTTTCGACTGTTTTAACGAGTGTGTGCAAAAATAACTCTAATTTGAGGGCGTTGTCGACAACATGCTCCAGAAAAACTAAAATAAATTTCAACTGGGAAGATCCACTGAATCTAGATTCGCAATTATACGACGACGAAAAAGCAATTCGTGATACGTTTAGGGCTTACTGTAACGAGAAACTATTGCCAAGAATTATCGAAGCGAACAGAAACGAAATTTTCAACAAAGAAATTTATAAAGAGTTGGGGGAATTAGGTGCATTAGGAGCTACCATTAAAGGTTACGGATGTGCCGGTTTGAATTACGTCACGTATGGACTACTGACAAGAGAATTGGATGGTGTAGACTCGGCTTACAGATCAGCTATGAGCGTGCAAAGCAGTTTAGCTATGGGTGCTATTTATATGTATGGAAGTGAAGAACAAAAGCAAAAATACCTTCCGAAAATGGCCAAAGGGGAGTTAGTCGGTTGTTTTGGATTGACTGAACCAAACTTCGGCAGTGATGCAGGAGGAATGATCACAAAAGCAAAATACGATTCGAAATCTAAAACTTATGTACTCAGAGGAGCCAAAACGTGGATTACTAATTCACCCATTGCTGATGTACTTGTAGTTTGGGCGAAAGACGATGAGGAAAAAATTAGAGGATTTATCGTCGACAGGTCACAAGTCAAAAAAGGTCTGGACACGCCCAAAATCAATGGAAAGTTTTCTTTGCGAGCGTCGGCGACGGGTATGATATTGCTTGACGAAGTGGCTATATCGGAGGAGAATTTATTGCCAAACGTAGTAGGTCTGAAGGGGCCGTTCGGATGTCTCAATAACGCGCGGTATGGAATCGCTTGGGGCGCTCTTGGGGCCGCTGAAACATGTTTGCGGATCGCCCGTCAGTACACATTAGATAGGATTCAATTTGGAAGGCCTCTCGCCGCTAACCAGCTAATACAGAAGAAGTTGGCTGATATGGCGACTGAGATAGCTATAGGGTACCAGGCAGCGTTGGCTGTCGGTCGTCTAAAGGATAAAGATAAGGTAGCTCCAGAAATGGTGTCTTTGATTAAGAGAAACAATTGCGGCAAGGCTTTGGAAATCGCAAGGGCAGCTAGGGACATACTTGGCGGCAATGGCGTCTCAGACGAGTACCATGTGATAAGGCACGTAATGAACTTGGAGGCCGTTAATACTTACGAAGGAACTCACGATATTCACGCACTGATATTGGGTAGGGCGATTACCGGCATACCAGCATTTTCCTAGTAACATGTACCTACAAGTGTAAGTATGTACATGTGTTCGTTGTACCTTAGAAGGAAAAATTTGTATAAAAAAATAGATATGTCTTTGGAAATATAAAGTAATTTTCATCTTAGAAGGAAATTGCTGTATATTACTAAATTGACATTAATTAATATGTATTTTGTTGTACTTTATTAAATGTTAACGAAATTATGCCGTCTTTAAAAAAAATCTTTTATTGTCGTTCCAAAATAAAATATGAGAGCCGAATTTAATGTATAAAGCAAAATTGAGAGTTTACTGCTTTAGATTTATTTACCCCTCTGAAGAACATTGTAAGAAAAGTCATAAATTGCAACAAAAAAGATTTCGGTTGGAGGCGCCGGGTATCGATCCCGGTACCTCTCGCATGCTAAGCGAGCGCTCTACCATCTGAGCTACGCCCCCGATGTTCAAACGCTTCGAAATTAATGACTGGAAGCGGTTACCAGTTTTGTTAGTCTTACTTACTTGTAAAAGTCTGTAACTGTTCTTATATCCTATAGATCGTAATGCTGTAATTTAATGTGCTTATATTTATTGCCGTTATGTTTATTTGTCTATAAACGTCTATAATTCGGTCGGTTTTACGTCAGCTTGCTCTAGTTAGGATCTACCTAGTTTTGACTTAATTCACAAATGCTTAACTATTTTCAGTTTTTTTTTTTGGAATGTAATCACATACTTAACTAATTAATACTTTCCAGTGATCATTAAATATTCTCACAGACTACGACTTAATAAATTAATAAATAGGTGTCTAATTTTATATTATTATTATTAACAGTATTATTATAAAATTATTAATCATGGAACTATCTCCATGGCCGAACGGTTACTATGCTGGTTTGCCATGCTGAGGTCGCGGGTTCGATTCCTGGGCCGGGAGAAATATTTGTATGGCCTCGTGAGTTTGGGTGTGATTTGTTGTTGCTTATGTGTGTCAGGGTGATACGGTGTTTCCTTATTGCGGGGCTATAAGTATGTGCGGTAAAAAAATCATGAACACGATATTAGCGGTTATTTCGTGGCAAAGTCGATCGAGAATACTACCACTACTACAATTGAGCACTGCAAAATCAATGCCTTAATTACATTTTGTTTAAAATATTGCTTTTTTTTAACTATAGCAATCATGTCACACCCTAAACCAATTCTCTGCGACGGCACGTTGGCACATTGCCGTGTAAACGGGCAGTTTTGTCACAGAGCACCTACTAAAATATCGCTTTATGCGAGCGACGATCGTTCTTATTGTTTATTAGGCATAGTAATAAGGGGTTGCATGGAAATTGTATTTAATATGGGGAAATGGAATCGTCTATCCTTTGGATTGTTTGCGTAGGGTGTTCGAACGGCGCTGTGGTGAGTGGAGATAAAATGATTCGTAGGCATTGTTATTGCCAGATATTTTATACGTTATTTTTTGTTTGGAAAAAGTCTCTCTGAGTTATATTGTTATTTGCTTATAATCTTGAAGCAATGCATGCTTATTGCTAGCTGCAATTTGATATTTCTAAAACAATCGGCACTTTGATGAGGTAAATTAAAATGTTTTACCTTATTCAATACAAACAGTGGGTGTGCTTTTTTATAACATAAATGACGGCACGAACAAGTCGTGCGTCTTATGGTGAACAACGCGCCTGTTCTTAACAGTTACTGTAACACTCAGAACTTTAAATTGCAAAGATCTGATGTGCACTGCCACTGCGCCCATCACACTGAGACATAAGTTGACAAGGCCAATGCACCTGTAATTTCACCAGCACCCTTGCCCTTCAAAACCGGAACACAGTAATGCTGACATTACTGTTTGGCGGCAGAAATAGGTAAGCTGGCAGTACTACCTTGGACGAACTCTTGCACAAGGAGCTCTATTGCTGCTAAATGATATTGGTCGATAAAACCACTAAAACAACATACTTATATTATGATTTATTTTCGTTAGATATAACGATATTTGATATAATTTAAAAGGACATAATCACTCATGGGATATAATTAATTAGTGGTACAATTACAAAAGGTACATTTCCATACCTTCAGTATAATAAATATTAGATATAATGACTGACTAATATAATGAATTAATGGTATAAATGTTACGAGTATAATATATTAAAATAATGTATATTATACCATCGGTATATTAATATGTTTACATGTTTTTAGTAGCAGCCTTGTGGAAGAGTTCGTCCAAGGAAGTACCTGTCACATTACCTATTTCTGCCACCAAACAGTAATGTGTGCATTATTGTGTTTCGGTTTTGAAGGGTAAGGGTGCTAGTAAAATTATAGGCACATGAGACTTATCAACTTATGTCTCAAGGTGACGGCCGCAGTGGCAGTGCCCTTCAGATCTTTGCAATGTAAAGCTCTTTGTGGCACTATAACTGTAACTGTCACTAAGTACCGTAACCAAACAACATAGATATGAATTAATTATATCCGTGGAGCGTTATTTCGTCCAAAAATATACCAATCGTTGTTATATCGAATGAACCGCACCCACAGGCAGTATTGTATGAGGAAAATCCGTGCGTAAAAACGGTGGTGGAAAATATAGAATGTGGATGGTAAACGTCTCGTGTCTCTTTCTGTCTTTGTGGTATTGGAATCTATTTTAAGCAATTAAGCCAGTGTAGTGAGCAATTTCATCTTCAAATTTCCTCGTCCCTAAATTATAAGGGATTCAATTTTCAATTAAGAAACTCATCATGTCGTCATACGCAGTTCTCAATTTCACCTACGCAAAATAATAAAGGAAGATATTAAGTATCGGTTCCCGCAAAACGTTAAAGTAAAATGGTTTTGTACTTAATGTCATAAGGAGCTTTATTTGTATGCTTATTATCTTGAAAGCGTTAATGGTGTATTAAACGAATTACCAGATAATAAGAAGTTAGGGTGGGGCAATATTTTTTTCAGTTTTCAATCTTAAAAAAATACTTTATTTCAATATTAGGAATTTGGAATACTACGCTTTAAAGGATCTACTATGAATATATAAATCATTATTATTATCAAATAGGTACTTCTAGCTATTTTGCAGTAATATATAGTGTTTTATCTTAACTCCAAAAAACGCTTTATTTCAATATACGATGAAATACCACGCTTAAAGGATCTATTATCATAATAAAGCATAGTTGTTATCAAATAGGTACTAACTTCTATCTTTATCTCTATATCTCATCTCTGCTGTTTTGCAGTAATACATCGTGTCTTAACTCCAAAAACACTTTGTTTTAAGAATTAGAAGTTGAGATACTACCCTTGGATTTGAATTATTTTTAAATAGGTGTTTAAATTTTATTGAATTTATATTCAATTTTTTTTTAATTACTCCACCAGTTTTTTATAATTTTTAATACAAATATTGAACAATAAGAAAAAAATCTTTCGATCCGGCCGGATTCGAACCGACGTCTTCTAGCATACCGTGCCAGACGTTATACCAACTTTTCTTCTTTCTGATCTTTGTATTAATGATTATAACAAACTAGTAGGTATTTAAATCTAGCTATTTTGCATTGATACAAACACTTTATTTCGGAAGGCGAAGGTGGAATTAAATCGTGCAATTCCATTGCGTACTCTCCGCAATATATCGTGTAGAATATATTCTGTATAAATATATACTTGGATTAATAAATATAAAGGTAATTAATAGTGCTTTTTTCACTATGCATTTACCAGCATCCTTCATTTATGTCGCATCACCAACAAAAACGATAATTGCAAAATAACACGGTACATAATCTCTCTCAATTATGAAACCAAAATAATCTTTGTTTCGCGCCACAAACGAATTCCTCCACAAACGCCAGCTATAACAAACCTGAATCTCGCAGCTTGTTATTTAAATTATTTATTTTATTAATAGGATGAAGCGACAGAGAAAAAGCGGTTTGCTCCAAACACTGGCTGGGTTGGTTTTGTGGTCATAGCCGCGTGTCCTTTTTGTTTTTAAAAAGGTGTTTTCACCTTTGACTTTACTTCGGACTTTTTTGCTATTGGAGGGAAGTTCAATTTGCTATTAAATTTCTAGCAGGCGCTATATATATGAATAAAGTAGATTATTATGAAAGGATCAATACATTAGTCTGATAGTCTTTTTTATAAGAAAAGCGACCTCAAAAGCTAGTGGAATTACATAAATTTGTCAAGTTTTAATGAAATCGTTTAACGGAAAGTTGGTAAACCGGATTCATCCCTTAATTTACCACTCTTACAGACTTCTAGTGAGATACCCCCTTTCTAATAAAAAAGAATGATCGAAATCGGTACACAAATAGTACAAAAAGTAATCGCGTAACATACACATAAAACAAAAAAAAATACAATCGAACCTCCTACTTTTTTTTAAGTCGGACGAAAAACATTTAAAAGGATTTAATGTGGGTACGATTTTCGATCGTTATTAGTTAACAAAACTGATAATTTTCACCTTGTGATCGTATTCATGATAACAAAACATTATTTTCATTTTGAAAAAAGAATATATTTTCCCATGTGCGAGTATGTGAGTGAATCAGTTTTTATGAGATACTCTCTATAGTCACTAATACACATACGTCAGCCCATAAAACTAAATCCCACAGGTTAGATTTTGAAAAGGGTTATTTTTTACCCTCTATTATAGGTATCGACATAATACCCTACGATTATCAAACGTTGTTGCTATTAAGCTAGGTTACATAAAAATGATTAAATATTGGTATATATTGATATACTGTATATACTGCGTCTAATTACGATGAAAATTAATGATGACGTCATTTGCACTGTGAACGGTTTGCGATGGACAAATGATTTACGAATTAGCCAGACGCGCTTGCGCGAATATCAATACATCATTATCGACCTATTATTTACGCCTAAAGCTACTAAGTTTATGTAGATATTGTATTGATGTGTTTTCTAGAAAACAGTAAAGTTGAATATGCTATATCCTTATCTTATCTAACGTAATCGACATGTTAGCGAAATTGAGTTATTATACTTACTGGATCAGCGAAATGAAATCTACAACCTTCTATAAGCGGTATATTTTTTATAACTTATTCGGTTTCAGTTGTTTTAAAGGAAAATCAGCGATATTCAAAGAAAAAACCTTTTCATCACACTTGCTCGTAAATGGTATGATTGCATGGTGGCTTACTTGCCTATAATGCCCCAAATAAAAACCACGTTTTTTCTTTCTATTACAGCTATGGTCGGTAAGTCTTTTTATTGGTACCACGACATACTTCCCTATATAGGCTAGGTTCAAGTTCAAGCCAGGAGGTTACTTAGTGTAAAATTGAAATATTTGCTTAAAATGTTATTTAATCAGAAATTTTATCGCAGTTCAGCCACATACTCCTTAAATACTTATATTATTAAGTATTTATTGTCATTGATTTTAATTATTTTCTGTACAAAATTTTACCATTTTTTTTTACATTTCATCATGCCTGTATGCATGCGTGTTTGCTTTATACAACATTTTAGTTCGAGTTGTATTATCTAAGGAAGAGTTTAAAAAAAAGAACAGAAAATCCGCCGTTCGCCACATCCATAATCATTGTGTTGTAAGCCATATTTATATTGTATTTTTTTCCTCGCAAATGTGATGAAAAACATTGTAAGTGTCACGGACGGTAAAAAAACACAAAACTCGAGTTATTATAAGCCCTCAGCTTTCGTCTTCGAGCTTCTCATAGACTTCCGTTAGTAATTTCTTATTTACCATCCTTACACAATGTACTATTAAGTACCAATATCTCGAAAGTGACCATTAGGGTGGAAAGTCTAGAAAGTAATAATAATAATAATAACTTTATTTATTTCTTACCATATAAATGAAATACTTGCAGTTTATTATGTGCTTATTCTGTTTGTTAGTATTACAAGCAAAGGTTCGCTTTTACTAGTGAAAGCCTCTCTAACTTCTTCCAACTCTCTGGCAACACTGATAAAATACTATATCTTGTGCCAGTCTTCATCGCTCCACCTCTATTTGCAAGTCTAGAAAGGGAAAATAAGCAAAAGTTATATAGACAGATAAAAAAGAATTTGTATGTGGTATTTCTCTCTTTATTTCCTCCAAAATAAACAAAACAAATCCGTGACTTTTCAAAAGAAGAAAAAACTTTTTATTTAAATTATGGTTTATATATCTACGTAATCTCCTTTTAACTTCATATACCTTGACCAGAGATATCCCAACTGCTTCAACCCATCCTCGCCCCTGCTGCTTCTGTTTCAGCTATCACTTTTTTATTTGATGCAAATCGGTAGAAAATCAAATGTAAAAGTATTAATATAATAATTAATATAATAATAATATAATATGACCAAATCGGTAAAACGTAACGTCAGTTGTTTAGTAAGGAGTTCTACATTAAGAAATAAAAATAAATTCCAAATAGAGGTTATTATTTAACTTTAAAGTCACGTATTTATCAAACCGCTCTCTAATATTCACTCTAAATTTGAATCTTAAATTAAATTCATTTAAAAAATTAAATTTTAATTAGACTTTTATGAATGAAAGGCGTCATAGAATGTATTTCTGTTGGCGAGGCAGAAAAAGCTTTAATGACAAAAGCTACAAAAACTTTATGTATGATCACGTAAAAGCACACTTGTCATAACATTGCAAACTGCAAAAACAGCTTGCAATTTTCCGTAATGAAGGATAACATCACACGTCATAACAATAAGCTGACATCCGCAAGCTCCATTCTGCAGTTGACAAGCGCATTTTACAATCGTTGCATGTGCTAATTAACTTTTTGTTTTATTATTATTATTTATTAGTTACTCGAAATGATTTATGAAAAATAAATCATTTCGAGTAATTTTAGGTTTGTTTTACTAAGGCTGATATTATTATTTTTGATTTGAACACTTTTGATATAAACTCTGCTGTCATTATGTCACAGGTCCGATGGAGGTATTTACTTATAACTAAATTCAGTCGTTCAAGGGGCGCGGTTCACTGGCCAGGAGAGATTTAGCAAGGGAAGTCATAGGGTTAGAATACATAGCGTCCTTACTAATGGTCAAGTTCAAAAACAAAGGTACAAAAACTAAATGAGTAGTAGTGGTAGTGTTAGTAGCAGTGGAGCTCCTTGTGAATTCATTTGGGGAAGTACTGTCACCCTCTCTATTTCTGCCGCCAAGCGGTAATTTGAGCATTACTGCGTTTTAGGTTGACTGTTGTTGCCTGCACACAAAAAGAACCCTTAATGCAGTAACGCGTTTACTTTGCTGATAGTCCAATCCCGCACGGTTTTGCTTTAATTTAGGTTAAAATTGACTACGGTTTCTTAATGCGACTTCACATGTCTTGCATGAGTTCTGAGAGTCTTTTTCGAAAGTTATAGGTTTCAACACGACGTTGTCCTTCACAATTTAAGCAAGGAATAATTATTTGTATAATTTACTTCGCTGGTTTAGCGACCCGAAGTGGATTTTGGCCACTGACACCAAAGTACGCCAGTTTGGGCACATGCCGCTCCTTGAGGTATTAGGCGACTGTATTTAGTAGCACTAGAGCTCCTTGTGGGAGTTCGTCCTGGGAAGTACTGTCATCTTACCTATTTCTGCCGTTAAAAAGTAAATGTAAGCATTACTGTGTTCCGGTTTTGAAGGAAAAAGGGCGCTGGTGAAATTACAGGCACTTGGGACTTGTCAACTTATGTCTCAGGGTGACGGGCCACCGCTTGGTGTCATAAAAAAAAACTAAACACGACTACTTTAAAACAAATCTTATGGTTTGTTGGTACCCCTGGGAAATATTCCTGGTAATGTATCGTGCCATGGCTCATATTACATATCACCACCTATTTATAATTATAAATACAAAGACCGAACACACAGAAAAACTCCTTTGATCTTATAGGACTCGCAACAACTTTAAGCAAGTCGAGTGACGAAAAACTTTCATAGATTTTTCACACGTGGTGCTAACGCAAAAAAGCCGTTAAAACAAAAAATAAATATCTGTAATAAACGGATAGAGAAATTCGTAAGGTTTGTTGACTCGTCCTGTAGATCAATTGGTAGAGCAGTTGCCCTTGATTGGCGTACAGACGCAGCTTCGAGTCCTGTCAGGTTTTTTGCGTTTTCGATCTTTGTATTCATAATCATAATCATGCGTGCTTTTAGTCAAAAATTTTATGCACTGGATCCGTTTGTAGGATCGAAGCACACTTTTAGAAGGAAATAGGCAACACTCCTATTTGAAAATAACTGAAATTCGAATACAGTGCGGAGTACCACTTACAGAATTAGTTTATTTTTCTTGTTTTGTGTTTATTTATTTATTAAATTTTTTTTAATTGCACGCTATTTTGTAAGTCAGGATTGCACACTTCACATTGCTCTTTTTGTTATGCCTCATAATATAGATAAATTTTAGGTTTTTTTTATCTTTTTGGGGTACAAACTTTTGCCATAATTAAACTTTACTTAAAAATATTCATTGTAAATCGTTATATATAGTCGTTGTTCCGAATAAATAAAACAAAATAAGGTACCTGGGACTATGGAGGACATTTTCCCGAAATCTTCAACAATTCGAAGTAATCTCTACGATGGAATTAGTGTTCAATACCCGTCAACTTTTTGTATATATCTGAAAATATTTAATTTGTGCAATAGTATGACAATGTACAAATCTTGAAACGTTGTTCGTAGGTACGTTAATAAACGAATTCCAAAAGGCAATTATAAGTACCTACTTACTTTCCATTGATGGCAATCGGACTGAAAACTCAAAGGAGCACTTAGTTTAAAACCGGAATCAGGCTACTTCAAGTATTAATTGCTTTTTGGCTCATTGTGATTCAGATGCGGAAGAGAGATGCAAATTACACCAAAGTTTCCTAACTGTTCCACTCTTCTAACAGGAATGTGGAAACTTTAGTGAAGAACAACGCTTGTGGGATAGAAAAAGTCTGTACTCTAACTTCACCGTGTAAGTTTTGCAAGTCTGCACCTTGCCTTGCCTAGAGGCAAGGGACTGTGATATATGGAGTAGTCTTTGCAAACCGAGTATAGTAAATAGACAAGTAAATAAGCCTGATGAAATAATTTTATCTCTATTATTGTTTGTATTTAATGAAGGTGACATCTGTACGTGAAAAATACCATATGCCTTGGAAAATGTGTGAAATTCCCAACCCATATTGGGCAAGCGTGCAGACTATAACCCTCTCTTTAGAGGAGGCCCGTGCCTAGTAATGGACTTATAATGGACTGATGATGGTAATTTCTATACGGTTATCACTAATTACAGGTTCCTTATCACATTTCGGTATGACATTTTTTTATTTTCTCTGTATTTCCGTACGGTTACACACTTCCTTGTCGCGAGTTGAGTCCAAAAGAAGTCATACCATGATAAGACACATGTAACTAGTTATAAGGTCTTAGAAATGCAGTTTTTATGTTGTTTAAATGATTTTTTTGCATTTTCTCGTGAAAGTTACTGAGCTGAGGACTGGATTGACTTGTTTGCTAAGATATTATAATTAATAAATGCAATAAATAGTGTAATTGTGTAGAACGAAAAACCCGAGCAGACTTATCACATAGCAGTGCGACATATAGATAATTACTACTACAAGTCTTACAAATTGATTTTTTTTTAATGCAGCCACTTCCTTTGTTTAATAATATATACCGTATGTATTGAAGTGGATATTGAAAACCAAGTACGTAATTCCATTTTGTCTTGCAAAACAGACCGGACACCTTGTCGTCAATATTTTTCAAAGAGGGTTCACCGATTCTATTAGCATTTACATTGCAAATGTCTATAAATCCAGATTGTAATCATTGTTTAAATTTCCTACGTTTAAAGGCAATAACAAAATTTTATGGAACGGTTCGAGGGCCTGTTCGGTATACAAAGAGATAGCTTTTAATTTCAACTAATTTCCATCTTTTTTGGTTTAACAGTTGTTGGTTCACCCTTTACCGTTTATAATTATGATTTTAATGTAAGCATTTGTGGCTTTTATCAAAACAGTAAAAATTTAAACGTATTCGAATATTTCTTATTACTTTTTTTAGGAATCTTTAGTGTTATACGCTCGAATTTGTAAGAAAATTTTATTATTATCGAAATCTAATTGACAGTTATTATATACGAGTTTGGTTTGGCAAGCTTAAAAGAAAAAATACATACTTTTTAAATTGTGTTTTACTTTGTTACGTAATCTCCTTTTAACTGTATACACATTCGATAGCGATATTTCAATTTCTTCAACCTATCAAATAAAGTATTTTTTGTCAAACTGAAAAAATAGGCCTCTGTTCTTTCATTCGCCATTTAATCATTTGATGCAAATCGGTAAAAATCAGATATAAAAAGACAGAGGAGGCCAAATTTGGTGCATACAGGGAATGCGGCAATAGTTCGTACCATAATTAAACAAGTTTTGATGTAGTGATTGCAAATGAGAAACGAACACTCGAAAATCCATTTTCTCTATCTGCAATAAATATATCGACCTCACCTAACTTTTGTATTTCTATTTTTTTTTATTTTGCGTTGATTTAAAAAAAGTAACGCCAGTTGCTTAATAACGAGTTTTAAATTAAGAAATAAAACAAATTCCGAAAAAGTTTTTATGTAACCTTAACGACACGTATTGATCAAACCGCCCCTCGTAGTTCGTAAAATAATCATTTTAATCAATGATTGATTGCTTCGTGTTATATTTCCACCTCATACGTGACAGAATTTCGTAATTGGTTTCGAACAAGAATTTTGATTAAAAATTTTCATTTAAAAATATTATTTGGTAACTCCTTCCGGTAAACGAAGTTTGTAATGAAAACTACATATTTGGTTAATTATTTCCACGTTCATTAATATAACAGTTTTGCCTGATGTCCTTATTCCCGAAGAATACAATCTGAATTTGATGAGGTCAAGGTGAACGTTTGAAGACGTCTTTTAGGCGATTCTATATATTTTTACCTAGTCCGCGTTTTTATTTCCCAGCAAGGTGAGGGTGTGGATAAACGTAAATTTATGTCGGAATTAAAAAAATATGTACAGTATATCAACCGTTATACGATCGGCTGATTTCGGCATTGTAAAACATAATCTCTGTCACTCATATTCATACTTGTGTGACATTTTGGCTCTATTATGTCAATCGTGTGACGGCGCTCTGAAGGTAGCCGATTATGGCCGATAGTCAATTTATTTTTTTTATTTTTTAAATTTAAAGACAGTACTTGACTGAAATTTGCAAAATATACTTACACGTTTGAGGTGCGAAGAGTTGAGGTGACTAGGGCAGTGATTGTGTCGACACTGCACTAAGTTCCGTCACGTGTGGATTCTGCTTTGCGTTTAACATAAATTGGATTTGAATCTACCTTTCACATATTAAAAAAATATACGTTTTCACTAGGTGTCATTCACGACAACGACTTTTTGAAGTAAGAAGTCATATAACAATTTTATAATTCTTATCACATAAATTGCTGTTGGGGTTCCCGCGCTACTGTAGCGCATTGAGAATGTTCGCTAAGGCGCGAGTGGACGGCTTAAGCGCTATACTGAAGCGTCCCTGATACGTAGAGTGCGAGGCAGCGCCGCCCGACGGCCTCCTTCGGACGGTGGCCGAAAGGAAAGATGGGCCAACACCGTGTCAATGGGTAGCTGTACATGTCAAATGCGTTGAACTGTCTATAGAAAGTTTAAGATGTAGTTTACTGTTTGTGAGTTTTACTAATCACTCGATGTCGGCTTCTGCTTCCCCATGTGCCTGTAATGTCAAAACCGGAACAGAGTAATGTTAACATTATTACTTGGCGGCAGAAATAGGTAATGTGACAGTACTTTCTGTGGTATAGTTTATAAGGATACAAAGATACAAAGTTTATAAGGATACAAAGATCGAGCACTCAGAAAAAAATCCTTCGATCCGGCCGGATTCGAACCGA
>NW_020654466.1:13786789-13867683 GCF_003589595.1 Hyposmocoma kahamanoa | reverse complement strand
ATCAATTCAATAAAAATTTAAAATTATAAGGATTACTTAACTATAGAAACATATTGTGCATATTTATGTGAAATAAAGTTAATTATTATTACTAAATATTATAATTTCACATTTATATTACAATAAAGTAAGAGATAGTACATATTCAGATATTAAAGAATGTACTTGCTAAATTAGAACTACATTAGACGACGGCGACGGCATTAGAACTACTTCTATCCATGAAAACCAAATTTATAAAGTTGTAAAGGCGGTAACACATCAACTAGCGAGTGGTAAGAAACACGCAACATCACGGTGGTGTGAAGCCGGGGAACGTTCGCCGCCCGTGACAAATTGTTGCAGTAATGAGAGCTTGCTTCCTTATAATGCTGACTGTTTACCAGAGTGCTGAAATATTTCGGATATACAGGTTCACACCTATATAGTCAGGTGGGGTAAGAGGAATATATTTTATTTTGTGTTAAACGTTTTGAGCTCTATGAAGAACACATAAAGTTTTATAAGAATTTTGTAGTATATTAAAGTTGCCTTTGTTTGTTTGTTTATCAACTTTACATGTTTTAATAATCATCACGCTAAATTCAATACTTACGATATGAATATTTGCCGAAAACTTGCAAATTGTGTTGTCGAGTCTCTTCCCCCAAAAGATGGGGTAAGAGGAATAGTCATCCTATTTTTCTTAAAGGCAATAAATATATATTTTTTTATTATTATTATTTATTTATTTATTGTATAAAGGACAAAATACACAAATATGTTTCTAATCGCATTTTAAACCGTATATATTCTAGTGTTCTCCAGATTTTACAACTATAGTGTCGTAATGATATCTCCTTAAAATCATTTAAACTAATTTGTTTTGTCGACTGAGAGACTATAGTGCTCTTCGATATAAGGCTTCGAATCCCACTTCCCTGGGTGTTCCTCTTACCCCAACTGACGCTAGTATCTATTTAAAAGGCAAGTGTTGATATTTTTGACTCAACACTGTCTAATTTGCTAAAAAGGAAAAAATGGAAAGAAACTTTAGAAACAGAAGAATAAAACAAATTATATAATATTTAAAACTAGATTATTTCTAATCACTACTTATATAAATATCTAGTGATAGTTGATTATTTCCAGACGCAAAATGGCGTCTTGACGTTGAGTTGTGGACACCAGCCGTCACACCATACTATCTAGCGATATTACCACTAACAATTACATTTTTTTATTATTAATTATTCTTCATTTATTTAACTTAAGGCGAATACATGCAGCTGTAGCTCAAAAACTACTGCGGGTTTATCCGTCCACAGTGATTCACCCCCTTTCACATATGACTTTTTTACACGTTTGATTCTGTATTAAATTAAAATTACGGTACTTAGGTGAATCGTTAAATAATGACCATAAAAATACTTTACTATGTATTTATTTTACAAACAAGAAACCATTGTGGAATTAGTTCACCTGGTTCGACCCGAGTTCGAAGATTTTACAGTGTTTCAGTGCACTGTCACCACAAAACCCCAACACGAGAATGTAGATATCGTTTGCAAACGGGTGTGCACTACACCGCTTTGTCTTATTGTATTTAGTGAGGTTTTATCCTAGACACGTTGTTAATGTTGTACGTTTTTACGGCACTGACCGCCTTTACTGGACTTTGTTTTAGAGTTTTTACTTACAGAAAATTATTTACAATTTGCCGCAGTTTCAGACAATTCTTTGTTTCATAAACCTTTGTATATTAGCTCCGTGGGATGAATGAAATGTTAAATGAGTGGGGAAAATACGGTCTATGTAATGCTTGTTTAAGTGCCGAACATACTGTAGGTACGTTTAGGATAGAATATTTTTTAAAAGGTCTTTGATTGTAAGTAAACTGTAAGATTGATAAGACATACATTACGTCGGCTAAATTTGTAAACCTCGTAACCTCCATTTATATGAGCTTTTGAATAGGCATAAAAACAGAATTACTAGCAACAATTATATGACAATCTATGATAATACTTTTATTTTATAGCTAAAAGAAGGTCTACAAACATTCTACAAGTTATATACAAATTATATAGTCGAAGCTACTCTCGACCATCGGAGAACAGTGGCCTGCTTGTCGGTTTTCTATTGTATAGGAGGATTTCGGGGAGTGTGCGCAATAACTTTTTAATTTAGTTCCATCCTCACCGTTCCTCCTTTGGTCGACAAGAAGGTCCGGATCGCTCCATCCTTAAGTCGTTGATATACCACCTATTCGTATTAACCGTTTTGCTTCCTCTTTTCTGATGCTGATGATTTTGTTTGTCAATGCTCTTTAGGAAAAAAAGAATTACAGATTGTTGGCCAAAACAATTCCAAATTCGATAAAATTCACCATCCCAGTAATAAACTTGCAATATTTGCAAAGTTATTTTACAACTATTGCTTAAAACTTTTAAGCGAATAAGTAATGTGGACAGGACGTTAGTTGAAAAAGTTTTTCGTGCAAAAACGTTGCATTGGATGTTAGCCAGAGAGAAGGCGTCACGTACTGACCAAGTTACCATCAGTTCTCTGCATCGCTGACCCAGAAGACAGAAGTAGTGTATCTAGTATTGATCTTGTGCCAGTTTCACATGCACTGTTGAAAGCCTTTAAGCCGACAAATTTATAAGGACACTAAAGCTAGATGGAAACCAAGGAAATTCCTGGAACAAATAGGCTAGAATAAGATTGTTTCACTCATGTTTATGATGAAATGAATTGTATCACATATATTTTTATATAGAGGAACAAATAAATGAATGAAAAAATATATAGGACTCGTTAAGCTTCTTGAACGGACATTGTGCATACGTAGCTAGTTGCAGTGGTTACCGGTAAAATAGCAGGTCTGTATGTGTGAGTACTGCTGACTTACCACACGTCGTGAGTACGCCGTGTTGCTTCACTTCTAACGAGCAATGCGCTTTTCCTTTTTGTGTCCAATGCTCCTAGATATAGTAGCGAAAATAACAGTTTCGCGATTATAAGGTTTGTGATAGCAATAAAAACTCTTGTTTCAAGAAAATTCGTATTTAAAAGACAAAATTTTTTCAGGTGAAAATTAATTCCCAAAATGGCAGCATTGCGCCGCCACTGCGTTGAGTACGTGTACATCGTTAGTCGAAGAGTTTCTTTTGTCTCAAGTGCTAAGACTCGCTTGTTATTTCTGCTTTTGTTTGTGACCTCGCCCGTAGTTTCTTTTCACTTATTCATTGCGAGTTTTTTTTTTAATTTTTACTTAAGCAACATTTGGGTCAACATTTTAGATTTACGCCTTTAATACCTACCATTTTGACTATCGGATAAAACGAAATATAAAATAGCGCTTCCGTATTATAGCTTCTGAAATAAAACCCTCTAAAGGTATTCCTTGAAAACAAAGGGATACGTGCGAATTATTCCAATTCCAAATACCATTTCCTGTTTCATAAATCACATGTGCCAAAAATATTCGTAAAAGACCCGCCCGGTCGCGACCTATCTCAATTTAAAAGGTTTTATGACACTCGCAAAAAGAGGGTACCTACCGTGTGTAACGGGGCCATCTTTGCTTAAAAATTCAATATGGCTAAACGTACTTGGACTGCGGGATATATCACGTGAAAGCAATTTGAACACCTCTCGGGCAGGCACTAAACGTTATTTATGGTAAGCCGCCGCACTCACTGGATTGCCCACATTGAGTTTCAAAGGATTTTCGGCAGGGAAGGGTTATATCGTCTGCGACCGACGTTGTTATGTTGTAAAGGATTAGGTCAGGTATTTCTCAAGTATTTAGCCAACCTGAGATTGTTTGCGAAGTGCTTTCATCCACAAACGAATTTAATATATTGTGTTCTACTTAAACTTGTAACAACTTGAAAAACTGCAGGTAGTAATGGCAAAATATTTAACCTTTCAATGATACATATTCTGTGTCAAACAAAAGAAACACAAAGAGGTCAAAAACATTCGGCCATTACAGAACCAAGCAAAAATTGCGGTTGTTGGTCACTATATCAATATACACTTTCATCTCCACGTGTGTTTATGACGGGGTACAACGAGGAAAATAATATTACGAAATTAATTAAGAAAATGACTGCACGGGTGTCTAATAAATAAGCCTCGTCCAGAAAATATCGGAGTCAATAAAGAGTGAAGCGTTGCCGTGTTACCGAGGGCGGTTCTAACAAATCGACTACACTGTCAGTGATTTTTGTTGCCCTGTTACTTTTTTGGGAGATTTTTCCTTGTGCGGTGTTTTTCACTCTTTTCTCTTTTAGTTTCTTTTACTAGTTTGCTAAAACGGATGGGAAGGGTACAAATATCGAAATCGAAGTACGTATGTACAGTGGAAAGTTCGAGTGGTAGTTGCGATTATTGCATAATTGGAATTTTCCTTGTAGACAGAATTGAAACCCCATTATAAGTTTTCCATTTTTTTATTATACCAATATTGATGGATGATGATTTATTTATCTCATAGAATTGTGGTTAGAACATAGTTTATTTGCCTTGCTAAAATAAGCAGAGATAACTAGTTTTGTTTGTTCGATCTTTGTACCGATACTAATAACAAGTTAGTAGAGTATTCTCACAAAAAATATTAATATCATGGTAGTAAAAACGTCAACGTAAAAACGACTTTCAATAAAAATAAATATTGCTGGTGTAACAAGAACCGAAAACTAAATTTTAGTCGTTGCTGCACAAAACACGTGAGAAATCGAGATTCTGTTTTATTTCATACAATTTTTTTTCTATGACTACTTTTTGTTGCAACATGTACATAATAAGACGCATTGTATTTTTGTTAGTTCCTATGGATTAACATTACTTGATTGAAATTCCCGAGACCATGTGAACACAACAATCGAGTTGAGTTTAGTGCTATATATTTGAGGATTGATATACTATTTTAACATTCTTTCACCTGCTCAATCGGTTTCAAACGTGGAAAGTCTACAGATGATGCGGTCTCTCTAACATCATCGATAGAACCAAAGAACTGGATCAAGGAAGGAAATGCTTAGCCGTTTTTCCAGATCTGAAAAAGGCTTTTGCTGCAGTCTTACACCTTACCCTTGTACAGAAACTAAAATCCATTGTAATGCGAGGCATCCCATTAAATTCACTAAAGCATTACCTGGGTGACATAATGTAGTGTGTATAAATTGATAAATAACAATACACAACCAAATAACCTCCATCTGAGAATTCACCGATGTGATAGTATAATTTTTATTATTACTTATTATGTAGTGTACTTATGATGATATTCTTTGGTTGCACCCCTTTTGCATATTCGAAATGTCTATCCTAAGGTTGCCTGGAAGAAATTGCTACATAGCAATAAAGCCGCCTGTTGCACATTGACTTACTACTACTATTATACTTAAGCTATTGTATTGTATTTTAATTGTAATTTTATATGCAATAAACAATATTTCATTCATTCATTCATTCATTATTATTATACTAATACTAGTAACTGTCATCATCATCAAACTTAAGAGTTATACTCTTGTCGGTGGAGATCTTCCAATCATCTCTCCTATAAGCATATAGGATAGAGAATAATAAGAGCATAATAAGATTTATATGACACGATACCGGCTTTTTCCTTTATTTGGTCTATGTAGCTGCGTCTAGGTCGACCGCTTCCCCTCTTCCCTTCGATCCTTTAATGATCTAAAATGATCTTAAAGAAGTTATCGTGTCGTATCAAATGTCCAATCATTTTCCCGCGTCTATAGTGTTCAGGATCGTTATTTCCTCTTTTTTCCATTCTCAATACGAGTGAGGGATCACATGTTTTTTTCGCATCCAACTTATGCCCTTTATTCTCCTCCAGCACCATATCTCAGAGCTTCTAATCTTTCCCTATCTCTTTGTGTAAGTGTCCATGTTTAACATCCATAAAGTGCAATACTCTAAATGTACATACTAATCAGAGGTTTGTTGCTCTTGCATGATAAGCTGCGTGATTTTAACAGTTGTTTTTTATCGTTAAAACCTGTTTTTGCCATAGCAATACGTGCAATAATATTAGGTGTCTGGAGTTGTTGTCTATCTATCCGCTCAATTAGTGTGTCTTTGAGTGGTGTTTTGAAGTTGTAAGCATGTTGGTATTCTGTTTATCTTTAGTCCGCACTCTTTAAATGTTGAATCCATTGCCAACACCAATTCCTCTAACTAGTTAACTGTACCTACATGTAATTTTATTGAAAAAGTTACATTTATTGAATATTTGGGGGTCGTCTTGGATTGGCGTCAGAGTTGGCATCCACAAATTGAATTTATGAGCGACAGAATACGGAAATTGATCTTTAGGAAGTTAAGACTTGTCGTTCATAAAAAACTGATAAATCAAATACATGTCGCATGTAGCTCAAGCGGTCCTGGGTTGTATTACTGTCTAGGGAGGCGCAACTACGACTAAGTGTCTACAAATTGAAAGGAGTCAGCGCTGCTTACTAAAAGTAATACATTTGAAACATTTCAGTTTCCCCGCGATGTATTGTATAAATTTTGCGAGCTTCTCACGGTCAGCATAAATCCTATGTACAGTCCTAAAACTGCACAAATCCTCGCCGTTTACCACTGAGGTAATGACTAGAAGAAGAAAAGATGGGGTTGCAAACACACAACCAATTAAAATAAAACATTTGCTCAAAAACAATACACTTCACAATCATTTTATATCAACAACAAAATAAATGTATTGTTGGATATACACCAACGGTACTCTAATACGTAACTGTAATTAAATTGTATCAAAATAGTTTTTAATGATAAATTACAATGATATAGAAGCATTTATGCAATAAACCTCTTAGTTTTAAAGTTTATAAACCTAATTTTATTTTAAAATATATATAATATATAGATAAAGAGACGTTGAAGGAAATACTCTTCTAACTGCTTTAGTTAGGAATTCGTCGCTTACTCTAATCGATTGTAGGTAATTTGAATAAACATTTTTTTTATATACATCAACTGTAAGGTACTATTCTTGGTGTTACTTTAACTTCTTTCCTATAACCAACAGAGAGAATATGTCGGCCTCCTACCGACTAAAACCCCACGGTGTTCCGACGAGGATGACCCTCTATCGAGGACCCCTTCCCGAAAGGGCGCAACTGGAGAAACTCTAATCTAACCTAGACATGACCTTAACCTTAGCCTGGCGTTCGATATAGACCACTTTTGGGAATCATTACCTTAGACCAATCACATCGTACTGCTTAAGCACAGATCTGCATCAATTTTCGTACCCACTGTCTCGTTAGATCCAATTTCCAAGAAATACATTTCTAATGACTTAAACCTGAACAACAAGCTGAATATTTTGTGTAAATTTCAGTAATATAATTTCTTTAATGTTGAAATTGTTGTGAAAATTAGATTAGAACTGCCTGACTTGAGGGGATTTCAAAGTTAAAAGAAGTTAGAGCCACCCGTTCGTTTTGATTTGTCTCTTTGTTCTTGTAAACGAAGCGCCGTTCTGTAAGATTCGTATCTTTCGCTTGGCTAATGATTCTCCTACAATAGATAGTCACCTAGAAGTTGAACTTTCTCGTCCATTGTAGAACAGTGCTTTACATAATTTATTACGCTTTAGAATATTCAAGGAAAGATCGAGTTTCAGCACACAACAACAAAAACACATTAATTCACCACGGTGCATTCTATTATCTAGGTTTTCAATGGACATGATGAAGTGGTCAGAATACCAAAGTTAATTTGATGAAATTTTCAGAATCTCTCTTTCCAGGAACTGAGAGATCCTTCATATTCATTATAAAAAACGATTGTTGCCTTAATGTCGTCGTTTTTAAAGAACTTTTCAACCGCGAAATAAACTATGTAAATAACTTTTATTGCATGAAAGGCCAAACTTTGTCCAGAGATAAACAAAAGATGAAAGATAACGTACAAATGGAAGACTTATTATTTGGTAGCAATATCTTCCAGGCTTCATTGCGGTGACATGACAATTTTAAACAGGTATTTTGAACAAGGTGCAATAAATGCATTAGTAGCAGTAGAGCCCCTTTATGAAAGAGTTCGTCCAGGGAAGTATAAGCTTAGTTTAAGACGGCACCATCGTCTTCGTAAATTTGAAGTTTTCTCATCATTTATAAGTGGGTGTTGGCTACTAAGTAACAATTAGGGTGAATGCATGTGTCATTAGACCGTCGATTTGGATTCATAAGGAGTCTAAACACGAACCTAAGTGTAAATACTTTCTAAGTTTCAAGTTCTTATAAGTACATTAGTTATGTTTACTTACGCGTATGTACTCACGACTCGCGTAATGGCCACATTATACTGAGTATGATTGCGGAGTTCATGACAAAAAATTTGCAAAAAAGTATCTTATCGAAAATGCTGAAAATGAATCTTAAATTACTTTATTTCCATAATTATCTCAAGTAACACCAGAGATATTAGCGGTTGACGTAAGCAGAGAGGGAATCTTCGTTCAATTTTAGCAAAACAGTCACTAGTATGTAGTTGGTATCGCGCCATAAAGTCTGTGACGTTACAAACAATTATTTCCGTTTCTTTATACTTCCTACTTTGCAAAGGTCCATAACTCTCTTTATTTGTTAACGAATTTCAGTTTTCTTTTTACATTCCACTTGCAAAAACCCCTTTAAATCATACGTTTCCACTGTCCGTAATTGCACAAATTTACTCGCATAGCCGACAACTACCGATAGCCACACACCGGCTCCGCCCATTTCACTTTAATAATTAACCAATTATGGAATGATAGTCATTGCCGTTATTTTAATTGGTTCTCCATTCGCTAGGCATTGAAGCAAGCATCGTTGCTACGGACGCGCCTGCGTTACCAGGGATGAGCCTCTTCCTATGGTCCGGCGATGCGCATTATAATGAAAAATCTGGGACCGTGGAAGGCCGCCTTTAGAAGTAGGTAATGTTGGCTCAACTTTAGAATAGCTGACGTCAAGTTGTGCGTTCCATTTTTTTAGATTAGGATCTAATCAAATTTAGCTCCTCCCACCAATTTTCAGTTTTAGGAAACCAAAGGATTTCGAGAATGTTTGAAAATCGTGAGAATTGAAGCAAAACAACGCATTGACAACTATATATTGCAAACATTGTGTGAAAAAAGCACGCCGACGCGATTTAATGTTTTGAGTTTCGATATTCCACTACCATGATATCTGGGGACTTTTTTTTTGACGGGGGGAAATCTTTATGGATACCCCTGAGCTCAGGGACTCAGGGTTTAAGTGGGGACTCTGCCTCCAGGCTGGAGGGCCTACCCCACTAAAACCCCCCAGGGTTTCCCTCTCGCCGGTTGAGTCGGCGCCGTGGGATCCGTGAACATTCATCATGACGCCGCCCGGCCGCCCTAACTTGCGCCAGGGCTCCCGCGCCAACGGAGGGACGAGTCGGTTGTCCTCCGACCCGCCCCCCAAACAAGTGAGGCCGTGCAATGCAGGGTCCAGAGTCCCTGTCCAGAGCCCGCTGGCCATACTAGGGGATCAGGCGAGCAGCGAACTGCATTCGCCTTCTCCCCGTACGTCTGCGCCGAAGCGGGTGCGCGTCCGCCGCATCCTCGCGCACCCGCTCCGCGGCCTCCTTTTGCGACATAACCTCTGCGCAAAAGGAGGCCACCGCCTCCCAAGACTCCTCGCTACTGAGCATGGCGACAACCACGCTCGGCAGCGAGAGGTCCTGATGATATCTGTGGGCCTCCCACAACCTCTCGAAACAATATTACTTTAACCTTGTATTGACTTTTCGTACCAACACGCGCTTAAAGTAAGCTTATTTGTAATGTTAAAACTATGATGTTTTATTGGCAGCTTTGTGACTATTCATTCGCTCAGTTCGTAGTATGACGCGATTTTGACATCAAAGTAATTTGCTCTTATGTCAAATTAGCAATCTTAATATAGTTACACGGATGCAATGGAAACAATATTATGTTAAGTTTTATTGTCTTAATATTGAATTGTAATGATTATAAATAACGCGCACTAGGGAAACCCTGTGTCGCGGGTGCCATGGACACGCACATAGACAACCACGAATTACACCCAAACTCACGAGAGAAATAATTGTAGGCGTTACGCCTATTTCTCCCGGCCCGGGAATCGAACCTGGGACCTCTGTGTGGCAGTCCGGCGGAGGCAGTTAATTAAAAATTAAGTTGAACTTATTTATTTACTTATATCTCTCCAATATTTTCTTTATTTTTTATTTAATAACACATATGAAATAATTTCTCGTAAAATTAAAATACGCGATGTTTATTTCATAAAATTTTGACAGCGCCATCTTTACGCTCCTTGGCGAAACTAACAATTGACACTAGACTATGGTTCCGAATTCATAACGTGACTATCAAGACTCAGCTTGTTTTATTTCTTTTTCTTCATGAAAATGCGGAATAATAATTGAAAACAACGTAATTTTAATAGATTTCATTATTATATACTTTTTTTTTGAAGTTAAAATTCTCTGAATGTAAATCATATTCAGTACTTTAACATTACGATTCGGAACATCAAAAAGAAATAGATGGCATTATACAGTTCATATAGCGTTATTTCTTTCCTACTTTTAGTAAGGAATAGACAATATTGGGAAATCATTTCTTCTTTCAGTCATTTTACCAAAAATACATTATTTGGTTGATAGGTTTGTCATGGTACGAAAATGAGTAATATTGCAATAAGCTTACTTTATGCTAACATTGAAATAAGATTGTTTTTGGAAAGGTTATGGTAGGCCCCTGATGGCCTACGACAACCTCTCAAAACAATATTACTTTAACCTTACATTGACTTTTCGTACCATAACGCGCTTAAAGTAAGCTTATTTGTAATGTTAAAATTACGATGTTTTATTGGCAGCTTTGTCTCTATTCATTCACTCAGTTCGTACTATGACGCGACTTTGACATTAAAATAATATTGCTCTTACTCGTATGTTAAATTTAGTAATCTTAAAATAGTTACACGGATGCAATGGAAACAATATTATTTTCAGTTTTATTGTCTTAATATTGATTTGTAATGTTTAAAAGTCAAGTTGAACTCATTTATTTACTTATCTCTTCAAAATATTGAAGAGATAAGTAAATAATAAATATTTATTTATTTATTTATATTTATTTATTTATAAATATTTATTTTATTATTTCATAGCACATAGGAAATAATTTCTCGTAAAATAAAAATATGCGATTATTATTTCGTAAAATTATGACAGCGCCATCTATATGCTCCTAGGCGAAACTAATAGTTGACACTATAGTTCCTAATTCACAACGTGACTGGGTCGTATTCTAAAACTCTACTCAATGCTCAAGTCAGGATTGCAATTGAAACACAAGCACTGGAAATACGACCCTAATGGCAGGGACTTGAATATGATTTCGAGTGCTTTAAACCATACTCAAATCCTGACTTGAGCATTGAGTAGAGTTCTGGAATACGACCCTATGAGTATAGTGTTCTGTAATTATGACTCAGCTTGTTTTATTTATTTTTCTTCATGAAAATGCGGAATAATAATTGAAAACAACGTAATTTTAATAGATTTCATTATTACATACTTTTTTGGCAGTTAAAATTCTCTGAATGTAAATAACATTAAGTACTTTAACATTATACTACGATAACACGATTCAATACATCAAAAAAGAAAGAGATGGCATTATACAATTAAAGTAGCGTTATTTCTTCCCTATTTTTAGTAAGGAATAATAATATAATAATAATAACGCACACACTCAACATACACATGACAAGTTTGTCATGGTACGAATATGAGTAACACAAGCTTACTTTAAGCTTACATTGAAATAAGAATGTTTTTGGAGTAAAATTTTGAAAATATTTGTATATTTTATTTGTTTTTTATACACTAATAATATTTGTGTACCATATTTTGTATAATATTTAAAATTTTATAATTATAATATGAAGAAGGGCTTCTAAAATAACAGTATTAAATCAATAACAATTTCGTTTTATAAACAATAAAACGCGATGTCATTTGTGTCTATAAAAATTTTTCTTTCTTTCTTGGATTTTCGGCGTTAGCCTTTCAGCCACGTAGAAAGTTTTTAGGTAGTATATTTTTAACCTTTTATATTTATTATAACACTTTTTGTTCTTATTAATTTTTCTTCGCGGGCGATAGTTTTCGAGAAAATGGTGGAATTTAATGCCTTTCTGAACATGTTTTGGTCAAATGTACTATTCCAAAGTTAAATGTATGTGTACCCCTCTCAATAGGTTAGGTTGTGTTAAAAAGTCGCACGAGACGAGCGAGTGAAGCGAGCGTGCCGGAGCAGCGGCTGGCGAGTGCCAGAACCGAATTTTATGCGTTTCTAGACATGTTTTGGTCAAACGTACTATTCCAGAGTCTATCTAAATTAATATCTGTAAAACTATTCATTTTCTAAATTTGAAACTTCGTAGGGGGCTCCCCTCCCCTACACTTCATTCCCACATTTCCTGCATTTGGTGCGAAAATATATTATTTTGAGGTTATTTTTTTCGAATTTAACAAAAATAATATCTCGAAAACTAACGTCCTAACTTTGAAACTTTGCAGGTAGGATCCCTTTCTGCGACGTCAGCTATTCTAAAGACCTACCGTCCTGTTTACTGAATCTGAAGGCTTGATAAAATACTTTGTTTGCGAAGTGAGGTAAGATATCATTAACTTGTTAAAAAATATTTATCGCGTTATTTTTTTAGCTAGAAATTGTTAAGAAACAACCTCGTATAGCCGAAAAATGGAGGTAAAATATCGCGTTTAATATCTATGAAATGGTTCTCTCATTTTTAAAAGTCCGCTGTTTACAAAGTATAGCTTCGAAATGAATTTTAGAAAATATTTTCCTGTTTTATAACTCTTCGATGAAGTTACGAACTCGCGTTAGGCCAGAATAAACTTTCAATTTACAGGACACGCGTCTCCTAATATTTTTAATAAAAAACCTACATCTGGAAGTTAACATTTTATTCTGCATTTACCAATTGTTCCTTCGGGATAAAACTATACATGGAATTTTCTCCTTTAATAATATTTTAACACGACCCGAGTTAATACAAGCCTCAGTTTATTAACATTGTATTGCACGAGTAGAGTAAATATGTACATCTACTTAGCTTGTTAATTAAGTATTTATGAGGCGGAGTTTTATTGCCTGTTTGGGGCCCATGCGGGTGTTAGGAAATTTACATTTTAGTAATTTTTGCTACGGTGACAACAACCAAGATTTTTTGTCCTCTACATTTTGAAAGAAGAAAGAAAATACATTTATCCGACTATTACAAATGACACCACACACGAAAAAAGAAATATACCAAAAAAAAAAGGAAAAAATATATGTGTGTGTATAAATAAAAACATAATAAATCGACTTAAAACACAAATAAATAATTACAAAACAAAACCACAAAGAATACAAAAACTAAATTATACTACAGATTATTTACATGATCATCATCCCATTTATACTTTCGACTTCTGGGTACGGGTTTCCTATCAGGCGAGGGTTCGGTTGGGGACTACACACGTTTTCCGAGAGTTGTGAACCATCTTACATCACCACCATTACCATCTTATCACGTACAGGTTTCATCACGATGCTATCCTTCACCAAAAAGCTCATGGTAAATAGGAAATGAAACTATTTTTCCAGATTTAAATCGCGAATATTTGTTTTTTCAAACAAACCGACGTTTCACAGTCAACCCTGACCATGGGACCTTTAAAGGGCCCGAAACGTCGGTTTGTTTGAAAAAACAAATATACGCGATTTAAATCCGATAAAATAGTTTCATTTCCTATGTGTAACAATCGCGAAAACCAAAGAACTCATGGCAAATGTCAAATTAAACTTCGCACATAAATTCCGAGAAACTCAGAGACGCGTCTGCGGAGCCTGGATTCGAACGGTCAAAACATTAGGTTACCACGGCTTTTCATATAACCCTATGCAAATACACCATATATGAAGATACTTTGTGTGGTACCAGACACGTTAAGAAAAGGTAAGCAGTAGAGCGCCTTGTGAAAGAGTTCGTCTAGGAAAGTAACGCCACCTTACCTATTTCTGCCGCCAAGCCGTAATGTGAGCATTACTGCGTTCCAGTTTTGAAGGGTAAGGGTGTTGGTCAAATTACAGGCACATGGGACTTGTCAGCTTATGTCTCTGGGTGACAGGCGTAGTGTCAGTGACACTCAGATCTGCCCGAGTTAAAGCTCAGTGTGACACTGCAACTGTTATGAACGAGCACATGACTTATTCGTCCCGTCACTTGATATTATTATAAAAAAAACACTAATTCAGTATTTGCTGAAAAACGCAATTTGTTCCCAGCACTAATTTTCATTTAGGACTCTAAACAAGTTTTTTTTGCAGTTTGATGACCTACAGTCAACGGATGAGTGTCATGTGTGGTAAGAAAAAAAATATGAGTATAAATTTTTGTATATAGCCGCCGCCCGCATTGCTGTCGCCACCGCGCCGTCCGTGCCGCTCGCTGTCGTGAAGTTGAATAAATGGTCAGAAATAAATTTATTGTTTCTCAAAATATTCTCCGTTAGCGTTAATGCCTTTTTCATACGAATGAACCAGTTTTGAAAACATTTACGCCACTCCTCTGTGACAATCTCTGAAACATATTTTTCATACTGTTCGACATCCTCTTCAGGTGATGAAAATCGTTGAACGCGTAACTGGTTCTTAATTTTTGGAAATAAATAAAATCATAAGGTGCCAGGTCGGAACTGTACGTGGGATGTCTCATAAGGTCAACGTTATTCACCTTCAAAAATTCATTTGTCTGTCTGGCCGTGTGAGAACTGGCATTATCGTGGTGCAAGATGATACGGCGTTTACTGTTAACCGAGGTTTTACCGAGTTCGTTAATAACTTCCGGCAAACAAATGGTCGTGTACCAATCACTGTTTACGGTACAACGATTCTCTAGAGCAACAGTAGCCACGTGTGCAGTTTTATTAAAAAAAGAAGCAATCATCCGCTTAGAGGCATTTTGCCCGCACGCTACTTTGTTTGGTTTCGGCTCATCTCGAAAGACCCATACGCTCAATTGCTGCTTTGTTTTGGACTCGTAACTTGGAAAACTGAAAACTTGGAAACGTAAAATCCATGTTTCGTCTGTTACTATGTCCCACACCAAATTTGACGCACCTTCGTTGAATCTGGTAAGCATGGTTTTGCACCAAGAGACGCGATCCGTTTTTTGAGCTTAGTCAAATTGTGTGGGATTCACCGAGAGCACAGCTTTTTCACACAAAAATGTTTGTGTTGTATTGATTGTATTTGACTAATGCATATGCCTCAAGATGCCATAATCTCATGGTATGTCACATGTCTGTCTGTTTTGATCATACGGCGCACAGCATCGATGTTTTTGTTGTTCACAGCAGCGGATGGGCGACCATCACGAAATTCGTCACTGAGATTCACACGACCACGTTTGAATTCTGCAAACCAGCTATAAATAGTCTTGCATGGTGCGTCATCGCCAAAAGCAGTTTGAGGCCAAGCGAAGCTCCGCTGGGGTGTTAAATTACACTTAAAGTCGTAAAAATCAGCCTACGAAAATTTTTACGAGTTAAATCCATGGTGATGTAGACAACCAATTTCTAAAATGACGCCACAATGTAAAAACAAGTGACAGACAGATGAAACAAACTGTATTCTACAGCCAAAGAGTTCCATTTTCAAATGTTGTTATTATTAAATTACTTTTTAAATATTGTATATGTAAGTGGCCAGTTCCGGAAACTTATTGGGCACCATATGTAGCCTTAACCCTTTCATAGATAGTATTTAGACAGACCCCACACAAACATGTAAGTACTTTTTTTGCATTGCTTGTATTGATTGATTGCATTGATTGATTCAATATAAAATGTTCAATGTATGTAAATCATTAAATTTTGTCAGTACGTTGTTGATACTTCTCTATGGAGAAGCAGTAGGCGGCAACTGCACAGAACGCACTTGGGAATCGCACTGTAAAAAAAGTAGTTGGTTTTTTGAGGTCCATACAGCGAAACAGCGTACCCTGTGGTGGATAATTTTCAGTGTAGTTTTCTCTAATTTCGGTGGCAATGTTTATTATTTAAGTATTCGAGTATATTAAGTTAATAGTCTATACTACCTCAGCTTGAACTAAAACTTTTCCCGTATTAATACGGTTCACTCGAGCGGTAGGGAGGCTTTATTTTAGAATTTTTTTTTAGAAACGAAATTAAAGCCCTTTTAAAAATGTATATCGTATAGTGTACGTGTTCTATTTAGTTCAGTTGATAAAAAAAAAACATTGGTATGTGTAAAGTACCTATTGAAACGGTTTTCTTGTAAAATGTCGAGGTCAGTTTGTTTTTACTGTCAGGAAAATATTTAGGAATCGTATTTTCATACCGTATAGTAATCAGTGTATATCCTCGATTTTACTATATATTTTTTTCAAAGTAATTCATTCAACACTTTCACTGTTATGTGGAATCAATTAACCCATTTGAGGTGGTATAGACTCTTAAATAATATTTCAGGCTACCACACTGGAATATTAAGTAATACTTCATGATAATATTCCACAAAATTTGAATAATAAGAATTGCCACCGAAATTAGGTAGAGAAAGCTAAAATGAAAATTACCCTACTATCATATTCCAATATTTGATTTTACGGTAAACGCCGTTACTATCCACGAAAGGGTTAGAATTCATAATATAAGGCTTTGTTCCAGCCTTTGTTCTTGAAGTTGCGGGTAGAAAATTAGTTACTTCGTCATCATCGTCATCGTCAAACGGTTATAACGTCTCATTGTCGGGCACGGATTTTACCTAATACCTGATTCAAAACAGCTAATATGTATTAAACAATTTTAAATATGTACCTATAAGAATGCGACAGTTTAAGAAAAGTCACAGCGAGCAAAATATTAACTCCCCCGTCGTTTGAGTACGTTTAAAAACCATCGTAAAAATGTAAGGGCAGCCTCCACTCGGGCAAAAATGCCGAACGGATATACACGTCACCCGGTTGATCAGAGTAGTCGATAAATCGCACGGCAAGCGAATAACAAGCAGGGGCCTGACGTCAGCCCCCACATAAATTAAATTTATAATCAACCCGCCTTCCCCAAATAAAATTAAATTATACCTGCTGGTAACTTTGGCAAAACATTTACATTTCCCTACTTGAAAAACGCCCTATTCAACGAGCTCCATTTCACGACTTCAAAAGACGACTCACTTTGTCACTACGCCTTAGAACTGGCTCTATATTCACTTTCATTTCAAATGTATTTATAAAGCATGCTTTATTAAGAACCATTATAGACCGTTCGTTGTAAAGGAAATTTAATTTATTATGTTTATGTCTTTTTAAACAGAGGTTTGCTTTCAAGTTTACCGTTTTAAAGTTATTCTGAAGTCGTTGACTCCTAATCAGGTAGTATTTACAAGAAGTAAAAAGTACATTAGAGTCGGTAACGAAATTTATGAAGTTGAGACTGCTAGTTACTCTGGGTAAACCTATTAAGAGTGTACTTAGCGAAGGTTATTAACGAGTGTCTGAAGAAACGAGTGCTTTGAAATAAGTGCATGGACTATGTTTTGGTGAATTCAAGTGATCTGATTGTCTCTGTTAAGCTTGAGGAAACAAATATATTAATTGCTCAATTTTAATCGAATCATTTTCGAAAATATTTGTTTAAGTTCACAATATTGTTAATAGGGATTATAGTAAAATGGCTAATGTCACTTTGACATTATTAGCATTGGCGAAGAACTCTGCAGAGTACTTTGTAAATATTTTAGAGTGTTTTTATTTTTGCTTTTGTAATTTTTATTTCTTATGTATTTATTATCTGTCTTTCTTGCTAACGTTTTGTGTATCTGTGCTGTAAATCTCTTCGTGCGTTTGTTAAGCACTTTACATTCGTTTCTGAATGTGCGAATTCCGTAATGGCGCTAAACTTCTAAAAATATAAAAAACGAAAATCGACCGAATAATCTCGAATCCTCTGAGTAATGAGCCAGCTCAGGCGAGGTGCAATCGTTGGCGCAAAAGAATACCATTTACCTTCCTAAGAGTCTTCCTCCTGGACACGAATCGCCATGGCCGATCTGGAATTCTTTAAATAAACTTCGGACTCAGGTTGGTCGGAGTAAAGACAATATGTTCAGATTGGGGATATATGAAACAATGGCCCGTCTTATATCGTGCCCTTACACCTGCACGCTTAATGATTTAATGGCTACTAATGACGCGCTCGGCGTGGCTGAGTTCTGGGCCACAATAGAATAGATCGCGACAATTAAGTTGAACAAGTCTACACTTTTCAGTGGAGACGGGGAGCGACTGCGTGAGAGCCGCAGACCAATTAATTGTGGCGCAGGCGTCGCTACGTTGCTATGGTTACGCCTCGCCCCTTTTGTTGCACCTCATACTGCACTTTAGTTGAAAACGTAAGATCGACTTCTGCGCATTGTTCAACTTACGTGTCGCTATCTGATCTAGCAGGATAAGACGCGACTTGAGCAATATCTCTATGCGAGAATAGCAGTATCTAGCGCTCTACGTCGCTTTCGTGTCCTGTCGTGCTAGCCCTTCTGTAGTATATCGTATGCCAACGATACGATAAGAAGAATATTTATGTGGATATCGTTGCATTTAACTGTGATTTTGAAAATTTCGGCAAGCTCTGTGGTCGAGTGGCTTGCATAAGTTGCACACTTGTTTTCATCTCTGAAGTTCCAGACTCGAGCGTTGTTTCCGATTTCCATAACACAATTTCTTATATTTTCTTAAAATATATTCATATTTATATACGAACGAACTATGAGTTTTTGACTTTATACAATGCAAATTTAGACCTTATATGTCAACGTCATAACGTTTAATTTTTTTATACTTTATACCAAGTGCATAAAGTGGAGAAGTTTCTAATCAAGATTGGGCAAAGGTGGCGTATAACTGTAGTCTAAACATTATACCTAAAGGAGCACCGTGCGTAGTAATGGGTGGTATAGGTAATAGGTTCATTATGACGATGATAAAAGTTGACAGCTTCCCGTTATACTATTTACCTTTACTCATGGCCATTGTTCTTTACACAAAGAAAAACGTTCTAAAATTACAAAGGTCAACGTTAAATAGGTATAATCGATTTTAATATGATAACGACATTTGCCGTTAGTACTGCTAACTGCTCTGTTTCACGCGAGTAAGTAATTGCTCAGTAAGTAGCTTCCAAGTAAGTATAGCAAAGTTCCAAACTTGTCTGATAAGACTGACGTTGAAACCGCCACACTAAATACTCAGATAGTTCTACAACTATAGTGTAAATAAATATAATAAGTAGTTGAGCTACATTAGTAAAGGCTAATTTAGTTGGTTTTTAAACTTCGTAATGATACTGACTTCAGACTGTTCGGGTTACTCTTGTTCTTTTATATCATCAAGTGACGGGACGAACAAGTCGTGCGCCTGATGGTAAGCTACACGCTTGTCCATAACAGTTACAGTGGCACTCAGAGCTTTAAATTGCAAAGATCTGAGGGGCACTGTCACTGCGCCCATCACCCTGAGACATAAGTTGACGAGTCCCATATGCTTGTAGTTTCATCAGCACCCTTACCCTTTAAAACCGAAACGTAGTAATGCTCACATTACTGCTTGGCGGCAGAAACAGGTAAAGTAAGTACTTCCTTAGAGGAACTCTTTGCACAAGGCGGTTACGGACAGGCCTGTCGAATACTAATAGGCGCAACACTTATTCGTTCCATCACTTAGTTTAATAAAATGGCGTTTTGTCTTATTGCATTCTTTAGTCGAGTTGAATTACTCTCCACAATTATTATACTACACCTACATAGTTTTACTACAACAATAAATCACGAACTTGCCAGTTCTTACCCCAGAGTTGCAGTTTCTACCATTCCGAATATTAAACTTGGTAAAAATGTTATTACCTTGCTTCCTTACTGACGCGGTGTTATAAAAACATTCACAATGTGCTGTAAATGGAGGTAGAAGCTGTGTTATAAAATGTGAAGAACTTGCCGGATTTGTGTCAAGTTTTCTAGAAGAACTTCATCGAATCCATTACTATAAAATAGGTGAATTTATAAAAAAGTAATAATAACAATAATAACGCACACACTCAACATAGCCCCGCAATAGGGAAACCCTGTGTCGCGGGTGCCATGGACACACACATAGACAACCACAAATTACACCCAAACTCACGAGAGAAATAATTGTAGGCTATACAAATATTTCTCCTGGCCCAGGAATCGAACCTAGGACCTCTGCGTGGCAATCCGGCACGATAAACGTTCGGCCACAGAGGCAGTTAAAATTATAATATATCTACCGTTTTAACCTATCGGCCTGCTCTCAAGCAGAGGTCGTATATTCAAATCCGGGTTCACACCTCTAGCATTTTCGGAATTTATGTGCTAATTTACCATGAGCTTTTCGGTTAAGGAAAACATCGTGATGAAACCTGCACGTCAAACAAGGTTCACAACACTCGGAGAACGTGTGAAGTCCAAAAACTGCATTTTAGTGAAGTCTCAAACCCTCGACTGCGAGAAGACCCGTGCTCAACAGTGGGATGTATAAATGGGCTGATGTTGAGATGAGTATGGCTACAGGATGTCCTTATACAGTTTGCACCCTTGGTGTCAACAAGGCCATGTCTGCAAAATGACAACTTTTCAGGAGAGCGGTTTAAAAATTCTACGAACAAAATTCGTCTATAACTTTTTTTATGTTTCTGGGCCGCGGAACGAGTTAACAGAACTTACGAATTTCACTATGTGCTTGTTCCTACAATATTACAACTTTTTTATACTTTTATAGGAGAGGTATAAAATTTCACAAACATTATTTTTTTCATGTAGTTCATATTATTTTTAGGACTTTCATGTGATAAAAGGACTTTTGATGTATTATCACATATGGCTTTCATGTGATAAAATAACTGTATTACCACATGTGGCTTTATTATACCAAGAATACATTGGGCGCACTATAAGTTTCCGGAACTGGCCACTTACATAAACAATATTAAAAAGTATTTCCAACATTTGAAAATAGAACTCTTTGGCTGTAGAATACAGTTTGTTTCATCTGACTGTCACTTGTTTTTACATTGTGACGTCATTATAGACATTGGTTGTCTACATCACCATGGATTTAACTCGTGAAAATTTTTGTAGTATGATTTTTTACGACTTTAAGTGTAATTTAACAGCTCAGCGGAGTTTCGCTCGGCTTCAAACTGCTTTTGGCGATGAAGCACCATGCAAGACGACTATTTATAGCTTTGCAGAATTCAAATGCGGTTGTGTGAATCTCAGTTACGAATTTCGTGATGGTCCCCCGTCCACTTTTGTGAACAAAAAAACATCGATTCTGTGCGCCGTATGATCAAAACAGACAGTGTGTGACATACCATGAGATTCGGGCATCCTTAGGCATAGGCATGAGTCAAATACAATCAATACTACACAAACATTTGGGTGTGAACAAGTTGTGCTGGCGGTGGATCCCACACAATTTGACTGAGGCTCAAAAAACGGATCGCGTGCAATGCCGTGCTTACCAGATTCAACGAAGGTACGTCAAATTTGGCGTGGGACATAGTAACAGGTGACGAAACATGGATTTATAGTTACGAGTCCAAAACATAGCAGCAATTGAGCGTATGGGTCTTTCGAGACGAGCCGAAACCAACCAAAGTGGCGCGAGTGCAAAGTGCCTCTAAGCGGATGATTGCTTCTTTTTTTAATAAAACTGGACACGTGGCTACAGTTGCTTTGGAGAATCGTTGTACCGTGAATAGTAATTGGTACACTACCATTTGTTTGCCGTTAAGTTATTAACAAACTCCGTAAAAATAACCGTATCACTTTGCACCACGATAATGCCAGTTCTCACACGGTCAGACAGACAAATGAATTTTGAAGGTGAATAACGTTGACCTTAAGAGACATCCCACGTACAGTTCCGACCTGGCACCATGTGACTTTCATTTATTTCCAAAAATTAAGAACCAGTTTCGCGGTCTACGATTTTCATCACCTGAGGAGGCTGTGGAAGAGTATGAAAAATATGTTTCAGAGATTGTCACGAAGAAGTGGCATAAATGTTTTCAAAATTGGTTCATTCGTATGAAAAAGTGCATTAACGCTAACGGAGAATATTTTGAGAAGCAATAAATTCGTTTCTGACCATTGATAGTATTTTTATCTTATTCATTTCGGAAACTTATAGTGCGCCACACGTATAAGTCCTTAACTACAAGTTCAATATTCTACTCATTGTAACTTATACTCTTGTTTACTGTAAAAATATGTAAACTGGAAAGTTTATTTTCATTGTGAATCAACACCGTACTGCTATGTAAGGTATAATTTTCAATTAGGGGTTTTGACAGTTTCTTGGTTTCTGTATACCTATTTCAACCACCCACCCTGTTCTGTGTAAAGTTGTTTAATCCCGTTTTATAATTCAAACGGCGAGTTCCTTAGTCCTAATTATCGTAGAGCGGTGGTAGTCAAGAAGGGAATACGGTTTCTACTTAATTGAGAGGACGGTTTGTCTATAATTTTTAACCGACTTCATAAAAGCAGGAGGTTCTCAATTTGACTGTATGTTTTTTTTGTATGTATGTTACGCGATAACTCCGGTATTTGTAAACCGATTTTCATTATTATTTTTTGTTGGAAAGGGGGTACTTCCATAGTGGTCTCATTTCATTTTGAAGAAAATCATCCACCTCTAAGGGTGGTTGTTCACGCATGAAGATTCATTTTCATAAATAGCGCCAAAATTTTACTAAGGAGCAATTATTTTAATGGTTGATTTTGCTATTTCTCCAATGCAAGACGTTTTTCTCTCCATATACTTTGAGTAGTGAGAACCGATTTTTGTTATCACCAGTGTCAAGTCCTGTATAGTGGCGAATTTAAGGATATTTCAATAAAACTTATCAAATAGACGTAATTCAACGTACTTTTGAGGTCGGTTTTTTAGTGCTTTGTACTGAGATTATGTAAGCTTTTATTTATCAAAGCTACTCCAATTTCTAGTGATAACAAACAAATCAACTAGATGGCGCTTGTTGCCCAGATTTTAAAGTATAGATACTGCCGATCATTCTTTTATTAACGACGTTTTAGCCGTAGCGCCATCTATGAGAAATCTTAAGTATTTCGTCACACATAGAAAAATTCGTGAGGTCCGCTGGTCCGTTCCGTAGCTTAGTTAGTGTCTGGCATGGTATTGGTATGCTAGAAGACGTCGATTCGAATCTCGTCGGATCGAAGGAATTTTTTCTGAGTGTTCGATCTTTGTATTAATAAATATAACAAACTAGTGGAGTAATTTCACATATAATTCTTAAGTTTATGGATTCGTCACTACATTTGTGAATGTTTAGTAGCAATACCTCTTGCTATCCTATCTAGTGTCCCTCCCCTACCAAGAACGAAATTCTGGAAAAAAGAAGTTCTGGTCAAGAACAGATATACACAAAGGCACAAAAACTTTTCATAACAACACATGGACAACCCGTACGGCTTGTAGACAGGATAGGGAAGCGCTTCCTGTGCTTAATGCCAGTCTATCTCGTAATTTTATTAAGCGCAAAAGGAAAGCAGCGCAGCTCTAACGGGTCCATATACATATAATAAACACCTTTTCAATCTAGGTACTTGGTACTTGGTGCAACGGGCTGATATCCGCAACTCGACGACAAAGCGCCTATTTTGCGTGTGGTAATCTAGGTATCACAGACAACCCTCTATTCCGAGCGTGCATGAAGGAGGAGAAGCAACCGCACATCCTTCTACAATGCTCCGGCGTGGCCAACTACAGGGCAAAGTACCTCGCGCCCCGTAATCTTCAGCAAATCCAGGAGCGCGCTGAGATTATTGGAAGAGCTCGGGTGGCACGAGTATGACCTGCACCAAGCACACGCAAAATGCGCGACTTTGAATGTCACTAATACTAATCATTCGAATGGACAAAATCCCCCAGTTGAATATAAGCGCAATCATTCGACTCGAGTTGAATGATTACCGCGACCGAATACCCCTGCTATTCGGTCGGGTGCACGAGTTGAATGATTATGTCTGTATCAAAATATCCCTGTCACCGTCACATTTACGGTACTACCATGTTAGTGAGGGTTAGGTCATAATGTGTAGATATATATCGTAATTTATATAGTTTCTTCGACTCCTAATAGCGGAATGCGATGTCAACCAATTTTTTCAATAGAAATGATATTTGGATCATTAGAATGGAATCGAGGGATTCAAAAAGTGGAAACAATACCAACGCTGCCGCTGTCTTGAGTCTTTCTAGTACAAGAGTCAGAAATACTCTATGGAATGTATGGCTTAGTAACAAATGATCATTTAAATAATTCCAATACAAAAATTAGTAGGTTACTAATTTGTCATTCGAATGACAGGATTAGTAATTAATTACTAACGAGTTGAATATCGAAATCATTCGCAATCGCGTATTGCTAATTCGCATGAACTCGCGGTGCACTCATGTCGTACGCGCTATTCATTATAACATTGAAGCATAATATTAGGGGTTAAAGTATGAAATTGCCGTTTTATTGCAATAGGTTCTTTGAATTTTCATAGAATCTTCATGATTTGAGGTTTTCGAATGAAACTTTTTTCAAATGGTTTCTGTGATTTTTTTTTTAATTTGAAACATTTGAATATCGACTTTCAATTGTTTTTGTTATTCAATTTAGACAAGAAAGATGGATACTGCGAAAATTCGAGTGATTTTTGAATACGAGTTCCGACGCGGAACTAACGCGGCAGAAACAGCCCGCAATATCAATGCTGCGTTTGGAGAGGGGTCTACTAATGAACGCACCGTGCGATTTGGTTTAAACGCTTTCGTGATGGAAATTTCGACTTAAAGAACGAGTCACGAGGAAGACCGCCCACACAGGTGAATAACGATGAATTAAGAGAGATAGTGGAAGCCGATCCAAGTCAAACTACCCAGGAATTAGCGGCATGGTTTAACGTTACCTTACCCACAATATTGACTCACTTGCGTCAAATCAATAAAATAAAAAAATACGAAAAATGGGGTGCCTCATGATTTGACTGATCTGCAGAAAGAAACGCGTGTTGAAACTTGTGTTGCCTTGTTGAACCGGTACAGAAATGAAGGAATATTGGATCGAATTGTAACATGTGATGAAAAGTGGATTCTTTATGATAACCGAAAAAGAAAAATGCAATGGCCGACCACAGGTCAAATGCCACAACAGTGTCCTAAAGCAAAACTTACCAATAAAAAGGTAATGGTAACTGTTTGGTGGTCTCAGCATGGTGTTATTCACTATAGTTTTCTCCGATCTGGTCAAGCAATAACGGCAGATGTCTATTGTGCCGAACTCCGAACCATGTTGACAAAACTAGCAGTAAAACAGCCCCGACTCATGAATCGATCTTCACCATTATTGCTCCACGACAACGCGAGACCTCACACAGCACGAGAAACCATTTTGACCCTTCAGGAACTGCAGTTAGAAACCATTCGTCATCCTCCGTATTCACCAGACCTTGCTCCAACGGACTACCATTTTTTTCGTGATTTGGACAATTATCTACGTGACAAGAAGTTTTCTTCCCAGGAGGCAGTACAAAATGCTTTCACACAGTTTGTGCAGTCTAGATCGTCGGAGTTCTATCGCAAAGGCATTAATAACCTTCCCATTAGATGGCAGCAATGTATAGATAATAATGGCAATTATTTTGATTAAATAAATTTGTTAAAAATTTAAAAAATAAACAATTTAGATTTTCAGTACAAATCGGCAATTTCATACTTTAACCCCTATTAATAATAAGGCAAGTTGGGTCACTCCTGCCTGTTCGGCGTGTAAACGCTTACACTTCGCTCGGAGCGTAGCGTCGGGTTGTCACATTATTATGTTATTTGTACTTACAGATGCAAGCATAATTTGAAAAAATTATAATAAGGTTTTCATTATAGTATTGCCATAATATATTGAAATAACCTTTGTTAAATGCAGTACTTACGTATTGTTATTTTTATACCTCTCTCGTGGATTAGTATCCCGGTTATTGAAGTATGCCTATCAAATAGAAATGAAATACTGTAATTATAAATATTTATAATAGTTTAAATAACCACAAATACGTGTTTTCTATTTGATGTATTTTTTAAACACCGAGTGAAAGCTTCGTTTGTATAATGAAGGGCGTGTATGGCGACCCGTGCTATGTGTCGCGATGGCATCGCGAGATTCTGCAAATGTGTGTATTTGTACAAGGCGCGCGGCGAGTGTGCACAAGTACAAGCCACGCTGCCACGTTTGTGTGGAGTTACCATTTTTGTCTTATTATTTTGATACTCTGAGTTGGCTCGGTGTTCAAAAAATTACATTAAATAGTAGCCGTGTTTATTGTTGTGTGTATGGTTGTTTGAATAAGAGTGTTTTAGATTCAGAATAGTTCAGCATGTTATTGCTATTTCATAATCATACTCCCATAATCGATATACCTCCCCACGACGACGGTATAAAAATATAAAAAAAAATAAGTACCTCATTTAACAAAGGTTTTTTCTATGTAGCACGAGAATACTACGACGAAGACCTTATTTTTTCAAAATATGTTTACACCCTATAGGTACAATTAAAATAATAATGTGCCAACCCTACGCTCCGAGCCAAGTGTAGGCATTGAAGCGCCGAACAGCCAGGAGTTGCCCCATTTGTCTCATTACAATATACCTACTAATGGCGAAGGAAAACATCGCGATGAAACCTGCATGTCGAAATCTGTAACCCATATTGGGACGTGGCAAACTGTGCCATATACCCTCTGTTTAGTGGAGACACGTGCTGTGTAAAATGCGTTGATGAAAATGATGAATTCTTGTAAATAATTTTCGTTTTAAATTTATACTTGTCCCTCTTCGGTGTAACAGTGAATTATCATTACTAATTCAAATTGCGAGGCCGGTCCGTATAATTACAGTTTTGTCGAGCAATTATCAGTAGTCGTTTTGCTACCACTCCGTTCTTTTATGCTCTTTCCAGTACCGAAGACATAGTTTTAATTGGAGTCGTTTCAGGCAACGCAAAGAGTCTTTTAATTAAAATTTTAACTTTTGATATTTTAAAAAGAATATGACGGGTATCCACCGCTATTGCTGTAACTTCCCCTAGGAATATCTTTTCTTTTGCGACTCTCACAGTCTGCATATTTAAGTGAGTGACATTTAAATGATCTCCGCTGCCTCCGAGCTGCTTTATGGAGCGTCATTTTACTTTTACATTTCTGGAGTTTTCGATATTTCGTTCTTGTCTACAGCTAACACCTCGCTGTGTTTATTATTTAGATTGTCTTATTATAACTGGCGTAGAGTTAAATTGAAATCCTAAGAACTTAGATTATAATTTTCAAGTTTTTATTGAATGTTACGATGTTTTGCTACAATGATTGTCAATTATTTTTTTGTGTTATTATTTTTTACAAAGATCAAACACATAGAAACTAGTGTGTTTTTTTCTCTTTACCATATTTCGTAATTCAACGTCAAGTCCAGGGACTTCATGCAAAGTTTCAGCTGTAACAGTGTATTGTGGCAAAGTCTTTTAAGACTTTAACAAAAAGAAAACTTTCTAATATCGGTGTTAAAAAGAAAGCAAAGACAAAAGTGTACCTAGTTATTATATTAAGCTTTAAATAAAAGTACTCACCCACATTGTATAATTGTATTACGAGTACCCAGGTAGAACATTTAGTATTCAGCAATAAGCAGTGTAAACACACAAGTGTGTGATTGGCGGGAAGAGTACCTGGCACCTAGTGATATAAATACTCGGTATCGCTCTCGCTCTGGACTGAAAACTATCCACGTTCGTCTAACGAGTCTCGCAGGACCACGAATGCCGGTGGCCCCTCAGACCACCACCCAGCCAACACTACAGTGCTTAGGTGTAAATCTTAAACAGTGTAAATGTTGGCATATCGTCGGGCGTCGATCGGTTCGAATCTGGCCAGGTCGAAGGATTTTTTTCTAAGTGTTCAGTTTTTCTTATTAATAATTATAACAAATTAGTGCAGCAATTTTACAAAAAAATAATTGAATATCATGGTAGTAAAACATCTCTAGTCAGTGATGGTAGCTGTAAAGGTACCTCACTGAGTGAAGAAATAAATTTCTCACAAATGGCGTTACGGTATAAAATTCGTAAAAAAAAAGAAAAAATGAAGATCTACAATAAGCACATACGAAAATTCGTAAGGTCCGCTGGTTCATACCGTTGCTTAGTTGGCATAGCGTCTTTCACGGTTTGCTAGAAAACGTCGGTTCGAATCCGGCCGGATCGAAGGAATTTTTTCTGTGTGTTCGATCTTTGTTATTAATAATTATAACTTAGTTTATATTAGCTCGAACACTAAGAAAAATATCTTCGGTCTGACAGGACTTGAACCTGCGTTTGTATGTTAAAGTATATATATGCTCACCCAATCAGATCGAAGGAATTTTTCTTTGTGTGTGAAGTAATTAAAACAAATGAACATTATGGTAGTAAATTATCATATAATGTTCAATATTTTTCTTCTTATCGTATCGATGGTATACACTGTAATGCTTGCCGTTGTGTTGAAAGGCTTTATCAATCGGCGTAAGGTATTCACCGATTGTTGCCCAGGGTGCGTAAGACGTGCAGGAAAAGAAAGTAACGTACTGCGGGGAGGCTCCATTCGTGCACCCTACATGATGTTCAATAAGAATCAATATTACAACATATATTTTTTAAAGTTTTCGTAACATGAATTGTATGAGTTTGATTTACATCTTGGAAAATTATTTTTTTATTGAATTGATATTCAATTATGTTTTTATGTGAAATTACTCCACTAGTTTGTTATAATTATTAATACAAAGATCGAACACTTAGAAAAACGTTCCTTCGATCCGGACAGATTTGAACCGACGTCTTCTAGCATACCATGCCAGACGCTATACCAACTAAGCTACGACACGAACTAGCGGACCTCACGAATTTTTCTATGTGCTTGTTGTCGTATCTTTGTACTTGGTTTTTCAATGACTTTTATCTTATTTTTATTATATATTTTTTATCTTGGATATTATTTGAGTCAACCGTCTATTCTTCAGACTTATTGATTTTTGCTTAATTGGGTTTTAATATATGAACAAAAGTACCAGTTCCAAAGTGTGTTGATATACGTCGTTGCGCGTGCAAAACCGCTGAAGAGCACTTTGTAAATGGGACAGTACAGGACCATAATAATAATAAAATAACAAAAAAGGTTCTAAAACAAACATCTTAGACCAAAAAAGTATTATCAGATAAACAATAAGTTGTTACTGTTCGTAGTCAAATTATATAGAAATCTTTTTATAAGTAAGTCAAAATGAAGGTAAATTCTCGTGATTAAAATGTTTTTAAATTTTGTAATTTGAAAATATGTGTAATTAGGAATAACAAAAAAAAAACAGTCTCATAAGTTTTTGAAAATCACAGCAGCTTAATCTTGTTAAATGTCTTGCACAAATATAATTAAAAGGTAGTGTCTTACTCTGTATCCACGCCACCCTATTTTTTTATTATGATATTACCCACTATAATACACAGCTGACGTACACGACTTTACGTCTTACCCCTGACAGACGTACTTTATTTCAGGAGATTCGTCGAGCTCTGCTGATGCTGTAGTCGAGGTTTTGCATTTGGTTATGGAGTGTTACATACCATACTCTGATGTACCTAATGGACCCCAAACTCGTCCATAGTTTAACGCTAATTATAGTTGTGCTGATGCACGTAAACAGTCCGCGTACCAAGCTTGGGTAGACGCTCGACTACGCAAAGCTCCGAGTACTCAGAATTTGAAGAAAGCTTTTAATAAGGCAGCCAAGTAGTGCAAAAGTGTGTTACGTAGGGCTTAGTTCGGCCATGTTCGCCGTATAGGGGCCAGCCTTGCCTCTTATCCAGCAGGCAGCAAATTCTTTTGGTCCCTGGCCAAAGAATCTAACTTTTGTCGCCCATCTTTGCTATCTCTGCTGAGGCCAGCATATTCCGCAGTATGCTGCGGTAGAGAAGGCGAATCTTTCTGCCACACTTTTTGCAGATAATTCGCGATTCGATGCCTCAGGGAACCTATTTCCTAGTTTACCTCAGGCTGGCTGCACTATGTCGCCAGTTCGCATACGCCAAAAAGAGATACTTAGAACTCTGCGAAATCTAGATGTAAATAAAGCTAAGAGGGCCAGATGGAATTCCAGTAATAGTCTTGCGTAACTGTGCGCCTGAGTTGTCTCCTGTTCTCACACGCCTGTACCGCCTCTCACTTGAGACTGGTGTAGTTCCCAGGTCGAGGAAGCTTGCAAACGTGCAACATGTGCCGAAAAAGGGAAGCAGAGCTGATCCTGTCAACTATAGACCTATCTCAGTCACTTCCATACTTTGCAAGACTATGGAACGTGTACTCAACAACCGTCTCCTGTCGTACCTTGAAGACAACGACCTCCTTAGTGATCGCCAGTGCGGATTCCGACGAGGGCGATCTACTGGGGATTTTCTTGTGTATTCCTGTCACATATGAAGCGATGCTATAGAAAAGCAAGGCGAAGTACTTGCAGTGTCTTTAGACATTTCTAAAACCTTTGACAGGGTCTGCCACGTAAGCCTTTTAAGTAAGCTTCCTTCTTAACGGCTTCCCACTGACCTTTGCAATTTGATCTCGGATTTCTTGAGTGAATTTTCGATTCGAGTGGTCTTAGAAGGCTACTCTTGAGATAGAGAGTTTCTCCAGGTTCAGTACTGTCTGCAACTTTCTTTCTGCTGCGTATCAATGATATGTTAATTCCAGGTACCTTTGCGTATACTGATGATAGCACAGTTGTAGATAGATGGGTACTTGACCAAAGGGTCAGTAGCCGTTTGGATTTGACACTCCAGGTAGTCTCCGATTGGGGCTATGCCAAACTTGTCAAATTTAACGCTACCAAAACACAGGCGTGTCTACTCTCCACAAAACGGAGTTCCTTAGAGCTGTAGTGTTCATTTTTGTAATATGACTTTTTAATTAAAATTTTAATGTAGTTTTTAAACTTAGGAAATTTTAATCTAAGTAAATATATGCTCCGGAATCATATTGTAAAAACGTATACAGTTCCCCATAAAAGAGTCGTTTACCTTGGTTAAACGAAGTCGTGATGCTATGAGTTTGGACCTAGCTCTAAGGTTAATATAATATAATGTATAATTATCCATTGTCCACTTGATGTGTAGTACTACGCGCGGGGTGGGTGCCTGGAGACCTATCATACACAGTAGACCTAGTTTAGGGTTCAATCTCCTACAAATGTATCTAATCCTAGGTACCCTATTCTTATAATACGCATCCTGTAGCTATGTGAGGAGAAATTATCCACATGGTGATTAATTACGTACGTACATGATTCTGAAATTTGATGACATCGGTGGCACAACGGTTTGTACTGTGGGCGCTGGATGAGAAGGTCCCGAGTTCGATTTCCGGATTTGAGAAACGAAATTTTTCTGAATTTATTCTGGTCAAGTGGTATTCTGGTTAGTGGTGAGTGAAAATCGTCGCTCTGGTGCTCATAGTACAGGGGATTTCGTAGTTTGACACCAGTGTTTGGTGTGATTGTCTGCGAAAAAATGAAATAACATCAAAACCATTTTATATAGAATATTTAGCGCTAAATTTAAATGTGATATTGTCGTTATAATAAATATATAACAATAATTGTCTGAGTCAGAATCACTCACATATTAAATACATTGTACACGGGGCCTTAGGAGATTAATAAACATCTGCGATACAAGCTAACAACAAGATTTAAAATTTGTTTCCATTACAAACTTCTTCATACAATATATTTTTTTCCAGACTCAAAGTCGCAGTGAGATAACGCATTTTACGCTTTGTTTTTATTTTGGGCTTTTGATTTATTTAGGGATTTTGATCATTATTGAATATGTCAGCCCTATTGCGAAAAATAATACTTCAAGCAAACACTTGATAACTTCTAAACAGACAAATCAAAGTATTACCTAGCCAAATGTGTTCAAAATCAATACCTTTTAAGTTTCACGGTCATGCCACCTTCACGAATAACGCGTTGCTTCACTATGAGGGGATAGAAGAAAAATAAGAGAAAATGCAGGACTAAAACGTAATTTTGCGGAAAGCTGTAAACAAACAAGCGCAAGCTATTGGTAAAAATTTGATGTTTTAAACTGGGTTTTCACTATATGAGTACGCTTGAACCGAGTTCACACAGATGACTACTCGGACGCTACTCGTAACGTGTAAATACGTGACCCGATGATCCGAGCGCACTCAGACGTCGGCATCCGATCAAAGTGGACTCGGACGCGGTTCTATTTTTTTGACAACAAAATGGCGCTAGTTATGACAATGTGGAATAAACGAGACTCTGTGAGGTTTTAAATGTGTTTTTATCTCTGTATTTGACTTCTCGAATAAATAATTTGAAGTACTCAGTTGGTCACGTGTTAAAATCCATGTTCTGGTTAAAATTTTCGTCTTGCTTTGTTATTTCTCTTCCATGATTTTGTACTTCAGCCATTAACATGTGAGCTACAGCTCATATATCTCGCAGCAGCAGATTAGTCGTCATTATTTTGATCGTGCAATGTGATAAATGCTATTTGGATGATGATGAACTCGTAAGTTGTAAACCGAAATCCGAGTGGACTTTTATACGATCTAGCTCGTACGATCGTATAGGAGTGCACTCGGATTTCGGTTTATACCTTACAAGTTCATCAACGTCCGAGTAGCATTTCTTTCCTTGAAGATTCGATATGAAGAAGTCTGATCTGGTGCTGCGAGGAGGAGGACTTTCAGCAGATATGTTTGTTAATGGCTGAAGTACAAACTCATGAAAGGGAAAACACAAAGCAAGAGAAAAATATGGACCAGAAAATGTATATTAAGACATGACTAACTTAGCCCTTCAAAATAATTTTATCGGCGAAGTGGAAAAAAAGATAAAAACACGTTTAAAACAAACCCTTTATTGTTACGCACATTCCATTTTTTCTTAGTTGGTGCCATTTTGTTTTCATTAAATGATCCGAATATACTCGTCAGAATATAACCACGTCCGAACTCACTCTGATCGGAAGCCGGTGTCCGAGTGCGCTCGGAACACGTGTTTATACGTTACGAGTAGCGTCCGAGTAACCATCCAAGTGGACTCGGTCCGAGCGTACTCCTACGTGAAAACCCGGCTTAAATATAATTTGCATATTTTTATTACTGGATCTGGATTATCGAGAAATTATGTTCAATCTTTTGCTAGCAGTAATAGACTGGGAAAGTAAATTGATCCATATTAAAAAGTCAAAGTGGATTAAACTTTACGTTTACATCAAAACGCCACTGGGTGCGGTATTTGATAGCATTTAATGCATCTGGACTTTTTGTTAATAGTTGTACTAATTTAGCCAGATCAAAGTAATAGGCTGTTCAATTTATCAATGAAAAATCAATTTCATCATCCATCAATCAATCAATTTTTCAATTCAGCAGTTGAAATATTAAAAAATCTTTTGACAATACGTGTATTGAGTAACTTTGTTATTTGAAGCAGTTTCAGGAATTGCATTACAAAAGCGTCTATTCTGGTCCGATCTGCCCTCTTAGGTTCAGGTCTCTTATCTATATGTAAAACAGAACTCGAACAGATACACTTACCCTAGTAAGCTATCTCGGATATCCCGCCCCAAGTTTCAATTCAATAACGTCATGTCAATTTCCTTGAGCAGATGATGCTGCATTAACCTACATGCGCTGTTTTCGTTTACGGTAGCTTCGTACGACACCTCGTAAGTTATTCTCGTGGGTATCGTGGCCGGAACAGTCCTGAAGAAAAGTAACAGCAATTAAATTACTTATAAATAATTATGAAAATTTGTTTATAATGTTATTGATAGTGTATCAGACAGATGTACCATTCATTTTGGTCTCAAACTAAAAAAATCCCTATACTACAAGTAGCAATGTAACGAAATTAACACACCTCGGTGTTACTTTATTAGAAACTATTTAGAAAGCTTGTTCACTATTGCCTTGGGCCTTTTCAAGGCGAAAGTGAATAGGTATTATTAAGGTGTGCATGCTCCATAATCGTCAATGTCCATCAGGTGAGATGAAGGTCAAATTCGCACTTTTTTATATAAAAAAAAAGTTCTTACTGTATATTAGTCTAACCAGGAACCGAACCTAGGATATTAGCCTTAAGCGTCCACGGTGCTAACTGCAGTGCCACAGATCATCTAAAGTCAAGATCTGAGCATACACTGTGTCTTGTGTTGTATGTATCCAACACAAGACACACGTTTGCGCGTAAGGTACACGCAAATCTTGAACTCCCCGCTGAACGCACCACCGTTCCGAATTTGCGGGCTAAGGGTGCCTTCAAATTAGTCGCTTGTAGAAGCACTGCAATGACACGACATTGGCGTGGCAGCCGTGCTGTGTGCTGCGTGTCTGTAGCTCTTTAGTAATTTTTAGTTCACTTATTGTGACTGTAAAACTGCGCTTCTAAATATTGCATGAAAATTAGTAGCGGAGCGGCTGCAGTGCCATAGTGGCGCGATTGCAGCGCTTATATAAGCGTCTTATTTGAAGGCGCCCTAAAGACACAGGAAAGATAAACGGAATTTCTGGATGCCAATAAACAAGGCGATTATGTTTTCAAAGAGTTCGGATGAATTAATGAGGCTGAATAAGTTAATGTGATAGTAATCGTTCTTAATACGTAAAGCCATTAAAGTATGACTCTATTTAGAAGTGTCGTCGAAAACACGATTCAAAACAAAACGATTCACAATCCCAATTCTGCAAAGTGACAACAGAGTCAGTTCTTAAAGAAACAGTGACAATGTGCTCTAAACAAAAGTCGAGTGTCTGCTTCTGAACCATCTCTTCATTAAGCGTGTTCAAAGCTGCCTCTGACAACTATTACAGCTTTATGACGCTTACTTAACGATTTCTCTTTATGTGAACTTTGCATTGACACTTTTGTACTTGGAATTGTGGTTTTGAAATCGTGTTTTGGTGCAATATGGTGTTTCCTATAACGAAAGGGTATGAAAATTATATTAATATTGGATTATTTATTTATTTATTTGAACACTTTATTGTACCACAAAGTAAATTGCAAATTTCAAGAAACACTTTAAAATATTAGTGTACAAATGCGAGCTTATCCCAAATAGGAATTTCTTCCAACTAACTTTTTGGATTCTAAAAGTGGAACTATTTTACTGAATCTGAATAAAAATAATTAACTGCCTACGTGGCCAAACGGTTACCATGCTGGACTGCCTGCATTTATTTCTCTCGTGAGTTTGAGTGTAGTTTGTGGTTATCTATGTTTGTATTCATGGCACCCGCGATACTGGGTTTCCCTATTGCGAGGCTATGAGTATGTGCATTAAAAAAATCGCGTATATTTGTTTTTTTCAAACAAACCAACTTTCTGGGCGTTTTATAGGTGTTCACGGTGACTGAATTGGTAAAGTTATCAACCAGTTATATCTAATAAAAGCAAATCCTATTATTGTACTATAGTTAAAAAATATTAATTTAAATGTATTATTTTTAATTTACGAAACATCATTCGAATTTAAACGCTACAGTTAAATTTTCATATTTTAATATCTAGTTCTTAGGACTTCTTAGGACACATAGGAAATGAAACCATTTTTTCGGATCTAAATATCATGTACTGGTTTTTTGAACCAAACCAAACAAACGTTTCGTTGCCTTTACAGATCACATAGTAACAGCTGATTCATATTTTAATTTAATTCTTTTTCAATGATTATAATATATAATAAAATGTATAAATTATAATGCTGTGTACCTTATTATTTATTACAATAAAAGTTACTTACATTACAATAGTAAGGAAACAATTTCCTCTCTTAAATTGCCTTGCAGTGAGAGCACTGCAACTCTGGTCCCTGTTAGTGAACAGGGACCAGAGTTTTGCAGATACACAAATGTTTATTAAGTAAGACCTTTTAAATCGCGAAGTTCTGTGGGGCACTGCCACTGCGCTTATCATCCTGAGACATAAGTTGATACGTGTAAGTCCCGTGTGCCTGTAATTTCACCAGCACCCTTACCCTTCAAAATCGACACGCAGTAGTGCTCACTTTAGTTTTTTTGTTTAATTATGATACAATATTGTAGTACGTGATCTTTGAGAGGCTTGTTGACGGAAATTGCATCTAACCAGTTTACGTAATAAACAAATTTACCACAAATACCAAGGACCTCCGGTAACGTGGGAGGCATTATGAATGCAAATCGGTTGAAAATCTAACAATGCAAGCGAGGTTATCTCGCACGAAATTTTGCAACGCCATGAAAATGTTACGTGAACTGAAGATTTCAGCATTTCCAGCGCTATAACGAGCTGCAGTTTGAACAAATTACAAGCCTTCAGCGTCCCCGTTTATTAGCATTTGGTAAGATTAAAAGAATGTAAATACAAACATTTACGAAAGCGTTTACAGCCGCTGGGTAAATTCATGGAAATGTGAGAGGAACGGTTTCATTTGATAAACTTCGTCTAATTTCGACGGCCTCGGCGGTCTAGTGGTAAGTATTAAGGAGGTACCCAGTTCAATTCCCTGTTATAGGTAACTTTTTTAATAAAATATTGTTGGACTCTCGTAAACGATTATTATTGACATTGACCACATCGCTTTTAATGTTTAAATTATTGACTGATTTGTTAGGTACATATTTATGTGCGCCCATATGAACTTTATGGTATATTATAGTTTGAAAAAAAAAAAAATTGTACTTTTTTATTATACAAATTGACACAACGTTCAAGTCGTGCGTCTGGTGGTTGAGCGATACGCCATAACAGTTGTTCTCAGAAGTGTTTTAAATCACAAAAAGTTAAGAGGCACTGCCACTGCGCCTGTCGTCCTGAAACATAAGTTCCATGTGCATGTAAGTTCACCAGCATCCTTACCCTTCCAATCCGGAACACACTAATGTGTAGATACATTACTGTTTGGCAGCAGAAATAGGTAAGGTGGCAGTACTTCTCTGGCCGAACTCTTTCATAAGGAGCTTTACGCTAATACATTTTTCGAAAAGGCCTTTTCGCCCTTTCTACAAAACACATGCGGTATGTGATGTTGTTTAATATTATTTTGTTAATATAATTATTATTATATTGTACGTAAGAACGGACCTGTGTTTATAACTCACAAGACTGACATTCTTAGGCTAAGCAAAAACCTAAATAACTATTGGTGAAAGTATCTAGCAAGAAAAATAAAATCGGGTATCAACAAAAAATATGTCGTGTTGTTGTAGAAGGATGGCACGTTTGTTTTACGGCCCCTCTTATCTGGACCCCCAACTTTGTTGGTCATATTGAGGCTTACGAATGAGGACCCTTATCTTTGTATTAGCTGTTGTTTACCCGTGCTCCTTTAAATTCAACCAACGTTTTCATATGTTATGGAAATGAATAGATTACATATATATTTAAATGTCGGCGGTTACAATTTGGAGTTTGAATTATTCTTAAGTGGCATAGAGTTGTATTTAATACCTAAATGTAAGTCTTGCGTGTTTTGTTATGTACGTTAGTTTGATTATTTCATTTCAATAGAGATTGATCGCTTTTAGTGGCATGAGTCTCATAAAATTAAGTCTTTCGCTCATTCCAAACGACGGGTTAATTTGTTATATAAATGTAACTACCCTTTTTTACAACCATCAAAATTATGTTATAAATAGTTTATTTACCAAAAAATAAAAGTTTCACATTCCAATTCATTTATTCTTCGTGACACGCTGGTTATAAAAGCGTTCTTGCAAGCAGCAGTAGAGGTTGTGGTGAAAGAGTTCGTCCAGGGAAGTACTGCCACCTTACCTATTTCTGCTGCCAAGCAGTAATGTTAGCATTACTGCGTTCCGGTTTTAAAAAGTAAGGATGCTGGTAAAATTGCAGGCACATGGGACTTGTCAACTTATGTTTCAGGGTGACGGGCGCAGTGATAGTACCCCTCAGATCTTTGCGATTTGAAGCTCTTGAGTGGCTCTGCAACTGTCATGGACAGGCGTGTAGCTTACCATCAGGCGTACGACTCGTTCGTCCCGTCACTTGATATTATTAAAAAAATTTAGACAGATAGATAGATACACTTTATTCACTAATATGACACACATACAAATGAAATACAAATAGAAAAATATAAACGTTTTTTCATAGCAGTGAAAGTTACTGACTTAGCATATTTCATACGTAGGTTCCCTAAGGCGCTAATTTTCAGTCAGAATTAACAACAGGAAAATGTAGAAGTTATTTGTAAGTATCAGAAAAATATCAGAAATAACTAGTTGTGAAATTGTTCATTGAAATAATAAATGTAATAAATGTATACCAGTACTTAGCGACTGAGATAGCATTAGCAAAGTTATTGATGGCGTTTTACTTATCAGTCTATAAACTGATATCGAAATGCGTGATTGGCACCTTTGCGCCGGGATCAGTCAGGGGCGGGCTCTTTGACGAGCGTAAGCACTAAACCATAGCTCTGAAACATGTATTTTATAATTACGTAATGAATTATGTATGAATAAATTACTATACTGCAAAAAAAAACAAAAGTTTAAAGATTTGTCATATCTCTTATATTCATGGAATAATCGACCTGTATAAACAGGAAATTGTGTTGGTTGGTTATGACGTATATATTCGTTACAGTAATGTTTATCTATGTATATACAATATTGGATGTACAGCCATCGGGGATTAATGCATATATCACGTATATCCAATCACTTCGTTCTCACCTGAGCACGCGTCACGTAGAGCGTGTACGAGACACACTTTAAAATTGATTAATTGAAATACTTTTCAAATAAAATCTTAATGCTTTTAAATTTAAACGTTTTTGTACTATTCGCTTTGAAATGAAAAATGGATATAGCTAAAATTCGAGTAATTTTTTAATACGAGTTTCGACGTAGCGCGAATGACTGGAAACATTAACGGTTTGAAGAACGTGGGTAGTACTAAAGAGAGAACTATGAATTTTTGTTTTTCCGGATTCCACTTTAGGCACGGAAGGCACTTTAGACACGACTACAAAAAAATTATTATTATAATAATCGTAAACGATCAACTCAGTGGTTGAATTTTGGCGGTATGCCCTAACAGTGTCCAAAACAGAAACTAAAGACAGAAAATTGTTGGTAACGGTTTGATGATCGAATCGTAGGGCAACCTACCATGGAGAGATGATCGGGTGGATTTAAAAAGACGGCATGGCCGATCTGGAACGGCCTCCCAACAAAAAGCGAGGACAATGGAAATTACATCAAGAGGCATATAGCCAACAGTGGAATCAATAATAATATGCTGAGAAGAAGAAGATGAAGAATTACGAACAATGATGGCAAGACTCACACAGAAATGACCGCGACTAGTTCACTGATCTTCACTACTACTTTTACATGCTATGCCTCAAGAGAATTCTAAGAGCTATTTTATACATTTAAAGAAAAATCTCTGTAACATAAATTTCAAATTAGAAATTTCAAATTTTTGAATTTGCTTTAGCAATATGTTGGAGTTTTGCTTAAGATCATGAACTTATATTTAAAATAGTAATTTCGTCACTTAACAACGATGTAAGTTGATCGAGCGACTTGGTATATGAACTTTAAGTAACTAGACCACAGCAGTCATACTATGGTGGGTTGGAATTTGTATTGTTATTTAAGTAAGAACCAATCGATAAAGATATTTCCATTTTTATTTGCTCAAAACAGCCAAGTGTACATGATAACGCCGGAATGCGTACTACGGGACAAACCATCTCCACTTTAAAATAGTTGAAGCATTTCACCACCCGCCGTCCACATTTGACTTAACATATCGACTACAATTTCTTCTGCAATTTCTATACAATTTATGGGAACAATAACATGGGAAGTAAAGGATCAAAAACGTTGGTTTGTTTGAAAAATCAAATATTATATGTGCTTAAATCCAAAAAATTGTTTCATTTTGTATGTGTAACAAATGCGAAAACCTAAGAACTCGAAAACGTTCACATCACTTTGCAATGAAACATTCACAAATGTATGAACCTTGGAAATAAAAGTCAAAGGTACATGCCTCCACACGGGTTGGAATCGTCGAATAGTCAATTAAAAATCAACCGCTCTGCCATTTGACTGTTATCTCGCTTACATTGTACAATTTTCCTTTCAAGTTATTGAATGAATTTAATATATCCTTCGTATGGAATTTCGTGAAGTGCTGCTATGAGTTGTCGGTGTAATGCAAATGGAGTTGTCGTGTATTTAGCGATTAGTGCGACCTAGATCTAGGCTTGCACTTGTAACCTGAGATAAGCTGAGTGCATTGTATTCCCGTCTTAGCTTAATCTATCGCATTTCTAATTAGGTACATTGTTCGCGTTTCATGTGTTCAAGTTGTTCGCAAAATATAAAGACGTGATTACACGAGGTACATTTCGCAATTGAATAACAAGCGATCCTTTACTTATAAATTATTTTGATACACTCGTCTAATAAAACATGCATTACGGAATTTATTGAACAAATATAGGTAAGCAAATTACAATTTTCACAGATAATTTTCACAGTTACTAAATTCTACTGCTCATTCGCTAGGCAATTCCCCTGAGAAGAATGAGTAAGAAACTCTAGGGGTTGCTCTTTGTAAATAACAATTTATTATTCGCAATATTTATTTCAAACATGATAGATCAAGACACCTACAAGAGCTAAACTGGGCACTACTATATATTTTTGTCATCTCGGTATGCAGGAACTGTATAAAAACCTGTGTAAAGTTTTCCTTCTAATACAGTTTTAGGCCTCGTTTACATTTGCCAATTACCTCGTAAATGGCAAATGTCAACCGGAATCTTATTATAAGAAGCGTATACGTCGCGCGGAACTTAATTTGTGACTTTGTGAAGATAAACTGAAAAATAGCCAGTTTAATTTTAATTCCCCCGAGTTAATTTTATATTTATCAGTATTTTTGAATGACATATTTTAAGAATGATAAGACTGACAATTTCTTAAAGAAATCCTCTCTGAAATTTCTGTCTATTCCAGGTCAAACAGTTCTTTAATAAAACAGGTACTTACGTATCATGCAATTTTGCGGGGTTATTATCTAAATACCTACTGACCTAGTGGGTGTTTAGGGAATATTGTTATCGAAATTCTCCGTAGAAAATGAAACCGTAATAAGGTAATATAATTAATACAAGCATAGAAATGTTTTGAATACTACGTTGCTTATCGGTGTAATACTTTGAGGTCAGAACTATTTCTCTTGCTTCGAAAGTACATTAGAAGTAGAAAAAAACAATAAATATTTCGCCAATTACATAGGCACATTCAAGTTGCTAACCTTCCGCCCACCAAGGGGGATGATCACTCCGATCGGAGAGGGGGTTTCTGTAATAATCCTTTTATCCATAAATTATACTTGGGGGCTGAAGTTTAATATATGATGGTATCCCTACCTTCATATATTAGACTTCGGCCTCCAACTTCGTTATGGCAGAGAATAACACTAATAAGTGAGTTTTCACAGATGGTCAAATAAACGTGTCTGCGCAAAAGCCTGACCGCAAACAATGGCATATCTGAGTCTTCCTCCCCGTATCTCGATCAATGCACGCTAGACGACCAACAGGCAAAATAAACAAGATGATAAAGACGGTGTAATAGTAGTTTGGAATATTAACCCGTCTCGCGTCACATAGCCACACGGTGTCTCTAAAGGGCAGCAACGTAAGTAACGAAGCGTTGCGTCGGCGTTGCGAGGTCTGAGCGGTGCGATGTAATATATTATATAAATTAGAATTACACGCCATATAGTTAGTAGAAACGGCGCAAGGCCAGGTACGGCGACGCGGAACGCGTGTGGACAAGGGATCAGGACATGAAGCGGGGAGGGGTGCTGCGATGCGTTAGTAAGCGATGTTACATTGTGACACCGCATTGCTCGTGTGCACTCGGTGATTTGAAATCATCGCGTTACGACGATGCAACGCACCAGAAGCGCCCGTGTGGCATCATTAAGTGACTACGTCACAAGAACCACACATAGTAAAATTACACATTCATAATAGCCTCGTATTGCGTCGTCTTTTATCATGCACTAAACCGACTCAGTCGTAAGAAATAGTTCACTGTACTATTTGCCATTATTACCACGTTAAAGCCCCCTTTATAGACGATTCCAAGTTTCGATCGATCGTCATGATAATCGTATCGACATAAATATACACTATCGATTCGTTGTTTCGATCAGGCTGAAACGATGGATCGTAAAGACAAATCGTCGTAAATCGAGTACTGGAAAGTTATAATGCACATCAACTACTAACAAATGCTTCGATAAATCTCTGAATAGTTTTCTATCTCGTATAAATTTATAGCGTGGTTAACGATAAACGTGGAAGCCGTGTGAGTAGGAATTTGTTTTAGTAGTAGTGGTTATGCCACTTGCTGATATAAAATAAGTCATCCTGCGAGTATCCGCAGGTAAGTTGGATCGGTATATATCGGCCTAGCCTTTCATGTGACTTTGTTTGACTTCTGATGTAGTAACAGGAGCTGCAAAATAACAGCTAAAATGCAGCTATAAGTCAGCTGTTGCGATACAGTTGATATGCAGCTCATAATATTATAGATATAGGAGTTACACAAGTCAACTCAATCTAAAGACGTTTCCCAGACACGACGGCGTCTGTTGAGTGGTGGATTAACTCAAGTTTGAGATAATGTTCCTCGACAAAGTCAAACTCATCATATCAGGACTCGGCATTTGATGATACCAATTTAGGTAAGGAAATTTTAATTATTTATCCTGGTCTGAATGTTCTGGGTAGTCCCCTCGGAGTGAAGTTCGTTACCCTTGTACTCGTAGTAGTAGTACATTAGTAGACGTAGAGTTCCTTGTGAAAGAGTTTGTCCAGGGAATTACTGTCACTTTACCTATTTCTGCCGCCAAGCTGTAACATGTGCTCATATTACAGCTTGGCGTTACTTACTTATTGTGTGCCGGTTTGGAAGGGTAAGGGTGCTGGTGAAATTACAGGAACATGTAACTTACGTCTTGTTTCTGGGTGACGGGCGCAGTTACACTGCCCCTATGATCATTGCGATTTAAAGCTCTGAGTGGCACTGTAATTGTTATGGATAGGCGTGTCGCTGACCACCAGGTGCACGACTTGTTCGTCCCGTCACTCACTTGGAATTATAAAAGAATAGGTAACCTCGGAGAGACAGTTTAAGAAGAAGAAGAAGATTGACGAAATACTTTCATAGATTTCTCATAGATGGTGCTACACAAAAAACTCGTTCAAAACCAAATACAAAGATCCGACAACAAGCACATAGAAAAATTCGTGAGGTCCGTTGGTTCGTTTGCTAGGAGACGTCGGTTCGAATTCAAGAATTTTGTTCTAAATGTTCGATATTTGTAATAATAATTATAACAAACTAGTGAAGTAATTTCACAAATCGAATTGAATATCATAGTGGTGTAACATTCTGACATTCAATAAAAATTTAAAAAGAAGATTCTGAAGTTTTGTCTCTTGCATGATCTAAATATACGTTTTGAATTTATAAATAGAAGAGGCGGTATTCCTCGGTAACAGAGATTAAGGATGAACCGGCGAGCGATACGTGCTGTAACGATCAACACAGCTTTTTCCATTTGTACTGGAAGCAACACGCCATAGAAATTCAACCGCCTCTATTTATTGTTACTATTTACAATAGATGTGAAGTGTGATTGTAATCATAATCAAGAATCGGATACTACTACCAATTCTCGTTAATCGTGTTTTGATTGGCAGCGATCGTGTTACGTCTATACCCGACATCATTTGTATACAAATGTTCTTAGAAAGGTTCTATAATTACCTACGTTTATAACCCGCTTAAATCTACGGTGTACGAGGAATTAATCTCTAGATACGTAACGTATAGAAATCGTGAGATGAATCTCAAAGCTCAACTCTCGCAATTACGAACTTAATTAAGAGCGCGGGTATTTATTTTAGGAAATTTTCTTCTTTCAGAATTAATTTATGATTCAAGTTTGAGGTGCCTTTAAACACGTCTCATATTTTTACCGAAGTAGGGAAGAATCTAATTTAGTTTTAAGTGTTCATAAAATATTGAAGGCCCGCTCGCCCTTCTCAGCATGTTTCGCCTATCTTAAGGATATTAAAATTTTCATATTTCGTAGTCGCCCGTCAGAATTTACATGGTTCGACGATTTGGAATATTTCCCTTTATTGCCATAGAAATAATCTAGATGAATAAAATAGGAGCTCCGTGTTGAAACTTAAAAGATATTATAATTGAGACAATGGTCGAGAACACAATAAAAATCCTTCGATCTAGCTGGACTTGAACAAACAACATTTTTGCGTAACGCGGGATCGCTCTACCAACTGAGCTACAGAACAAGTCAGCTGACTTTATAATTTCTCTATGTGCTACCTGTGAGAAAACGATGAAGGTTTAAAATTAAATATTAAAGGAGACAAGACTGTAAAGCGTATGGAATGTACGAAGAACACGGATTAGAACCGTAGAAGTCCGTAATCTTTGCACATGTAGCCTCTGCGAGACGATTTATGAACATGTATAGGGTCTTTCAACAAGAACTTTGTTTTCTAAAACAAAATAAAACAAAAAATTTAGATGAAGATGATTCAAATTTTTATTGTATTACAAAGAGAAAAGTTCGGCAATTATGAATGAAAACTGATATCTGGCAAATGTCCACCACGACCACGCTGACAGAAGTCGATTCTTTCATCAAAATTTTTTGGCAAAATGTCGGGTCTATTTCGGCTATCACATCACGGATTTTGAGTTTTAAGGCTGTAGTCGATTCGATTGGCTCCGTATAGACTCTGTCCTTAAGATAGCCCCACAAAAAATAGATCCTAGAGCGATTATCGAGAAGCCTTTGCATGCTCAAAGTGTCACTGTATGGTGCGCTATGTGGTCTGGAGGCGTGATTGGGCCGTTTTTTTCGAAGATGAGGCTGGAAATGCGGTAACGGTGAATGGATCACGCTATCGCGAGATGTTAACAACTCAATTTTGGCCTAGCATTGATGACATGGATATCACTGACATGTGGTTTCAACAAGACGGTGCCACATGTCACACAACCAATGAGACGATCAATTTATTGCAAACCAAATTTGCTGATCGCGTAATTTCCCGAAATTCAGCTGTTAAATGGCCAGCCAGATCGTGTGATTTAACACCACTGGATTATTTTTTGTGGGGCTATCTTAAGGACAGAGTCTATACGGAGCCAATCGAATCGACTACAGCCTTAAAACTCAAAATCCGTGATGTGATAGCCGAAATAGACCCGACATTTTGCCGAAAAGTGATTAAAAATTTTGATGAAAGAATCGTTACCCTTTAGTTACAAATTGACGTCCTACTAACGCATAAATTGCCCGTAAGATCCAACTATTGGTATCAATAGCGTTTTGCATTTACGATCTTCCTTCTACATTTAGTTATTGTCGGTTTTGTACAGTCTACAGTACGCTAGACTTTACAGTTCAGATCATCTTACAATACAATACACACATTACATACACAGGGCGAATGTGGATCGCCAGCACTGATGTCACACCAAGGAGAGAACCTCTCATCGATGCGAACACATTGCCGACGCCCATGCAGGTAACTATGAAACCAAAATGTTACCGTTGGAGAATGTTAAGGGTGCGTAAAAGTACAATCAAAATGTCAAAATCAATGTTGTTGAAAGCATTGCTGAAATCAAGCAATAACATTACAGAGAGTTGCTGTTGCGACATACTATACCTAATATCATCAGTGATCCTAACAAGAGCAGTCACAGTGCTGTGTCCTGGTTGGAAGCCGGATTGAGAGGGATTAAGAAGGTTGTTACATATGAGAAAAGGAGTAATTTGGTTATGAACTTGTCGCTCTAGCAGCTTTTGTATAAAGGGAAGTATAGAAATAGGTCGGAAATCAGAAAAGTTAGAAGAGTTGGCTTTTTTGGGGAGAGGAGTAGTGAGAGCTTCCTTCCAAAGGGAAGGAAATTCCCCGCTGCTGTTGGATAAATTAAGAATATACCGGATCAGGTAAAATCTCATCAAGTATGAATAAAAACATTTTACGGCCAATATGGTCACTGCCAATAGCACTGGACGAAATAGGTTCTATGTCCTTCTTATTAACATCACAATCAGTAAACTCTTTTAAAGAAAACGGAGGATGGTCGGCAGTTGGAAGCGTGGAAAGATCTTAAAGATCTTATAGTCATCTTATAGTCATTTGTATAGAACAGGTATCATATTGTAAGTTTTTTTTATGACACCAACTGACGGGACGACCAAGTCGTGCGCCTGGTGGTAAGCGACACGCTTGTCATAACAGTTGCAGCACTGCCCAGACCCTTAAATTGCAAAGATATAATGGGCAACCATTGCGCCCGTCACCCTGAGACATGAGATGAAAAGTTCCATGTGCCTGTAATTTCACCAGCATCCGTACCTTCAAAACCGAAACCCAATAATGTTCACATTATTGTTAGGCGGCAGAAATAAGCAGTGTGGCAGTACTTCCCTACAACTAAAAAATGTAAATAGTAAAAATTTTAAACTTTTACTTTTTACTTTTTTTTGTATAAAGTTTGTAATCGAAAAGTAAATAAATACTTCTTAAAAATTATACATGTAAGGTGCTAACAAATTAGATACGAGTTATTTTAGAGTGGTCAGGTTGCATCAAAATGATCAATTTAAAACACAAACCCAAAAGATTTTATGTAATTTAAAAAAATGACTTTCCCGTACATAAAACGAATTTATAAATCTGTCTATACATGATATGTATTGTATTTCCTCACATAAAGTTTAAATAAAGAATACGGTGAAAGGTACTAACACTACTTTTAATTTTAGTTTTGACTGGAACATACAATAACATTGAACAACTTTCAATTACTAAGTAGTATTGTTACTAATAGGGTTTGTTTAGTAATAGAGTTGTTGACCATTATTTCTGGAAAGACTAATATAGACTTATTGCGATTATCTTACTTTAAGTATTTGATTAGCTAAGTAATTAGCTCTTAAACTGTCTGTACCAATAAAATCAAATGTATTTAATAGGATAGATATAAATATAGTGTGTATAAATATAAAATAAAAGAAAAAAATGCAATGTACAACAACGTAGCTATAATTATTATTAGTAAGTTACAACAAATTTAGAAAATAAATAAATGCTGAAAACGACTATAACGTAAATATAATAGAAATGTTTGTAAAACTAGAGTCAATGTTCAAATTTATACATTAATGTTAAAAAATAAACAAAAATTGGAAAGATATAAGAACAATGTGCGGTACAAAAAGTCTCCGATCCCAATGTCGGGGGAAACGCTGGCGAACATATATAAAGAAAACTATCCGCACCAATTTTTTGATCACCTTGTATAAAAGTCAACAACATTTTATTTGAACCGTTTTTAACCCGGTTTTATGCAGCTGCCATATAGTAATCGATATTTGTCACCACTATTGGAAGTGGCCAAGGTAATATACATTTTTACATCCTCTATTTTCAACGCAAAAGGTACATACATACTGTCGAATGCCGCCACTACTACGTACTCTCAATAGGAGCGTACGCGTTGTTTATTGATGTTTTTTTCAGTGTTTTTTACCTATTTCAGGTGAAAAGGATCAGTGTTTTTCATACACAGTTGCAGCTTTCAAAGGGGTTTGTATCAGGGAATTGAATACACGCCCGCTCTTTGCGGATTTACGAAAATTGTAGCGTCATTACCGACAGCGGTGCTGATGAAAAAAGAAAACCGTCTGCATAACGTGACGTCGTCTAATTTGGAATAAACAAAAATGCTACAAAACATAATAAGTTTGAAATTGTATTTGATTGTAATGAATATTAAGGTTTAGAACAGTGATATTAATTCATTTTTGTGAAATTACTGGACTAGTTTGTTTTAATTATTCATACAAAGATTGAATACAAAGAAATTTTTTTTCGATCTGACATGACTCGATCCTGTGCCTGTATGCCAAACCGTTCTACCAATTGAGCTACATATCGAGTTAGCTTTGTGAAGTTGAGTGAAGAAACTTTCATAGATTTCTCACTGGTGGCGTTACGGCGAAAAACAAAGATGTAACAAGGTTATTGCACTTGAAGTTTGGAACTATTTTTCTTTTTTTATTTCAAATAATGTGTGTAGTGGATGGAAGGGTTTTAAGAGTACGCCCTCAGATTGACCAGATCAGTGATGTCCTTAAAATGGCTGAGAAGTTGTATGTTGTTACATCTTCATATAATATATGTATATACCTATTAATTAAGTAATTAAATTAGTTTACACTTATGCTGTTCTATTTATCTATGTATTCGTTTTATATATCTAGTGTAAATATTTTTATATATACCAAGCCTCACGCACATGTTACGCATGTATTTGTTTTGTTTATGCTCGAGTCCGTGCTTCACTCGTATCGGGTTTGCTGAAAACCAGCGCTCCAGGCTGAAATCTATCAGCCTGTAGCTAATAACTGAGCAAATCCCGTTTGCGTGCGCCGCGACACGCATTTATTATTACATTTTTAATTATTTTTTTTTATTATTTTTATTTTTATTTTGTTTTAATCATTATAATTATGTTTTAACTTTTGTTGTAGGTACTGTATTTTAGTTTATAGTTTGTGTCTCGGTGCTTACGCAATAAACTATTCTTATTCTTATGAAAAGGGTAGTTTATGTATGTGAAGCTCGAGAGTTGTGTCAGGATAAAGTGGCGTTCCGTGGTCTCTGCCTACCCTTCCTGTGGGACAAGGGCGTGAGCTTATGTATGTATTTCAAATAAATATAATTGTGTGCATAGCTTTTGTAGCTATATGAAAAACAAAACTCAATGTTACTTTATGTATGTTTTCTTTAAACGTACTCGAGATCACGTACGAAGCACCGAGATATGATGTGTAATCACTATTGTGTGTAAGTTTGTTTGCAGTAGTACCTAATTTTAAGTATATATTTCCTGTAGTTTTTTTGGATCCTACATTACCTTCCGTATTTATTTAATATAATAATTATTTATATTAAATACATGTTTAATTCGTATTTTTAGTATAGAAAAGTTTTTACTCAAAACGTTCAAGCTATGTCACTCTCATTGTACGCTTGGCACAAAATTGAAATGTTGACCATCTTTTTATGAAATTACAGCAAAAAAAATAATTTCTGCCTCAAGGCAGTGAACATTTTTGGACACGTAAGACAGGTAGTTTAAAGATGCAGATAAATCCGTCTGTCTCTTTCTTTCTGACGGTATAATCCATTTGTACGAGTGAAATAGACTGTGGTTATAAATGTTCATCCTACAGGCTAACAACCAGTACTACATATCGCTCGGCCGCGTAATTCCATTAATGTTGAGAATACATCACCCGAATACAGTATAAACATCCTAAGTAGTAACAGTAGTACCTACAAATGTAGAGGAAAATGAAAAACAAGTATGAACACTGCAATGAGTACATTGGTAACATTTAGGATAGTACTTCATTCAGGGGTATCAAACTTTTGGGTTGTATTTTTCTAATTCGTGCCAAAGTATAATTCATATTAACTTCAAATGTTTCTTATATTTCTCATCAAGGGATGAGAATACATTGGAATACAAGCTCAGGGGAGCCTACCTCCGCGACCAGCTATTAAAGAAGCTAACGAAAAGGATACAAATAAATACTTTATACATATCATTGTATACGTTTAAATTGTAAGGATACCAATGTCATTTTGTGCTAGCTCATCACGCTAAAAAAATTTTCTCGCTTCAACACAACGTTGCAACTTTTATTTTGACTATCGTTGAAATTTACTATTAATTGTATAATGTAATTTTTGCGTTATTATTTAAAAAAAATACGTCTGAAAGCACAGGTCTCTGTACCTTTAGGTCTCTGTGCTTCAGACTGTATATGATCATAAAAAGCAAAACGTAACTATTTATTTGCTGTATAATTAAGTAGGTATATATAACACGTCAAAAGCAAAGACATCATGATTATTAAACATGTTTAGCTGTTAAAGTAAGCATTCAAGTTTAAATTTAACTAAGCATATGAACGTTTTACTTTCTTCATTGTACGAATGCATATACCGCAATTCTTGTCTCGTAGGAAGTAGATTTACAGCCAGCACCAGAATGAAAGGGCTAGCTCGATGTTGTTCCCAGCCCCGTTTATTAGCAGTTATGTAGCAGGATTTATTTGTGTACCCTGTTGTTTTTTTACCTCTACATTTCTACTCTATATTGTGTGCAGATGTATGGACTGTCAACTTAGGTTGTACCCTCGTCATGTTTTATTTCCGTTTAGAATAGAATGAGTTTGTTTGGCAGTAATTAGGGTAACTTATTTTCAATTTGTGATTGCGTTTCAATTTCCCTTAGCATTTTTTTACTTTAAACATTTTTTGTTACTGTAAAAGAAATGTGCCAAAAGTTATTTTGTCTATTGCAATTTAAAAGTAGGTCTTTGTAGCTGTTTTATGTGATTGTAAGTTATTAAAAATCTTTATACATCTCTCATCTATCTCTGGTACATGTAACGGCACCTGGTTTTCATAAATTTCTTACAGGTGGCGATGACGGCAAAAAAGCCGCTTAAATCCAATAGAAAGATCTACACAAGCACATAGATGAATTCGCAAGATTTGTTGCCGAAGTAATTTTCTTTTTATTGTTCGATCTTTGTAACAACAATAATAACGAAATAGTAAAGTATTTTCACAAAAAATATTCAAATATCATGGTCTCATTTTGCATAAGTTAGGGCAGTTAATGTATTCATGCAATGGTCCTTCGAGCCGGACACGACGATAAACAAATCTCTTTGTGGCATCGAGACTGGTATAAAAGGTTCACAATTTTAGTTTTTTTTAGTACGGATTATACAGTCTACTGATATTTGTGTACCATGATGCAAATCTATTGACTTTATTAGCGGCAATACTGTAAGGTTTCAAAGAAACTAGTCAGTAGGAAATGAAATGCATAGGAAATTGACAGTCAACCGTGACCATGAGACCTGTATAAATAAATATGTAATTAATCTTGGGACCGTATGATAAAGCTGTATTTTAGGCAAAGTGTTGACGGCAATGTCATTTTGCAGAGCTTTATGTTCGGTGGTAGGTTATGTGGTGGAGAATATTGAAAAATATAGCAAAAGCGATTTCATAAAGTCCATACTTTTCTGTCAATAAAAACATTGGATCGCCAGACTAACGACAAGAACTGAAAATTTAAATAAGTGAAATTCCACACCGATATCTGTTGATTGATTTTCACTTATTTTGGTGTACAGAAAAAAAAACTGATTTAAAAGTTACAATACTCGTTAAAACGTAATAAGGGTCACAATACTGGTTGTTAAAATTAAAAATCTGCTGATTATTATTTATTTTGAACGGTGCTGTCGCCAATTTTCTTTTTGTAATAATTTGTAAGTTTTACTGCTACACGCAGAGCTTTCTCAGCGTAACCAATATTTAGACCGTTTCATATGCAAAATGTTTTCTCAGTCAGTTCTAGTGGTAACACTACCAACCTCTTGACATCGATTTCAAATGTTATTCAATCATGGAAATCCAAGAATTAAGGGCCATCGAGCACTACGAAGGGTTCTGTTGAATCAGTGTTACAACTTTGGTGACCATCATTCTAATGACGTCGTACATGTAGCACGATTACCGCAATATCTTATATTGATATAGAGTATAAGTAATGTTAATTAAGGCTTAAAATATCATTTTAATCAAAGTTAATCTTATATTGAAAAAGTTTTATAAAAATCCTTTCAGGATACCAAATATATTCAGTGCTATATTTCTTTAATGACCTGTCAAAACAGAGTTATATAGCCACTTTTGAAAGCATTAAAAATGTTCGTAAATCAGCAAAATTACGTAACCAGTAAAAAATTGTCCTTATTCCTTTTTAACGAGTATATGACTTAAGGAAACTTTTCAGCTGTAAAATTATAACTGCTCTAAGCTTTTAAAACTTCGGGTCATATTTTAATGTAATACTATTTACATTTTGAATCGCAAATACTACTTTATTAAACAAATATTTAAAGTGCAACTATAAGTCATGATTTAATTAAAAAATGAATAATTTATTACACCTTCAGTGTCTTTTGAAACAAGCGCGTTCAAAAGTTCAAATAATCTTGCAGCCATTCAAAAAGTTAAAGTTAAGTTGTTTTGGAAGTAAATTATGACTCATAAATAAATCATTTATTACAAAGTAATTAGTGATATAATATTTTTTTTAATTTAATTATTTATTGTATAGAATAAACAAAAACACATTTAGTAACAAGGAAAACACAAACAAAATGTACTGTTTATTTGTAACAGAAATTTCTTCCTGCAGACCAAAATACTGGAGACAATAATTACAATAACGGATTCACATGCACAACAAAACGAAAGTTATGTAATAAAAAAAAAACAATATCTAAAACACTGAATTAGTAATAACTAAAATGGATGAAACAGTCGATAAATAGTGCTCCGTGACTCTAATTTTAACAATTGCTAAGAATTTACTATCAAGAATATTAATGGGATCCATAATCTTACCGTAGTTAATATGTAAAAGTTTTGGTAGTTTAGTTTACTGGTCAATTTGTTGAGAAAAGAGTATGAAATGTACAATTTTCTTAATAATTTTGGCATGTATTTTAGCTTGCTCAGTCGCACCCTAGCGAAAACCACGTACTATGCTAACTGAATATCTCCCGACAACCTGTAGTACCCAGTTCTGAATAGCAATTTCGGGGCATATATATATGACTTAAAAAGGTATAAAATTGACATAACATCAAGAAAAGGGGACTCACGATGGCCCCCCGTGGATCTCCCTGGGGTTATATCAAATTATTGTTTAAACAGCTCAAACGATGTGTTTGAAAATGAAAATAATATCATTGAAAATTTTAACGAAAATTGGAAAATAAGGTTTGTGTATTTTTATTTCAATTACTTTGTCAATTTTTTTTGGTAAACGATTGCATAAATTCGATATCAACAAGAGAAATTTATAGTTGTCGATCTTACTAGATCATTTGTTTCAAGTTACACAAAGAAGATAATAGCTTAAAAAGGTGGTAATAATACGTTATATTGTGTATGCTTACGATAACTCGAAATTAATTATGATTGCGGGATTGTAAGCAGTTGTGCATTGTGTGGTGTCATTTGTGGTGTGCAAATAAATGTATTTAGTTTCTGTTTTTCTTTTTTTCAAAAAACGTAAAGCGGACTCCTACAAGATAAAAATATATGAGCATATTCGCTACGACAGAAAATGAAAGATGTACCTCCTATTGTATATAAACCCTCCATTCCTAACTATGTGACATTGTAATCTTCTTATCGGCCCTTTTTCTTTGTTTTGAAGTATTTCTAGGGTTCGGTATAGATAAGGGCTTTATATTCGTTTAAGAGGGGCCGGCTGATAATCTATATCAGTTTGTGTGCGACCAGAGGGATCGTTAAGATATCAATATATGTATAAACGATATCGAAAAGGCTGTGTCACACTTACAGAGAGGAATTCCATAAAATATTGACAAGTTTGATATGAGTTTGATTGACTTTAGAAAATAAAATAATAAGAAACATTATTAGTAATTAGTTACTAGTAATAGTGCAAGCACAAACACTTAATAACTATAATATGCAATTGTGAAACACGTGAAAATCCATAAACAGTAAATAATGAATTCTTTATAATAAAATGTTGCATATACATATTTATCATACTAATTCAAAAAGTATCAAAGTATGAAATGCTGAAAGCAAGCACAGAAGCGAGTTCGCGGCATTGGTCACTTTTATTTGAAACACATTTTTTTAAAGAGAAATAGACCTGTGTTCACGTCAAAAGTGCTTTTATCGCATAGAAGTTGACATAATTATGAATAAATTCATCTCTTTGAAGAATAAATTGACTTTCTCTGGGTGCCTAACACTTGCTTCCAAAAGTGCCTAATCATGCTCTCTCTATATTATTTGTCTGTTTGCATTTGAGGGACGAACTGCATAGGTGATTCGAGAACAATTTTATTAGGACATTTCAGTAGAATATACCCTTGATATAATAAAGCCAATATGTGATCATATGTCAATAGTGCTTTTATTACATGAATGTCGTAAAAAACACACGAATTACGTGAAACAAATTTATATGTATCTGAAATTTTATAACTCGTCAATTTAAATAATAAACCACACATAGACGAATTTTGCTCGTAGAATACAAAATCATCTCTCCTGTGCAAAATGTAATTTTGCAGATATGTCGTTATTACACCAAGGGTGCGTTATCTATTGTGACAGGACTCTCTTGGAAATATCGAATGTTATTGTCAAAAGTAATGAATACACAATTTAAGTCTTTCGCATTTTTGCCACCCTACAACCTCAAGTGTGTCAAGTATCTTACAATATATGTGTACAATAGCTACAAATGTGTTTTCCCCCGGTGAGAGGGACCAAATGACATCGATTTTTCGCGATGATATGCAGTTTTTTTCTTTACAAAAAAGATGGCCGTGTATTTTGCAGGAAATGAGTTAGCGAAAAACACAATATATTGCCTAAATTGCTTGAGCTGTTTGTATTACAATAGATACACGTTTCCGCGTATTGAAAACTACTTATACTTTAAAATCGATTAAGCTGCTTTAAGTCGTAACTAATAGTTATTGAGTATTGTTTTCAGGTTCTATTGTTATCGTTTTGTGAGTGGTGTGGTAATAATTTTTCTTATTGTATGCCAAATCAAAAAGTACTTATACGATTACGAAAGAAGTTACACACTTTGATTTTGTTTATTTTCAGCTGATTAACACAGAGATGTGTAATGTCAAGTATTACGTTAAAGTTACGTTGTAAATGGTCATTTTCGTAAACGAATAACAATAAAAATCTTTTATTCAACAAAACCCTAAAATCGAGAGCGTGACGAATAAATTATGTTGGAATGATCCTCCATTTTGAGATTTCCCTCCAGAGAAGACATCAAGTTTGAAGTAAATCTGCGATATCTGCCGTAATGTCTCCCTAGGCGTGCCAACCTAACTCGCTGACCGTAAAATTGTAAAAACTACGATAAATCTCTCCCTTTAGCCTTTGAGATTCTGGTAAAACTGGCCAAGAAAAGGGTACTTACCTATTTCGTAATGTTCATGTATTGGGTGAGTGGCTTCCAAGAAGAGTGTCATCTGTAAATTACGAATATATTTCGTTATTTTTCAAGAAGAGTGGCCGAAATAAAATAATTTTATTTTTATTTGTTTAGTTATTTATATATCTGTATTTAGAACAAAAAGCCGTGGACTATCCAGCATAGGCCGTGGGTTCTAATATGGTTCTAATATGGTTCTAATCAGGGCTCGCATCTCGAAGGTTGGGAAACGATTGGGAAAAGGGAACACAGGTGCAATGTCACGGTTCTAAGACGTGTACGTTACGTTTAAAAATAATTTGAAAGTTCATACTCATTATCATTTACTGATACATTTTAATTAAAAAATGACTGCTTTACACGGTTTATAGATAATAATAAAAAAATAAGAAGTGGTTCCTTCAATAATTATTAAGGAGCTTCATTCGTAATGTACTACACATTTTTGCGACATTTATTATGAAAGTAACTGTTCAATTTAAGACTCAAAGTGGACACTTTGTGCCTTAAATGGATGTTACTGTTCTGTTTAATATTGGCAAGTGAAGACTGAGAGCTTTTAGAAAGCAAAGTTTGTAATAGAGTTTATAATTAGCCTTTTGAAAGTGCACCTTCCTAAGGTAAATTGTAGTAAGTTTCTTATGTTTATGAAGGCCTTATAGCAAAATGAATAGAAGTTGTTGAGTGAGCTAAGATCGAACTAAATAAATTAAAGTTTGGGAGCAATTTTAAGAAGTCTTTTAACGGGCACGATCCTCTTTTTCTCGAGTTGAAAAGTCAAGAATCCAAAATAATAGTAAAAAAAATGTTTCAAAGAACCATATGTATACATATAGTTGTACCATCATCAATTCATTTATATGTCCCACTGCTGGGCACGAGTCTCCTCTCAGGCGAAGGTTTAGGGCATAGTCCGCCACTCTGATACACATAAATTCTGAAAACACAGAGGGTTACAATCCGGGCTCGCAAGCCCGGATTGTAACCCCCAGCCTCTGCTTGGAAGCGGTAGGTTCTACATTTTACTTTTAATTACTGTTAGTTGTCCCGGCCATATTGAAAAAGTCATGGTAGGATCCGACCAGGTTCCTTGGCGACTTTTGTTTGAGCGTCATATACCTAACCTGGTATATAAGTTTACCTGGTCAGGTTCTGATGAATCAAGACGTGCGCTCTTGGAGAACTTTCGGGCTTCACTATATGCTAAGTCAAATTTATGATGACATCTTTTAGGTTTAGGTATGGTCATTTCCTGTTAGGCCCGCCTTCTTACTTCCATATTGCGCCCACGACTTATCGAAGAGTGTATAAAAGTTGGTAATTTACATGGAATGGAGTTAGTACTTATTGCCAGCAGTGTCTTTTATATAAAAATATCTTTATTGCAAAACACAGCAAAATAGGTACAGAGGTGTGTCTAGCTCCCAAACTAGGATCCTCTGTACTATATTATATAATGTTAACACCCCACTTCAAGAGATCTGCATCCGTGGCATATATCCTCTTTTAAAAATTTACTGCAGACGGAATAAACCTATATAAAAAGGATTTATGTATGTCATTGACCTACGTCAATGATGTATGTACTAAAACGAGAGCTTTCGAAATTTATCATTAGATGTCTCTGTATTGACAGTGGACATTAAAATGAATGTTTTAACAAATAAAGTGAATTTTGAAAAATAATGCACGTATGAGGTTATAATAAAAAGGCGACGTTATAAAAATACAGTGCAGGGCAAATGCGTGTGCAGTATAAGTATGGACTCTTTTAGGATCGTAGCATTCATGAAACCGTTAAGATGGATTATAAAACGAAACGGATTTAAATGTCAACACCTTTCAAACTGCTGTTAAATAATTATTGTGATCTAATTGTACTTTTTATTAGTATAATGCCTCTATATTTTTCCAACAAATACGCGTTGCATCCAGCACTGTTTATATGGACATGGAACGCGAGCGTAGGCCACTATCGGTGAGGGCGAACATGCTGGCTCGTAAGTTTGCTCGATGGGCGGAGGTGAAGGTCACTCTTTTTAGAGCCTATTGCATACCACTGTCCGCGGTTGCCCTGTGGGCTAGCTATACCCAAGCTCGCTCGTAGTCTTGCGTACGCAATATAATAACGCCACGGTTCTGTAGTTGGTCTGCCATGTTTGCTGAAGCTCGCGTCCACAGCTTCATGGCACTCTTATGGAAGAAGTCTTTATTAAACAGAATACACGGCAGCAGCAGCGGCCTACTGAAGACTATTGCGGATAAGAGCAATTGCGCCGTGAAGCGGCATTTAATAAAAACCACAAAATCCGTAGTAGAATTTCAGTACTAACCTAATTATAAGCTATTTTTGTTATTAACACTTCATGGATCCCTGTTGTCCGTAATAAGGATTTATTGTTATTATTATTTACCACCACACTAGTTTTAAGTTGTTTATGTACTATTCTTGTTCTTGTGTGTGAGCAATAAAGTGTTTATCTATCTATCTATCTATCTATTTTCTATATAGATTGAATTCTAATAAACTTGCAAAGTCAATATTGTGACCAACGAAAAATTAATCGTAACTTTGTTCACTTAGATCATTAAAGCGGGCGCGATTACTTGGACGGTTGCAGGTAAATTAGCTCTGTTTGCCACCCCCGCTAACTTAATTTCACTTTTTGACGCTTAACTTTTAAATGTCGTAATATTTTTTAATTCCATAACTCTGTTTTATAAATTCATGACATAAATAAAGTGTTCTAGGTTATTTGTCATTCGAAAAATGAAGGTGGAAAAGTTAAGCAATTGCGTTACTATACATCTCTATTTCATTAATAATAGTGTATGTTAGGTTTTGAACATTTTATGATATTTCAAGGATATAAAAGCGAAATGCTCTTTATGCAATACTGATCCTCGAATGAGGCTTGTGGTTATGACATTAAGTAAACAAAGGACACTTAAAGGGAAACTTGTTGTCCTACGAAACGTATACCTCAACTGTATACACAGAAAAATCAGTAGCTGGTTCACCAATTACATAAGCACGCTCCAAGTAATAGCTGTGTAAATAGAATTGTGTATAATGTTGAAACGTAGTTATAGAGAGGGAAATTTTCAGGTTTTTATGATAATTTGAATTACTTCGTACGCAGTAAAGCCTAAATGTATAAGGGGTACATTCTCTCAAACGCAATCACAACCTAGATTGCGTAAGCCCTCTTACAATTCAGTCCTCGCAATTGGAAGTTACCCAATCACTTTGAATATTAGTCGGGAACTTTTTAATGAAAGGCGGGGCTCAACCGAAAAATACTCCAAACCTCAAACACGCAAAGCTGTAGAACTACGAGACCGGAATAATGTCTGGGACAGAAAAAGTTTACGCTTTGAACCCTGGCGAGGGTAAGTGTTTTGCATTTCAGCCCACGAGGCCTGCATACCAATACGTGAAAGGATTTATGTTTGCACGAAGTTTCGGAAAGAACCGGACTAGTTACCGATTTTCGAATATGGTGTGTTTCGGTAACGAACGATTGAAAAAAAATTATGTAGGTGAAACTAATGACATGAAATACAATAAAAGTAAACAAACTACCTACACTAAATGTAAAATAAAACTGTCATTTACATAGGAAATGAAACTATTTTTTCAGATCTAAATCGCGTATATTTGTTTTTTTCAAACAAACAGACACCATTTTTACAGATCCCATGGTCACAGATGACTACTGCTGATGGCTGACGAATACTACTAACAGTCAGCGGTGACCATGGGATCTGTAATCGGATCGAAACGTTGACTTGTTTGAAAAAACAAATCGATTTAAATCCGAAAAAATAGTTTAATTTTTTATGTATAATAATCTCGAAAACACAAGCACTCGAAAAGGTTATTTACTTTAACGTACATAAGTTTGCAATTGTCTGGGTTTGACATACCTTTTAAGTAAGTAAATACTAGAGCTAAGAGTCCCTCTTAGCTAGTCGGCTCTTCAATGTTACATAAAAGATACGACCAGGTATATTAAATATTTAAGATTTTTTAAATATTATTTAGTAAAGGGTCGAACAAGTCGTGCGCCTGATGGTAAGCTACACGCTTGTCTATAACAGTTGCAGTGCCACTCAGAGCTTTAAATCGCAAAGATCTGAGGGGCACTGCTACTACGCCAGTCACCCTGAGACATAAGTTGACAAGTCCCATGTGCCTGTAATTTCACCAGCACCTTACCCTTCAATACCGGAACACAGTAATGTTGACATTACTGCTTGACGGCAGAAATACTAAGGTGGCAGTACTACCATGGACGAACTCTTTCACAAGGAGCTCTACTGCTACTAATTTCATTGTCTAATTTTGGGTCATTGTATATATACAATTTGACAACTTTATTTTTAACTGCGTCTGTGGCCGAAGCATTACCATACTGGTCTGCCACGCCGAGGTCCCGCGTTCGATTCTCATGCCGGAAGAAATATTTGTATGGCCTACATTTATTTCTCTCGTGAATACGGGTGTAATTTGTGGTTGTCTATGTGTGTGTCCATGGCACCCGCGACACAGAGTTACCCTAGTGCGAGGATATGAGTGTGTGCGTTATTTATTTAGTAATTTTATTTACATTATTTAAATTATTATCACTGTTTTCACATGTAATTACTGCATAATAATATTTGTATAAAATATTTAAAGAAAATATTCACATTTTTACATCATATTTGTACTATTTCTGTATAATGTATTAATATCACCGCATTTAAATTACTTATTAACTTATTAAATCTATGTATGCTATTATTACAGAAATATGTTGTATCTAATTTAGTTTTTTGAAGTGCATGTGAGTATAAGAGTATAATATAGCGTATGTTTAATGTTTGGCCAGACATAATGAAACTATATTTATTTTGTTGCGTGTCAACTTTTATACAACCTGTGTTTTCACAAATAAATCAATTAAGAAAATTTTAGTGCAGAGGTTCCCAGACTTTTTTTCTCTTTAGCTGCTTTAGTTGCTTTTTGAAATTTAGCTGGTTTCGGTGGACCCCCTGCAGCTACATTTCTACCATATTCCATATCCAAATTATTTTTTGTTACGCCAACGTAGACCCTCGTCGAGTCTCCCGTGGACCACTTTGGGGACTAAGGTTGTAGTGGAAACCCATGGCCAACAGTTTTTTTTACGATACCAAGTAACGGGACGAACAAATCGTGCGCCTGCCCTGGTGTTAAGCAACACACCTGTCCATAGCAGTTGCAGCGCCACTCGGGGCTTTAAAACGCAAAGATCTGAAGGACACTACCACTGCGCCTGTCACCCTAAGACGTAAGTTGACAAGTCCCATGTGCCTATAATTTCACCAGCACTCAGCTTGGCGGCAGAAATAATTACTTTTAGGCAAGTATAGGACGAACTTTCTCACTAGGAGCTCTACTGCTTCTTACATGGATTGATATTTATTTTTTATAGCATTTTATTTAATGATGTGTGGGTTGAAAACGACTAGTCACTCTCGCCTTGAGATAATAGAGTTTTTTGTCAGCAACATATAAGCGCATTAATACGAATTGATATCCTCTTCCCTATTATCTGTACACTTTCATCAGTTGCGGCGAAAAGGGGCCATTATTAAAGCTGACGGAAGTTAAACTTTAAGGCCGCTTTTTCTGTAGGATGGGAGATTTAGATATATCTGTGAAAAAAGTTTTTCGATTGTGCTGATAAAATGTTTTGTACGCGTGTAATCCATTCATGCTGCTTGATTTGTTTTCATCGAGATAACATAAAAGATGCATTGGGATACAGAAAAGTGAACCATTAAGACATATAATTTATTTTGTCTTGAGTATAATCCATTTATACATACCTTCATGCATAAAAAGTATTTTTGAAATGGCGCCAAAAATTTACTGAAAGTACTAAGGTTCGAGAAACGCCTTATGCTGTTTAAAAAGCTATTAAACAACTTATTGACTAATTGCGCTATTTTTTGTTTACTTGTGACCTAAAGGGTTGGCAACTCGTTCGTAATTACCCTGGTGTTGCAAGCATTCATAGGCGACGGTGCCCGTTTTTTCAAGCGGGCCGTATGCTTGTTTGCAGCCTACGTAATTTACATATATACACGCGTTATTAAAATAGTTGATTACTGATTATCGAGATATCGAGTATTTAGTTTATTCACTAAATCATTGACTGTACTTATTATTTAGAGCGGGTAACAACGAATGGAGTTGTAAGTGTCAGTATTTCGGCGGGGAAAAAGTTTGACAGGTCTCTATATATAATAATATACAATAATAAAATATTTAAAAAAATTCAAACTCGCAAAATACATTATGTATATACGAACTCTCATTTCATTTCTATTTCATAATCATGCATTATGTTAAATCGAGATACCAATTCGCGAACGATACTGGTATAAAAATATCAGTATGTTGGTAATGCATTTCACAAATGTTATTTTTTATTTCATTTTATTTCAATGTAGCACGAGACTGTTGTGTTGAAAACTTTATTTTAAAATTGGGTTTTGCAACCTGTACAACCTGATATATATAACCAGGTTGTACAGGTTATATCTAACTAAACTTACTCTTTTGTTTATGATGATATCAAGTGACGGGACTAACAAGTTGCTCGCCTAATGGTAAGCGCCTGTCCATATCACCACTTTTGTTTCACCGCTTTTGTCACACTTTGTTGCCACTCAGAGCATTAAATCGTAAAGATCTGAAGGGCAGTGCCACAGCTTTCGTCACCCTGAGAAATAAGTTGACAAGTCCTATGTGCCTGTAATTTCACAAGCACCCTTACCCTTTGAAACCGGAACAGTAGTGCTGACATTACTGCTTGGCGGCAGAAATAGTACGGCGGCAGTACTTCCCTGGATAAATTCATTCGCAATGGGCTCTACTTCTACTACAATAACAATAATGTCACAGCCCTACACTACATTGACGTGGTGAATAAGCATGAGTTGCACTACAAGTGTTAATATATTATGGTATTGGGTTAAGAAGTCCTTAAGGTATACGAATAGTGAAAGTGGAGCGATCGAGAAATTGGAAAATCGGGAATTGTACCGAAGGGATATAATTAATATTATAATATTATATATCATGTTGCCAGTATTACATTAATAAATAAAAAATAAAACTTTATTCCTCCTGATTACCTTGTCATTATGAAAAAAAATCATGCCAACATAAAAAAAAAACGTGATCGCAATCATGCATAAATAACATATCGATGTTTTTTTTAAAAGCTCTATTTTTATGGATTTTAATAAAATTAGATCGTTAAGTTAGGTACTTTACTTATCGTGTATTTGGGTTTCATTTTGTAAGGCACACAAATTTAAAAATAAACAAAAGCAAAGTCATTGTTATCTTTAAAACTTTACTTCTAAAGGACAGCCTTTTAAATTACATCATAAAATATTACAAGGACTTACCGCCGAGGAAGCTTGTGAAATAATTAAGGAAGTGTAATAAGGCTTTTCCATTTGCATAACAAATTTGTTAAGGTCCGTTGAAAAAAATATAGTAAATCCTTTGACAAATTTTCCATTACCTAGTTTAACTAAAAATGAACTACTAAACTAAACCACTAAACCTGTTTCCCTTTAGACTTTTGTAGTCGAAAATTTTATAGAGTAATTAGAGAATTCAGTGGCAGTAGAGCTCCTTGTGAAAGAGTTCGTCCAGGGAACAACTGCCACTTTATCAATTGCTGCCAGAAAGCAGTAATGTGATATAAATATTTGATTTGCTTTTTCTCGTTCATCAATCTAATATGACTGGACGTACTCAGTACACTATTGACATTAATTTCTTTAAGTACTAAATGAATTAAATAACGTGAAGTGTTCAAAGATGACGAAGCTTCGTTGTTTTCCTTTTTTGGGTGATCATTATTAGTATTTATTTTATTATAAATTAACGATACCCGCGTTGTCATCTCTACAAAAATAGTTTTTGTACAAAAAAATCCAGTATAAATGTTCTGTGTCAACTACGAGTAGTGTAATAAACTCAAAATTTTGAAAAAATTTAATGACTGTTATTTATATTCATAATTTCAAAAAATTCGATTCAAAGGAAGCATTCCTGTACATCTTTACAAAATGTCACAAGAAACCGAAAAAAAAGAATACTTTAACAAAACTGTATCACATGTATAAGTCTAAAAACACTGAGTAAACTCAAGCATGTCTTAATTTTTCTTTTTCATTTCAATTTGCTAGGATCTATAATAGTGTATTATTAACTCTATTATCAGTGTATTAACTATATAATAAAATTCAACAATACCGCTGTAGTTCGAAATAGTGCGGTATAATAGGCACTGTATATTTGTCGAATTCCGATCATAACTAAAGATGATGCAATATTCGAGGGTATGATATAAAAGTCAGCAAACCATCAACAATGACCTACGGCGACATCTTTTTGTTGTTTCTTACAATATTTTAATGACGGTTCTATTGACACGTAGAGAATCAAATTTTACGTTCAGAAATGGTATAATCTTGAGTTTCAGATATTTTGAGTTACGACACTATTGTAATAGCAAACGTATAATAAATAACGTCAATGTACGTACACATGAATATATACACATAAAAATATATTATTATTTCTTGTATTTTTAACCAGACTATATATTTATACATTACTTTTATCCTGATTGATTCGTTTTAGAGTGTCCACTCGTAACGTATACCGCACGTTGCAGTATACCGAGTGTCTCGGAGTGTCCGAAGTGTCTCCGAGTGTCTGTGAAGTTGACAAATGCTCCAGGCACGAGGTGTTTGTTGACACCACTCGACTTGTGCTTTCGAAGTATGGATGTTTTCTCGTATTATATTTTATATGTTTGATAGTTTGTGTCAGAAGTTCAGTGCAGATGCTTTATTGCACGTAAAATTATGTTCTTTGGTGTTTCTACTGAAGTGGGTTGAACCGGAAAGTATTGGTTAAATAATTTATAATCTTCTTCGTTATTTAATGTTGTTATTTTTATCAAATAATTATGTATAATGCCTTTCAAATCGTAATTCAATGTCATTCACTTTAAATAATAATAATAGTAATAATAACAATGACAATGACAATGATGTAATGTGTCCAAGCAACGTGACTTCTTTAGTAGGTCACTAGATTGCATATTGAAGGAAATGTTGAGTAGGCATAACATTCTTTGAATTGTAATTGAATTATTAATTCACTTCTATTTGTACCATGAACGAATAAACACACTATCTAAAACTGTTCCTGTCTCATTATACGTCGCTAACCAGATGACATCCCAACTACCTCACTGCACAACCAACCTAATATGAGATGGCGACCCAACCAACCGCAACCTGTGAACTTCCTGACTTACTACTGCAACACCTGAATTCTGCCATACGACTTGAAGATTTCAACTTAAACCACAACATCATCAGAAGCTGCCTGCCGTCATTATATTTCATCATCCAGTGATGAGTGATTCTTCAGAATGGAGGTCAAAAGGAGACTGCAAGATCCAAAATAAGAAGGGTTTCAATACTACCCCTTCCGCCGTGTTGTCATCGTACGAAGAGCTCGAGTCAGGGAAATCCCGGCCCACGGAGTCCAGGGTATAGCCCGGCTCATGTAGCAGCGGTGTCCAGGGTAATCCCGGCACACGGAGTCCAGGGTATAACCCGGCCCACATAGCAGCACGTGCATCATCAGCGCAGCCCAGGTCCCGAACAGCAAAATGCAGTTCCAGAGAAGTTGAAGTTCAACGACCCGTGACTACATACCACATTATGAAACGCGCGAACGAGATGTCAAATTTAACGCAGTAGACAAGTAAGTGCAAATTCATTGTAATCGAATGGACCACGTAGGTTAGGTTAGGTTTTACTTTGTTTCCCCCCGACTGTGCTGCCACCTTGTTGTGGTGGGGGGACTTGCGTGCCCTTATGATCCCCAAGGTTATGCCGGATAGCGTTTCGCATACCGGACAAGCTTGTGGGGGAGGGGCCAGATTAAGAGCGGCACGCCTTGCGGTGGCCCCACTCCCGGTACCACTCTGATTAGCAGAACAGACTGGGATGCGGGAAGAGCACTGCCCATGTGCGGTGCAAGAGCGGGACACTTTTTAAACCACTTGCGGTTCTCGTAACCTGGCCTATATGCGTCAGTAGCGAGGGTCGCCATCATAAAGATGGGGACCGCGAGGAAGGAAAACCTCTATAAAAAACCAAGGGACTACCGTACCCTAAGCGGTCTGGATACGGATCGCAGCGTATCCAGTACCGGGCTTGGGCCAAGAAGGCTATCTAACTGAAAGGGCCAGGTCCGGGTACCACACTTGTGTGGTGAACAGACGGGCGTAACTGCGACTCGAGGGTGCTCTTCCCTCAAAACAGGAGCAGGGGACCTCCCCCCCCAAAAAAAATGAGTGGAAATAAAAATAATTTATTACCCCAGGAGGGTTCCGGCTATGCCGGGGAATCTCTCTCCGTGTCCACGGACACGGGCTGCCCCGCGTATTCTGGAGGGGCAACTTTCACTCACAAGACCTAATTCCTGACCTGACGACCACAAGCACAAGAAATATGGACACTGAATTTGCCTCACGACACAAAAATACGAAGAAGAAGGATGCGAAAGTTCCGCCCGGAGGAAGTTCCGAGGACGACACTCCCCGCAGTATGGTACTAGACACCAGGGCGGGAAGTGGCGTGGGTCGCTCTAAACGCCCTTACGAGGGTCCAGATGAGGTGCCGGAACCAGAAAGAGCCCCGAAAATTAACACGGCGCGAAGAGGCCGCAGGACGGGCGCGCCGGGGTTGAACGTAGGATACACCAAGGCCGTGTCTCGTCTTCGGGAACAAGAGCTCCGCTCTTCCGAGACAGAGATAGACGCCAACGTGTCCCAGCGTCTCACTTCCCAGGTGAATCAACTGCTGACCGCACGCACTACGCGCAAGGTACGTGGAAAGAGCCCTACAGTTTTAGAGAAGGAGCCATCTGGGAGGGACGAAATTATTGAGGCTACCCGACTGGGAGTCGAGAAAATCCTCCAAGAAGCTGCCAAAAGCCGCAACCTGAAAGGAACGGTTTGGGGAGAAATAAAAAAGCCTCCCACAAAATTTCGAGGGCCATGGACTCACTAGAATTATATTCCACAGACGATGAAACCCTCCGCCTCATGACGGATAATAAAAGGATGAGTGGGGAGCTGACCGCCCTGAGAGCCGAGGTGGCGGCTCTCCGAAAGGCCTTCTCAGAGAGAACCAAGCCCGCCTCATCACAAGGACTAGACGATCTAGTGGAGGATTTAAAGAAGAATCTTCTAGTCTCCCTGGGCGAAATGATCAACATTCGCCTAGGAGAGATGGAGAAGCGCCTACCACCTGAACCGATCCTGCGACCACCTCTGGCAGCTGATAAGAGGAGGAACACGATCACTAGTCCAATACTTGGACAGAGCGCCGTGTCTTCCCCAGTGCAGCGTCCGGCCAAAACACACCCAGTCGCCGCGACCGTCGCAGCCACGTCTGCCACTGCCGCCGTAGCCAAGCCTGCCACTGCCGCCAAAGCTACCTTCCGGAGGTCACGACAAGGCGTCGCCGCGGAACCCACCACCCAGAGGCAAGAGACGACTCAGACCGCAGTGCCCATACCATCCACAGAATGGACTGAGGTCCATTCGCGTCCAGGTCGCGTCCGGCGAAAAAGGAAGCGTAAGAAGGCAAAAACGACCTCCCAGCCTCCTGCTGCTTCAACGCCCCACGCAAACACTAAAACAACAAGGATGCAATTGGGAAAGCGACGTCAACTCTGGAGCTGGGCACGATTGGCCTCAACTTTGTGCGAATGCGTAACACAGCCACTGGGGCGCGAATAATTGAGGTGCCGGGAGCTGACAGTGCCAAAAAAGCTGACGCTCTGGCTGAGAAGCTCAAGGGGCTTATAGGAGATGTTGCGGTAATCACTAGACCAATAAAAACGGTTGACCTTGTAATCTCGGGCTTAGACGAATCGGTGGACGGGAAAGACATCCAGAAGGCAGTAGCGGCCAAAGGGGAGTACTCCTTAGAACAGGTAAAAGTGGGTAATAATCAATACCTGCGTGCGGCAACAGGGGGGGGGGGGGTCTATCGTAGACATAACCTTCGCGACCCCTGTCATAGCCGCACGCACATCTGGCTGGCGTGTCCTGGAGGATATCGAGACCCTCTCCGACCATCTTTATATAAGAATGAGAGTCTCCACCTCGCCACTTGCGGCGACCCCGGACGCTAGCAGGCCCTGTGGCGGCAGCCAGTTCCCAAGGTGATCCCTATCCCGCCTACACCGAGAAATGGCGGAGGAAGCTGCTATGGTGCAAGCTTGGTGTACACCTCCGTCGACCACTGTCGGGGTAGATGAGATGGCCGTCCGGTTTTGTGCCTCTGTGACGGCAGTCTGTGACGCAGCCATGCCACGTGTAAGACGCCTACCAAAAAGGAAGCAGGTTTACCGGTGGTCCGCTGAGATTGCGACCCTCCGCGCTGCTAGTAATCGGGCCCGCCGTGCATACGGCAGGTGTAGAAGGAGGCGGTCACACACTGCCGCCGAGAGGGACCATTACTACAACCTACTCAGAGACGCCAAGGCGGCGCTATCGGTGACAATTGCCAAGGCCAAAGATTCCGCCCAATGCGAATTCCTTGCCACACTGGATAGTGACCCGTGGGGCCGGCCGTATAGGGTCATTCGCAACAAGATGCGCCACGCTCCTCCTATAGGATCCCTAGAGCCGGAGCTGTTGTCCAGGGTAATAGCTGGATTGTTCCCGGAGTCAAATAACTTTATCCCCCCGACAATGACTCCCCCTGAACAAGACAGGTTACAAGCGGTGACGGCCCTCCGGGTGACCGACGAGGAGTGGGAATGGGCGACGGGCCGCCTCAAATCCAGGAAGGCACCAGGACTGGATGGAATCCCCGGGAAGGTTCTACGTATCGCGCTTAAGCATCTCGGATGCCGCCTCAGACAGATCATTGATGAAAATTAAATTCCGGTATGCCCGTCTCATTAATTTTTTGCCAGAGAAGGTCATAGTTGACTCAATCAAATGCTTTCGAAAAGTCGAGAAAATAGGCATGCACCTTGCTGACTGTATTTTTTAGACATAGTATTGCACCATCCGTAGACATTCCCTATCTGAAACCAAATTGGGCGTCGTGAATCTTTATGTGTCTTTCCAGTATAGTGTCCAGCATACGATCAAGTATCTTGGCGGTGGTAGTGGCAAGCGTTATAGGGCGATAATTTGTCTTATCAGATAGGTCGCCTGTCTTGTTCTTGACCACTGGCACAATAATTGTCCTCAGGAGTGCCTCAGGAAGGTAAGAATGGCCTATACACAAATTTAAAAGTAAAGAGAAAACGCGTGGCAAATGTACCCCCGCGTACTTAAAATGCTCTATGCTGAGACAGACCGTCGTAACCAGGTGAGTTACCCCTCTACATATTATCTATAACAGCTTGATCTTTTTAGCAGTAAAACGGATACTCTTGGTATGGTGCATTGGTTCAAAAACCTTTCCACTTCTTGTGTAAATGTAAATGTAAATGGTATTAAGAAAGGAAATTGGAGAGTAAATATGCTCAATATAGTGATTTTTTTTAACTGGACAGTATTGGGACATCCTAAGCCATAGGAGCCACAGGGAAGCTGTCTTATGAATCACTATCTCTTTTTTCGTGAATACAAATTTGACTTAAACCATTTTTGGTCACACGTGAATTGTTTATAAAAAAGATATTGACAATTTATTATAATTTGATAGACTCAGTTTAAATTTATTATTTCATTGTATCGGAAGAAAAAATCGGAACAGCAGAAGTTGGTCAAATTTAATAGTATGTTTTTTTTTCTCATAGAATAGTAAAATACATGAACTAAATTAATCACAGTCCAAGTATACTTAGTAATTTAAAAAGTGTTCCATTATTGAATTTCATGCGATACCTACTATAGTGAACTATAGAATGCTTTTATGGCACTCGCAAGTTTTTAATAGACTTAAGAATTCCGCGCTATTACAAACTCTATAAATTAAATTTAGGAACATACAATTAGTAAAAATTAGAACTAACATTATTCTTACTGTAACATTCAAAACTCGTCCGTACCTACAACAAGATGGAGATATTCAACGTTTATTGAAATATTAAGTAGTTCTATTATATATAGTAGTTTATATATTGTACGAAAAAAACATTTTATTAAATTTGAGCAACTTCTGCTGTCCCGATATTTTTCTTCCGATACAATGAAATGATAAATATAAGAGAATGAGTCGATTAGCTTTTAAAAAATTGTCAAAATTTACAATTTTGATGGCCAACTCAAGATTGACCAAAAAATTTACTGTAAAATTTGTTTTCACGAAAAAAGACCTAATGGTTCTTAAGACAGTTTCCCTGTAGATAATACACGGATTCGAATTTCCTGATATATTCCCCTTATAAAAATCATCTGTATTTTTTGAAGTAAATGAATTTATTCAAGACTACTTATTTAGCCCTGGGGGCCTACCATAACCTTTCCAAAAACAATCTTATTTGAATATAAGCTTAAAGTAAGCTTATTATAATATTACTCATATTCGTACTATGACGAACATGTCAACCAAGTACTGTATTATTGCAAAAGTGACGGAAATAACGAATGATTTCCCAATATTGTCTATTCCTTACTAAAAATAGGAAAGCGACAACGCTATGTGAACTATATAATGCCATCTCTTTCTTTTTTGATGTTCCGAATCGTCTTATCGTAGTATAATGTACTTAATGTTATATACATTCAGAGAATTTTAACTGACAAAAAAGAAAAGTATGTAATAATGAAATCTATTAAAATTACTTTGTTTTCAATTATTTTTCCACATTTTTAAGAAGAAAAATAAATAAAACAAGCTGAGTCTTGATAGTCACATTGTGAATTCGGAATTATAGTCTAGTTAGTTTCGCCAAGGAGCATATAGATGGCGCAGTCATAATTTTACGAATTAAACATGGTGTATTTTTATTTAATGATAAATTATTTCCTATGTGCTATTAAATAAAAAATATACAACATATTGAAGAGATATATGTAAATAAATAAGTTCAACTTAACTTTTAATCATTACAAATCAATATTAAGACAATAAATCTGAAAATAATATTGTTTCCATTGCATCCGTGTAACTATTTTAAGATTGCTAAATTTGACATAAGAGCAATATTACTTTAGTGTTAAAGTCACGTCATAGTACGAACTGAGTGAATGAATAGTCACAAAGCTGCCAATAAAACATCATAGTTTTAACATTACAGTAAGCTTACTTTAAGCACTTTATGGTACGAAAAGTCAATGTAAGGTTAAAGTAATATTGTTTTAAAGAGGTTGTGGTGGCCCATTAAGTACTTAAACATTATACTACGATAAGATGATTCAGAACCTCAAAAAAGAAAAAAATAGCATTATATAGATCGCATAACGTTATCTCTTTCCTATTTTTAGTAAGTAACAATATTGGGAAATCATTCGTTCTTTCAATTACTTTTGCAATAATACATTACTTGGTTGACAGGTTCGTCATGGTACGAATATGAGTAATATTATAATAAGCTTACTTGAAGCTTACATTGAAATAAGATTGTTTTTTATAAAGGTTATGGTAGGCCTCAGGACGCCGCCCGCACCCTGAGACGTAAGTTGACAAGTCTCATGTGCTTGTAATTTCACCAGCGCCCTTACCCTTCAAAACCGGAAGGCAGTAATGCTCACATGCTCGCTTGGCGGCAGAAATAAGTAAGGCGGCAGTACTTCCCTGGACGAGCTCTTTCATAAGGAGCTCTACTGCTACTAAAATTGTTTCAACGAGGCGAAATAATAATATAATAATAATCATTTTATATCTTGGTGGTTACTTATTTTATGAATTTTTTTTTTCATGACATCAAGTGACGTGACGAACTAATCGTGCACCTGGTAAAAAGCGACACGCCTGTGCTTAACAGATGCCATGCCACTCAGAGCTTTAAATCGCAAAGGTCCGAGGGGTCACTTCTACTGTGCCCTTCTCCCTGAGACATAAGTAGACAAGTAGAACTCCACGTACCTGTGATTTCACCCTTTAAAACCGATATGCAGTAATGCTCACTTTGCTTCTCACTGCTAATGGGGCTGTCGCGACACTGTAATGTTCACGGAAGCGCACATAGATAGCTTTCATGCCATTATGCGCAAGAAGGCTGTCTCACTCATGATGCGTGTGCGCGGCAGCACTAATGGCATCCTAGCCGTCGTTGCCAACAGGCTGGACTGCCCCTTCATTGGGTGCAACTACACGTGCGTAGGGTAGTGGTTTAGACGTAGCATTTCACTAGAATTAAGTAATTTTGTATTGTACTAACCATAACACGTAAGAAAAATTTACTGTATTACTAACATTACTATGGATCATGGTCCGAAATAAATGATTCTATTCTATTCTATTGCTACTTGGCGGCAGAAATAGGTACTGCTTTCCTGGACGAACTCTTTCACAAGGAGCTCTATTGCTACTAGGTACATTTTGTCATTACATCGGACAAATTGTTTTTAGATGCCAAAAAGGCCTCTGACATTGTCTACAGCTGGTACGTTTATATTCTAGGGTGTGTTAAGAAGTCGGTAGTATAATTCATATATTATTTTGTGAAAAAACAAGCTGCTTATAAGTTGATATGCAACAGAACGAGTAATAAAGAATGAAAGAAATTGCTTTACAACTATTGGCTGTTATTGGCTTATTAAATGCTGAAATGGCTTTATAATTGTTGGCTATGTCTGATTAATTCATAATGCAAGCAAATTTATTTACACAATTTTAGTACTAAATCTTGATTCCGATAATTTCGTTAAACAGAGCTAAGCTAGTTTAATTTCAGTTTCCTATTAGTTTTTATCTAAAAATCTCTATCTTTCAAATTTATTCTAAGATTTCTTGCTATTTCAATTATTTGTATCCGGAAGCCATTTGTCATCTATAAATAAATTACGCACGCACTCACTAGGGAAACCCTGTTTTGATACTCACATTATACTTTAGACAACCACAAATTACACCCAAACTCACCAGAGAAATAAATGTGGGACATACAAACACTTCTGTCGGCTCGGGAATCGAACCCGGGACCTCTGCTTGTCAGACCAGGGTGGACACCGTTCAGCTACGGGGGCAGTTATATATCTGTATATGTCTTACAGGATTTATTTTTAGCAGGTTACGTACTACGAATATTTTGGCATGCTGATTTGTAGTTTCAAAAATTTCGTCTAATTACTTCTTTGAAATTCGAGGTGTTTGCCCGTAGATAATAGTAATCTGACTGGTTGACGAACTGATGGGTATGTACAGCAGATATTTTGACTGGCACTGCAACTGCTATGGACAGCCGTCTTGCTTACCACCAATAGCATGGCTTGTTCGTTTTGTCACTTGGTATCGTAAAAAAAGACGTCAGGTTAGGTTTTTTTCATATTAGCTGATTACGTCAATTGTTGCGGACGACTTTATCAAACTGTTCTAATAAAGAAAGCATCGAGCTTTTCTTATCATCTACGTTCCCGAGAGTTTCTTCCTCATTATCACTAATGTTTTATACCATTTTCATAACTACATTTGTGCCGCAGTATCGTATGTCACGTGTCGAGTCACCCGCTTTGTGGGACGTTTGAATAATACATTTCACTCGAGTTTTAACGTGACACCTCCGCTTTGTTTTCCGCTTTCACCACTCGTCATGCGAGCTCCAAGTGCCAGGGCATTCTATACATCTTTGTATAGATAATAGACAAGTAAATGGTGTGTTTTTTTGAGAATGTTACGTGATACTAGGTCCTGGTTTATAAGAATGTGTTATAGTAACAGGATTTTAATGTATTTTTGTTTCCCTTCCCGTATGTGTCGTGAAAGTGTGTACAAGAAATGTGTTTTTCATCACATAATAAATTCAAATTCAATATTATGAGAACCTTTGTCGTAAAATTCCCCTATATTGAAATATACGTACGTTTAAAAGCAATTTACTTTACCTATTTCTGCCGTCAGGCAATGATGTGAGCATTACTGCGTTCCGGTTTTGAAGGATATGGGTGCTGGTGAAAAAAATAAAACGGGCACATGGAACTTTGAAACTTATGTCTCAGGGTAACGGGCGCAGTGTCAGTGCCACTCAGGTCTTTGTGATTTCAGTTCTGAGTGGCACTGCAACTGCTATAGACAGGCGTGTCGCTTACCACCAGGCGCATGATTTATCCGTCCCGTCACTTGGTATCATGAAAAAATTATAAAAAAACACTTTCTTAAAACTGAAGACAATCTTAATATTAAGCAATAAACATTTTCAAAACGTCATCTTTATTGTAGACACGGTTTTTCAAATGAATGTCGTAAGAAACAAAATGGTAGCAAAAACGCTTTTTATAAGGTTATTGGTGCTGTAAATAAAAGCTGAATATTGTGCTGATTGCCGAAGTATTTTACGCTTAATTCCTACATTGTGATTCGTGAAAGGTCTTGCAAAACTCGAATATCGCTGAAAAAGGAATAATAGCTTCTTTATGTCGGTAAAAATTCCGAACAAGTTCCAACTTTGACATTAGCCTGTGAATTATCGCGGTCTCTTTGGTGTCATTTGTGAAGTTTAAGTCGAAGTTGGGGCCACCAGAGCAGACTCTTTGTGGAGCAACTTCTGGGCGGAGGCCAAGCGTCCTTACCTCCAGTTACGTAGTTAGAATGTTTATTTTAGTTACAAATTTAGATGCTGGCTTGCTATCGTCTATATGGTCTCATTGTATGGAAGAAGTTTCATTAAATTGTAATAAATAAACAGTAATAAATTAAAAAGTGACTATTCACAGCGTAGACTGTTTATATTTGTTTTCTGTAAGCTCTAGACGGTAATTACGTACGGCATTTGTAATATTTGCCGGTCTGTCTATTTATCAGTCCGTCAGTTTACATGTTAAAGTCCTTTTAATTGCAAAACTTGGCGTATTGATGTTCAAAAAGAAAAGAAAATAAAAGTAGAGAAATATTTAAGACTGAAAATTTACACCGATTTCATTGTATGAAGCTTTCTGCAGTAGATCGATCGTCTAGAAGTACATAGCTATGATGGAAAGTTAAAACGTCTAACCTGCATTTGGAAAATATTACAGGAAAGGGATTTAACATATTTTTTTAAGAAAAATACTCGAATTTTATTTGTTACATGGAAAAGCTGAATGTTTCTAGTTTTTGTGTTATTTGTGAATGTGTTACTTTGATGAAGTCTCAAGAAATTTACTTGATTTATGAAGTATGTTCCTGAATTTCGAAGATCGACGCTCCCTTTTTTTAAGTGTGTCGACCCCCATGGATTCCACGCTATATTAAATAAATTGAAATAGCCTGCACATATAAACAAATCATCAGTGAACTTACTAGCGACGTCGCTAATCAAGTGTACGCAGTTATTTATAATAAATGTAAGCCAATGCTATATGCAGATCTTGTTTTAAGCCTATTGTTCAGCATTCTATGTGATCGCGTTGCCATTCGATACGAGCGTGCACGTTCAGTCTTAGGTTGCATATGATCATAACCCCATCTCCGTTCGATCTGCAATCGCGGCGGAATACCTCATATCTGTGATCTGATAGTTCGAAATCTAATACACTTTCGTTTAGCCAAGTCTCTGTTAATAGAATAATGTCATGGTCTACGTTAAGCAAGTTATTGTAAAATTGTAATGTTTTAGTTCGAAGACTACAAACATTTTGATAGAAAATATTTAGTTTATGACCGATGTCTTTATGAAATCTGTGCCTTTAAGCAATAATGATACGTTAGGGAATAAATTGTTACGATTTATGTTTACATCTGGCCTTAATACGATAACGTTAAAGTAAGATATGCGAGTTTCATTTTTAAATGCGCTCGAATAAAAAAGTGGCATTATGTGTATGTATGTTAATTAAGTTTCAGTAATGATAACAAGTAAAATAGTTTTCTTTAATTCTCCTAATAGTTTTCTTTAAGACTCCTAGCACACGTATATATTTACTTAAAAGGAGTTTCGAACTTTGAATTGTAAACTAGGCTTAAGTTAAAATAAACAATTTTAATTTTAATTTCAATTTTTTTAATGGCCCCATACACAGTGCAGAGCAAGTTAAGCTGAAACTTTCCATCCCATTGCAGTTTTCCACAAATAAAATAACACATAAAATTGGAATTGCGATTTTTTTTCTTAAAAAGATTCTTTATACTTTAAATCCCTCTCCTGTATTATTTTCCAAATGCACGTTAGACGTTTTACCTATCCAAGGTCGATGCCCTGTATGACCATGACTCATGACGATATAGAATTTTCCAACACAACTTTTGAACTACCTGTGTAAAAAATAAAATAATTATAACTTTTTTATAAAAAAATAACTTCAAAAGTTTGTGGAATTACATCTTTTTGCCCAGTTTTATTGAAATCGATTACCGGAAAGCAGGTGAATAATAAACCGGAATTTTCCCCTAATTTGCAACCCTCAGAGGTGGAATATTTTTTTTAATTTGAATAGAACCACTACTGAGGTACCTCCTTTCCAACAAAAAATAATAATGGTAATCGGTTCATAAATGTCAGAGTAATCGTGTAACATACACACACAAAATTGCTGGCGAATTGAAAAACTTCCTTTTTTATGTCGGTTAAAAAACTAAAGTGGTTCTATTGCAAAGATAATGTGACATAATGGCTTTTATATAGATCTAACAAAATATTTACAACTTGATATAACTTTTAATATATTTATATAATAAAGTTCAAACAGATTGTTAAAGTATGTAACGACAAAGAAACCCTACCATTGACGTATTCGATACGCGACACGCTCTTGGCGTCTTTGTTGATGTTTTTGTGTACTGTGTTGTTACTTTTTTTATAATACTAAGGGACGGGACGAACACGTCGTGCGCCTGGTGGTAAGCGACACCTCTGTTCATAACAGTAGCAGTATCTGATGGGCACAGCCACTGCACCCGTCAGCCTGAGACATTACATGAAAAGTTTCATGCTCCAATTTCACCAGCACCCTTACTTTCAAATACGAAATGCAGTAATGTTCACATTACTGATTGGCGGCAGAAATAGGTAAGTTGGCAGTATTTCTATAGACGAACTCTTTCACAAGGAGCTCAACTGTTCTAAAACAGATCTTTCAGGTTTTCAGGGTAGCAAGTCTTTTGGTAAAAATTAACCATAAAACCATAAACTGCTTGTAATAACGCACACACTCCTACACAGAAAAAAAGGATTTCTACTAATAAGAAAGAGCAATTTCTCAAAATATTTGCTAATTCTGAAAAAAATATTTATTAAAAGTAATAAAATATTGTTATTACAAAAATACTGCTTATCTTTTTCTAATACAATTTTACTCTTAACTTTATTCTAACTTTTAGACAAATACGTTCACTTCAAGATTTTATTTCATTTCTAATCAATTAATTGGACATTACTTACATCAAGAAATTTTTGCCTCTTACATCAAATTTAAATAATCCTAAATGAATTCAAAATTTCTTGGATGTATTTTAAGAAAATATATTCTTAAACAAATTAGTTTGCTATTCAGATTAATATTCTAAATTCTAGAGTAAAAGCAACATATCGTTGCGTTTTCATAGTCAATGTTGTTGTGACATGTCGCCGAAGGTGCACGCGGTAACGATTACTTTTACTTGTGCTTGTAATCATAAAAATAATAAACAGTCATTTATCCAAAGAAACAATACGTAGTATCTCTAGTTTGTTAGGGTGTTATTTATAGTCATAATTTAAGGAATTTGGTTTCAGCATGAAATCAAACTACACTTGTAACAAGCACAACTTTAACATGCAATTAGTTCCATCACGCCACTGCTAGATGGCATTAGTTGTACTCTAAAACGCGCTATCGTTTTGTTAATTTCAATAGTATAAAGTCATCTCATATATTTAAATTGCCAGTGTTTTCTGCCGTTGTAGCGTTTATACGGCACTGAATGGTACTCAAGTATTTAAGAAGATCCGTCCTATTTCTGCTACATTAAGGTTTGGCACTGGTTTGTGCTTTCACGCTAGTGAGACATACTGTTGGGTCCATAACCCTGTCAATTTACCCTTTTTGATATTAGAAAACATAAATCTTCAGTGAAACAATTAAGTACCTCTCAATTTTTCATTATTTTTTTTCAAATCAAAATCGGACATTTCTAATAACAAATAAATATTTTGTTGAATCTAGAGCGGCTTTGTGACTTGAAGTAAATTAATTTACTCTTGGATTAAATATTTCTGTCTTATAACTAAAATATACTTTTGAGACGTTTTTTTACTATTATCAAGTAATTATTCTCTAGCGTCTATAGGGAGAGGATCGTTTTGTTGGATTTAAGTCAGTCAATGGATTTAATAAATTTGTCTTCATATAAAGAATTTTGTCTTTTTCTAAGTAATCTGTTTTTACCGTGTATGAGTGTACAAGGCTTCCCTAATGCGGGGCTATCCTCACACTAGGAAAGCCTTGTATCGCGGGTGGCATCGACACACACATTGGCAACCACAAATTGCACCCAAACTCACGGGAGACATAAATGTAGGTCACACCTGGCCTGGAAATCGAACCCTGGACCTCTTCGTGGCAGACTAGCATGGAATCCGTTCAGCCACCGAGGCAGTTCTATCTTAATAGAATGCGACGGCTACTAAATGCGCTAGTGGTTCGTTTTTTTGTAAAAATTGAGAAAAACCAATCGTTTAACTTTTTCAATTGCCATTAAAACTCAAATAATAAATAACTGTTAAATTATCTTGGATAAAGGTACAAAATTTCTGTCTAGACTGGACACATAATACTTAAGTTTGGTTAAAGAAAATTGTCTTTACGTGTTTTCTAAACAAAGGTTTATGGAATATATGGAGTACTTATACACCAAGAATAAACATCTCTATAGATAAAATGGTAAAGAAGCTGAGTTTGTACTTTTATATTTTAGAGTAAAGTTAGTGCCTAAACAAGTTAGTACCTACATATTGAAGCACTGTTAACCCGTCACGCACTCTAAGGGCACGGCGTGCATAACGAGTTAGTTAAAAAAAAATTAAATTATAATTAAAATTAAATTATTAAATTAATTAAATATTAAACTATAATTAAAATAGATATTTATATTTTCTAGAAAATTGTAGATAAAAATACAGCAGCTGCGCGTTAGAGACGCCGTATGTCTCTCGGACGTGTGACAAGTTGATCCTATATCAGTTTTTAGAATGTTTGTTTCTTCAACAACGGCTAAACCTATTTGAATCTGATTTTCAATGATATATTACGAAAAAATTTGCATTAACATTTAGTTAACATTAAATCAGTTTACAAATATAAAAGGTATGTTTGTTTTCTGAACGAAGCGCGTACGCTGACTAATTCTACTGACTCAAAATATTCTCCGTTAGCGTTAATGCACTTTTTCATAGGAATGAACCAATTTTGAAAACATTAATGCCACTCCTCCGTGACAATCTTTGAAACATATTTTTCATACTCTTCAACAGCCTCTTCAGGTGATGAAAATCGTTGATCGCGTAACTAATTTGAAGATCAATTCATAATTGTTTCATCCTCATGTAATAAATACTGATAAACTTAGAAAACTAACTTCAAAACGATTGTGTTAAATATTTAAAAAATATTTACAAATACATACACCTACCAAATTAGGTGTCCAGTAGCAGCGGTAGAGCGTCGCCGGTGTAGACTTGTCTCGAACATCTATGTAAAGCCTGCATTCACAATTAAGTGTTTAATTTTAATATCTAACTAGCAATAATAGGTCGTATGATTGACTCTAATACGAGTCAATATTCATTATTAAAACAACGCTGTTGTTAAATTATATTTAAAATATATATATGTATTTGCAGTGTAATAAGAGCCCTTGCAATTCGAGGGCATATAACAGCCTGAGCCGAGCATTTTAAATTATTTTACATCGTGAAGTGTGCTTTTGCTGGTGGTCGTGAATATCATCAAGGAGTTAAGTACGTGCGTAACTTATTCATTTCGGCTCTTTGCGCGTATGGCAACATAGCAGTCAAGATAATTTTATAATTTACGTTGTTTTGCTTTGTACGCCAGCAAGTTAATAATTTCTTGATTATTTTAGTATAAATGTTAGTTCACTATTATAAAACTAATTAATTTCTGTTTCAGGTTTTTAATCCCTTTGAATCGGATGCTGAAGTCCAGCCCACTACTTCCCAAGTTCAGACGCAGAAGAAAAAACGGAGCAAGCCTGCTAAAGCTTCGAAGCCCAAGTTATCTTCGAAGTCGAAAAAACGCATTGTTGAGAGCGACTCTGAATCGGAGACTGATCGTGCATCGACAGCTTTACTTGTACTTACTCCTAGAAAACGAAAGGCCCGTCTATTTTTAGATTCTTAGGTGAGCTATTTTGAATTAAAAAATTAGTTAAATTTTTAATTCGAATTATTGAATTTAAAAATTAGCATTAACCTATACTATTAGAATTCCATTTTGTCTGTTATTACACAGTTTTACTTGCGTATTTAAACCATCATCGGAACGCTCGTCTTGAGAATGATAATTATTGTCAGTAAACTTTGCACTGACAAAATGCATTTTTTTTGTTCACAGGATGAAGAACGCGAACCTGTGCGAGCAGCAACATTAAAAAGTTATATATATTTCACGTCGAACAGGCGCGGGTTACACTCACCTGTTAGAAGAGGAGAATATTATATAGAAGTCAGAATATCAAATTTCAGGGAGCTAGAGGCAATTGAAACCAATCGCTGGCAGCATTCGTTCATCAGTTTTAAAACTGCTGTCGATGATAAGACGCCAACTCGGAATGCTCTCATCTAACTAATATCCGTCCGAGAAGATTACAAAACCGTGCAGCGAATTCTATATCCAGCCAAACGTTAAAACATATTATTTGATGACATTTACATTTTAAGTTTATATTATTTTCTATTGCATAGTGTCATATGATATGATATGGGGTCCTTCAAACGAGGCGTGAAGAGGCATATTGTAGGCAGGCAGGGTGGAGGCGGCTAGTGCAGTGAGGATTCCATCGCTGCACTAGGTTCCTTCGCGTTTGGATACCACTTTCCACTTAACATCAGGTGGAGTGGAGTCATTTGCCTGTCAGGTATAAAAAAAAAAAAAAAAAAAAAAATATATATATTTTCAATATACTATCTAATTAATAAATTTAAATGTTTTTT
>NW_020654466.1:13748224-13781789 GCF_003589595.1 Hyposmocoma kahamanoa | reverse complement strand
TAATAGTAATAGTAATAGTAATAGTAATAGTAATAGTAATAGTAATAATAATAATAACAATGTGGATTATAAAGTTCAAAGTAATGAAATAAAAAAATATATTTTTAAGCCTACTGTGAAACGAGCTAGACGTGTTGCCGCGTCTAAATAAATTAACAAAAATAATAAAGAATTTCTTAGAACACTCGGTTTCAAAATCTGACCACTCTTCAGGTAAACGATATACCTCAATTCGACAATTCAATTGAGAGTTATGAAATACATACATATAACCCATATAATAACAGTTTCAATGCAAATGATGAAATTCGAACACCGATTCATCAGTGGGGTAAAGCGGCAGATATGCAAACCATATTTGTATTGCAAAAACGAGCGATTCGTTGTGTGTACTGTCTAGGCTCTCGGGTTTCTCTCACAGAAAAGTTTAAGGAAACTGGTATCATGACTGTGGCATCACAGTACATTTACTCAAATATCTTCTAAGCTCGTAAAAATATACATAATTTCAATAAGAAAGAAGATATCCATAATGTTAACCTTAGAGCTATGTCCGACCTAATGGTACCACGATTTCGTTTAACCAAGGTAAACAACTCTTTTATGGGGAACTTTATACGTTTTTACAATAAGATTCCGGAGCATATATTAAGTTTATCATTTCCTAAGTTTAAAGACTACATTAAAAATATTTTGATCGAAAAATAATATTACAAAATCGAAGACTACGTGTTAGATAAAGATAGTATAGTATAGTTAGGAAAGACGACATGGCTCCAGAATCCACACAAATTTGATTCAAAGTGTATTCCATAGTATTTAAGTTTATTGGAAAAGAGCAATCCCTAGACTTTCTTGCTCGTTCTTCTCAGGGAGGTCAGCGTAGTGAACGAGCAGTAGCTTAAATGTGACGTTTTCAAGTGTAAATTTATTTCACCTATGGAATATTTGACTTTGACTTTGACTTTCACTTCGACTTTCAGCAAGGTATTTACATATTGCCGTCAGCCATCGCTATTTACATCGACCGAAGCGCCAGCGTAATTGAAAAAGATCAGAGTAGTAGCAAAGCTACAAAAAAGAATGTTACATTTACTAATAATTCTATATTATTTCTCTTCCAAGACATTAGGTATGAAATGAACGGTGTTGAAATTAATCGTACCAGAAATGCTGGAATAACTACAACAATGAAATCTTATATTTCATTGAATAGTGGGGAAAGTAAAGCTGCAGCTGTATGGGGATGGAATGTGGAAAAGTCAAAAAATGATAATAACAATGGAAACTTCAGCATTCTTATACCATTGCATAAAGTCTTTGGTTTTGCTGAAGATTATAAAAAAAATATTATGAATTGTAAGCATCAGAAGTAGTGCGAATCAACAGAAGTACAACAGAAGTAGTACGAATCTCAACAGCATTGTCACAGATACCAATGGTGCGGTGGACATCAGTATACATAAAATTCAATAGAGAGTTCCTCACATTAAAGTATCAGATCAGCAGAGACTTGCGTTATTAAAACATTTAAAAAAAGACATTCCCATACAAATAGCATTTAGAAATTGGGATTTATATGAATATCCATTACTACCAAAAACTAGCAACCATTCGTGGGCAGTAAAAACAGCTTGTCAATTAGAAAAACCTCTATATGTCATATTCGGTTTACAAACCGAGAGAAAAAATAATACAAAAAAGATAGTTCCATTTTTGATCATTGTGCACTGACTAATGTTACACTTTTTCTTAATTCTTAATATTATCCTTATGCGCCCTTAACCTTAAGTTTGCTGAAGAGAAATATAGTATATTATATGATATGTACGCTCAATTTCGCCAGTCATTCTAAAACCGCTCGATCGACTCCTACTCGATCTACATGTATTTAAAGAAAATGCTCCTCTTTTTATTATCGATTGTTCCCGACAAAATGAAAATTTAAAAACTGATCCAATGATGTTCATTGATGTTCATTGATGTTCATGAGTGCTTACTGTCTAATTATTAACGATCGCCTTGTGGAGTATAGATCATTGAGTAATATTGTGTGCAAGTTATCGTGACATTTCTAGTTTGAAGAATGCTTAATATGTGTGCTATTGTGGATGTTCAAGGTTTTAAAATTGCTGATAACAAGTTTATAGTGAAAGAAATTGCTATTGCGCACGGTAGTCAGGTGCATTTTTTTTTATTAAAGCACCATTTCCTTTCTATGATCTAACTAACATAGAAAGAAAAACTGTGGACTGGGTAGAAAGAAATCGGAAACTACGATAGAGTGAAGGTTTTATACTATATGCGAACCATAAAATGTTGGTTACGGAACCTGAAAGATAAAATTATTTATTGTAAAGGTTTTGAAAAAATATTGTGGATAAGAGATATAGTAGAAAATAATAATGTTTACAATTTAGAAGGCAATGGTTGTCCTAACATGAATAATTTATATAAGGAATATTCATCATGTACCAAAGTATTTAGTTGTTTAAATCATTCTTCAATACGTGCTTTAAAAAATGTGTTACGTTTAAGGATTTGGTGTTTAAATAACAAAATAATTTGTGAAAAGCATTTTATCATGTTTTCTATTTTTATGTTTACTGGTTTCTTTTACCTTACTTTCCCTAAAACAGAAATAAAAATAAACGCATACTGGCACTTACTTTTTACTTATAAAAATACTATTCGCTGGATGTGTAACACAATGATAGTTATTCTTAAGAATATCATTGTAGGTCAGTAAAAACATAAAATCATTACTGTAATCTAATAATAGACACTGGAATGCAGCGAACTTCCCAGAAAACTGTTTAATACAATCTATAATTATTGGAGTAGACGTCACATAGCTTCAACACATTTTTTAAAATTAGATTTTGTATCTGTTATGTAACTGATAAATCAGCTAGTGATTGTAGCTAGAAAATTTTTTGAGCCTCAGTCAAATTGTGTGGGATTCGTCACTGAGATTCACACGACCGCGTTCGAATTCTGACTAGCTAGCTATAATTTCCTTCGATCCAACTATTGGTTACCTAAATTTCATAAGTAAGACAAAAAGCCATCATAACCATTCGTAAGTAAAATAAAAAGATCCGCAAGAAGCACAGAGAAGTTCGCAAGGTCTATTGGCGCCAGCCGTAGTTCACTGAGCAGAGCGGCAGCCACGTTTAGGCAACAGACGCTGATTCGAGTCCAGTCAGATCCAAAAAAAATTTCTTTGTGTTTGTTCAATCTTTGTATCAATAATAATAACAAACTAGTGGAGTATTTTCAAAAAAAAACCATGATATTCAATAAATACAAAAATATTACTTGTAATAATTTTAAATAAATAAACTTAAACACTTTAGTATATTTAGCTCTAGATAAGTAACTAATGCATCGGTATAAATGGACTTTTTTTAAAATATAATATCAAGAGACGGGACGAACAAGTCGTGCGCCTGATGGTAAGGTACATGCCTGTACATAACAGTTGCAGTGCCACTCAGAGCTTCATATCTTAAAGATCACTGCAAAGGGGCACTGCTACTGCACCCGTCACCCTGAGACGTAAAATGACAAGTCCCATGTGCCTCTAATTTCACCAGGACCATGTTTTCGAGACTTCAAAATAATAAATTCGATACTTTAGTTCATATCATTATAGTAGGGATAATTGAAGTGACTCAGTTTCAAAACGGAATCTTCAACAACTAATAAACGTAGCTAAAAAGTCTGTGAATCAAGGCAATGGATCGGAACAACATCGTATTAACGGTGGTACAAAAACTCGATTAAAAGTTAGCTAATTCTCGTACGTGGAAACAAGAATCCTAAGTCAGTTTTGTCTTCTACTCATCGAACTATACTGATTTGAACTATGTTTTTTTGCACTTGGTCTGTTTAGACACATTTTGAAGAACGTGATTTTCGCAAGTTCAAAAGCTCTACTAGCTCTTTGTTAAAATTATATATTTAAAAAAGTCTTACGTAACTACGATCAAATTAAAACGTAAAAAATTCAATTAAGAGACCTTGAGTAAAGCGGAAACAGTCCAATTAAAACTATGTCTTCGTTGATTCGGTAAGAGCAAGTGAACTCTGAATAGCATTTTAAGATCGCTTAAATTAAGATCTCTGAGGTTCCTAATTTAAAAATATATTTGTAAAGAGAGTAAAAAAAATTGCTTAAAGAGCCGAAAATCATCCTTCAGTTAATGAGAAATTCTTTTTCAAATTTATTTACCAAAACACTCTTGAAACCTTTAGAAAAATGAGTCATTTACGAGATTAGGTCCGAAATCTTTCCATTTACATTTAATATCTTAACATTTTAATAAGTAAACCTAAGGGGAAAAAATTAAGGAAATATTTAAGGGAAACTCTTAATAATTTGATTTTGTTATTTTTGTTGAGTCCTTCATTGTTCTTATTAGTCACGTTTACAACGTATTTACAACCACAGCACCCATAAGATATTCCACATCAGAAACTGACACCCTGACACCATAGCAACACATCAACTTGTTTTTGTGTCCCAATGTACATAAGGCTGAAAATAGTGTGAATAAATCTTTTTTACTATTGCGGCATCGGTGTATCGAGGCCATAAACACGACGGCGGTCAGCAAACAATGTGCTTCGTGTCCAAGAAGCGCCATCCATTGTGTCGACAAAAAGTGGTCACGCTTCACCACTCGCTTATTTTAGTCGTGTACCTCTAAATAAGTATGCGGCTTTTGCTTTTCATTATGATTTACGGGTTTCTGAAATGTTTGTAGCATGTTTTACGGAGTTTTACCCAAACGGAGAGTTTTAGCGTAAAATACAGGTGTTGGTGGAAGATTGGATTGGACTTTGAAATTATATGTTGAAGACAAATTTCAATATCGAATAAAACCGTTGACAAAACAGTTGACAAAAAGTTGACAATCGCTTGGCGGCTTGTTCTACTATAAAAAATACTTTAGATAATTTTGATATAAGCAATAAGAACAAAAAATATTTTCTTTTTAATTTTTACCCGACTTCACAAAAAGGAGGAGGTTCTCAATTTGACTGTATGTTTTTTTGTATGTATGTTACACAATAATTCCACCATTTGTGAACCGCTTTTGATGATTCTTTTTGTTAGAAAGAGGGTACCCCAGTAGTAGTCTCATTTAAATTTGAAGAAAATGTTCCACCTCTAAGGGCGGCAAATTTGGGGATGAACAAAAAAGAATCATCAAAATCGGTTCACAAATTAGAGTTATCGCATAACATACATAAAAAAGTCGAATTAAGAACCTCCTCCTTTTTTTGAAGTCGGTTAAAAATTGCCACATATATAGCATAATAGACTTATCTCAATTTGTTATCCTATTCTCAAATAGAAATTTCTCGAGTTGTACAAATCAAGATAGATTCTTGTTAATTTCGCCTCCTCGCGATCCTCCTCGAATAGTATTCATGTCCTCTGTACATCTAGCTCACCCTGGGTAACGATCGGCGAGTACGTTACTCCGATTGGCAAATCCTTTCATCACGATGGGAAACATGCTCCACATTTACGCATTGCGGCTACTACTAGTGATGCGGGTAGCGACAATGGTTTTCTAGGCCGCAATAATATTAATTATATTTACGTTAATCGAAAAATCGTACTATGGTATTGCATAAAATCAGCGTCACAGCCTTTTCTCAGCGGTGACATTAACTGAGTGGATCCTTTTACATGCGCCACAGCCGCACAAATGAGATCTACATAATACACAATAGTGTTGACTATTTAACGTTTTTGCTTTGTGGTCATTTCACTACCTATTACTAAGATTTTGTTTTTAATAAATTTTTTTTGTGTTTCTATTTCATTTTTGTTTTAATTTAGCTTTATCTTTTTTTTTAAATTCTTGCTGTGTATTTTTGTAATGTAGCTTTTTACAATAAATGATTTCTATTCTATATTATATTCAAACTCCTGGACTTGCAACCCAGTCTAAAAATTATACTATTATTATAGGAAATGAAACTATTTTTCCGGATTTAAATCGCGTATATTATGTTATTTTATATATACCAGTTATGTCTAATATTGATGCAAACCTCCCTATTTTTTCACTATAGTTACAATAGTTATTAATTAAATACCTTATTTTTAATTTTACAAAGAAAACATTCCAATTTACGCTACATTAAGTTTTACAAATTATTTTATTGAATGAATTTTTATTAAGTTCAATTTATTATTAATTAATAATAGAAATAAGAATAAATTAAAACATATTAATTAATCGTGCAGTCTTATGTCTGTTTGGGATGTTTCTTTTTTTTTTGAAATACTGGATCCCAAACTGGTGGTTCGGAGAAACCATCTTCCCTGTTGAAATTAGGATGTTTTTAATTTCAATGGCCTCTCGCAGCATCCTGGGTAGATAACGGACTTCTTTTGCAAGGACCTGGGGTTTGTCAAACTTCATTGAATGTGTAGGTTTATCCATGACATGCTTGCAGACTGCAGACTTGTTTACGCGACAGTATTTGACATCAGCTATATGTTCTTTGACGCGGGTACAAATACTTCGTTTTGTTTGTACAATATAAGAGAGACCGCACTCACAGTCAAGCTTGTAAACTCCTGCATCCTGTAAGGGGATGTTACATTTCACGGGTCTCAGGTACTGACAAATCTTCCTCAGGGGCTTGAAATAGCTTGATAGTTGCGCGTCTGAGGACTCTTCCGATCTTGTCTGTAAAACCTCTCACGTAAGGTAAGATGGCAGGTCTTCGCTCGACTGTTGGTGGTTTCACACGGGGCCTGCGGCATTGGCGTGGAATCTTCAACTTGTTCGCATGTAGGACTTGCTTTATATGCTGAAGTTCCCCTGCCAGATGATTACTGTCGCAGACACCATGTGCTCTCTGAAACAAAGATTTGCCCACGGTAGCTAACTGGCTAGGATGGTGATGAGAATTACCATTGAGATACCTATACGTATGGGTTTTCTTTCGAAATACAGTATGGCCTAAGGTGTTATTAGGATTTCTTTTGATTAAAACATCTAAGAAAGCTAAAGTACCACAATTCTCTTGTTCCACAGTAAATTGGATCTTAGTACTAAAAGAATTAAGATGGTCCAAGAAAGAAGGTATGGTATGGCAAGGTATATAACCGAAACGTCGGTTTGTTTGAAAAAACAAATATATCCGCGACTTAAATCTACAATAGCGAAAACCTAAGAAGTCGATATTTATACTATTGTTGTTGTAACATACTTAGTTTAGTAACAATTTTTATTTAGGAATTTTGAACTTTAAAAACCATTTTAGTATAGAAGCGGTACATAATAAATAAATAAAAAAAGAAAAAATTTTCGGTAAAAGCCAACAACATGTTAAAACAACCTTAAAATATCATCAAGGAGAACCCTCAAGATGATACGGAGTTAATATATCATAAAGGACGAGTAAGTGACGTAAAAATATAACATGAAAGCCACTTTTATCCAAAATTCGAGTAAAAAGCCATAGTAACTCCAATAATCTGAAGGCCGTGGCTACTTTGATGTTTTCAATTATTCGTGCTTATCATGTAACTTGAGTGTTTTTTTGTGAATTAGTTTATACAATTTAAAAGCAGTTATAGCTAAAAGTGGTGGTATGTTTAACTTCCACTACTTATATTCATAGTAAGTATCCTGAAAGACACGGCCAGTGGCTCGGTAGGACTAGTGTTGGGTCATGGAAAAATTTCCATTTTAAGAAAACTATAATTTTTCAGAAAAGTAAATATTTTTCCGAATGTTTTTCCACATTTGACAGTGATACCTGTCAAAATACTAAACTCTATTAAGAGAACAATTTGTGAAAATAAGCCCCTCTAGGGTTTAGAAAATTTACATTCAGCGATGTTTATATAAGTTTATTTTATAAATTGTGCTTAAATAGAACTTTTAAAGATATATCTAGACGTAAAACATAATATGAGTTCTCGAATTATATTTTTCCAAGTTTTCTGAATATTTTCTAAAAAGTTTCCACTATTTGTAATTTTTCGGAAATTTTTTTGGAAAACGGAAAAAAAAGGAAACCAAACACTAAGTGGGAATCATATGCCATTTGATAAAAATACAAGTAAATTAATTTGCTACTCCGCGAATCCAGTGAAGGTTAAATTGTGAAAAAAAGCTTGCCGTTTGTAAGCAAATAGATAAAGTCTGAAAATCAGGATTACTGACTGTTCATCCCATTTGTCCACATTGCCTACAGATTTATTGTTGAATTATTCGTGTATGTATTTTGGTGGATAAATAATAATACATTATTGCAGAGGCTGGGAAGTAAACGCCACAGCGAAGCCTTGTATTGTACGAGTCAGGCAATTCACGTTCCCGCCGAGGTATATGTAGAGTTTTCTCAAACAATGCAAGTAAATAAAGACTAAAGAATGAGGGAGAACGTATAATAGAAAAAGTAAAAAATTGTTAATTAATTCCATGACAAGTTTCGCTCTTATTTTAAATTAGGCGAGTACATTCCGTTATTGTATTTTCGCTCTTCTCACTAGAACTCATTTACGCGAAGAAAATATAAACAATACAATAAAATAGAAATAACAAAAAAGAACGCCAGTCTTATTTAATTACATTTTTTAAAATATATGGTGCAGGTATATTTTTTTTATAAGTTTTCACTCATTTATTTGGGAAAGCAAAGATTTTACTATACAGCCTTTTCATATATCGTGCACTATAATTAAACGCAGAAGAAATAATACCATAAACATTTTTTTTATGCTCGCAATTATGGGCATTGATGCTGGCGAGTAGATGCTTGTATGTCAATTAGCTTTAGTTTGTTTGCAAAGCTCTTTTTAGTAGATATTTAGAACAGCGGACAGTAACGGATTTTTATATTTATTTTGCCGGCGCAGGCCTGCAAATAGTTGCACGCTCCATAAATGACACACTTTCTGGGTTTCTTTTTTTGAAAGCGTTTTTTTAATTTATACTTTTTAATCAATTATACATATATATATATATATTTAATTAGGTTGGCTGTCAGTTTGCAGCACCCGTCTCTATCAACAGCCAACCGAAACAGGTGTTCGACAGAGGCAATGCTGATCCACTCCCGGATGTTCCGCAGCCACGATTTCTTTCTTCGCCCAGCGCGTCTCTTTCCCATCATCACTAGCTGTAGCAACGTGTATCTATTTTTCCAGATCACGTGATCAAGATACTCTATTGTACGCCTTTTGATGGGACATATGAACACGCTGAAGCACGGTTTCGTTCGTGACCCTCTGTGTCCAACCAATGCTCAACATGCGACGGTAGCATCACGTCTCAAATGCTACATCCCAAATGTTTGGCAGCCGTACATGACGATAGGCCAGATGTAACATAAAAATAACCTGCTCGGAATAACTTTCCTCATGTTCAATTCAATTCCTATCCGGGTTTTGATTTCCTGATCAGATTCCCATGCTACATTTACCCAAGCCCCCAAATACTTGTACTGTTGTATCCACTCTAGTTGTTTCCCAGCTACAGATATGTTAGCGCTAAAATCCGGATTTCTCGAGACCACCATGAACTTCGTCTTGTTTATGTTCAGTGATAAACCGGCTTTCTCGCTACATTCATTATCCTTATTTACAACATTTACAAGATTTTCAAGCGCCTTCGACATCACAGCCTCCGAGTAAACATAAAAAAGCAGCGGAGACAGGATCATGATCATCAGAACAGAAAATCTCAACTTGGTCGGTTTTCTCATTCGTTGCGAATGATCCTGACATCCTTACCATCCAGACCAATGTACATAAAAGGCCCAAAAGATGTTGATGTTTAACCCGGTCAAATGCTTTCTCGTAGTCAACAAAGCACAAAAAGACGTCAGTGTGCATGTCTTTACATTTCTGTACGAGAACATTGAGGGCAATAAAAGCCTCCCAGGTGCCGATACCAGACCGAAACCTGAATCGGCTTCCCCCAGTTGTTCGACACATTTTGGCCTTATTCTGTTCTGTATCATATTTTAAGAATACTTTTAGGACATGACTCATCAAACTAATCATACGATAGTCTCCACATTTTTTGGTGTTTTGCTTCTTGGGTATCGTGATGAATGTGGATTTTAGGCAGTAACTAGGGAGACTACCAGTTTCATAGATATTATTGAAGAATTGTATGAGAACATTCAATCGGTCTTCTTCAAGTAACTTTAGCACTTCAATCGGTATGTTATCAGGTCCCGGTGATTTACTCGGTTTAGCGGCCTGCAAGGCCCACAAAACCTCAGATTTCAATATAGCCGGACCAGTGTCAATAGTGATAGTGTTTTGTTTTACTGTTGAATTTTGTCAAAGAGTATCAGTACCATAGTAGCGTGGATAGACGTAACAGTCTATACCTATTAGGAATGAGCTAGGGTCGGCAGATAATATTGTGTGTTTTCCAATGATATTCATCCATAGTTGGGGAATTAACGTAAAGCCCCTAGCAAAGTTGCTATTAGTTGCACAATACATTTCAGTTTTCTTTACCTTTTACCCTTAAGGGTCCGTCCGTTTACTATTTAAAATTATTATATTACTAAAAAGAAAAACAAATTAAGTAAAAAAATATATATAAAAGTCGAGTTGTTGAAATTAATGATGTTATTTTACGTACTGTTCCTTGCGGAAAGGCAAAGATCTTTATACCACGTAGCCTAGTCAATTAATAGTAACATTAGTAACTGTTATAATCATATCATACATACTCTGTTATTGTGTAGTCAGAACGCTCTGTTGCTTATTAATCTATGATTTATGTTTTGTCTTGTTTTAACACGCGTCTTGCAAAACGAGATGGATAGTATTAAATTTTGTGTACTATTTATTTATGAAATATCATCTGTTTAAAGGTAAAACCACATAAATGACATTTTCCATAAAAACGTTTTAATTATATAGCTACGGTAAGAAAATCACCATCTTTCTGCACGTGAAACTCAATAACATAAAAGCTATAAACTTAATAAGAGTTTTATTTGCAGAAAGATGGTGAATTTCTTACAACTGGTACATAATTTGGAGATTTTTGTGGAAAAAGTCACTTATGTGGTTTTACCTTTAAGCAGACGATATTGTAATGCACAAATTAATCAAAAACTACAACATTACTTACCGTATCAATGTGAATAATTTAAAACTTTAAATTTATGTTCACATAATTAGTCAAATAGCGAAATATTAGCAACATATCGATGTAGATTAATTTTCAAAGAGGACCGCATCTGCGTCCGCCATCTTGAAAACTTGACAATCAACTAAATGATGTGCAGCGTCTTCACTGCACGTCAGTGAACACAGCGTGTGTCTGGAACGTCGTATCTAGTACGCTAGCACATAGATATCGTTGTAGTTATACTTAAATATGAGTAATTAAATGCCATTTACTAATTTCCACCTTTAACAAACAACATAAAGTGCTTACAAAGTCAAAGAAAAATTTATAAAAACACGATAACAGAAAAACTGAATAATTGAACAAATAATGAGAACATATAATCGTAATGCAAACATTTTCGAGCATGTTTGAGAAAATGTCTTTTTGTTTTTATTTATTTAACTTTCACTGGGTTCGCGAATAGCAAATTATTATTTTACTTCTATTTATTTTGAATTGAAATTCCGCACAGTAACGTCTGATTTTATTAATTTAGCCAAGCAAGAGTCGTCAACCAGCACCACAAAGTTTCGCCCACTGATGTTATAAAAGTGTAAAAAATCCTCGTTGAGAATTACAGTTGTTACGTATTAAGTTTTTCATTCCTTGTTATTTAAATTCATTATAATAATATGAAAATACATATATACCGCAATTGTCACCATTAACCAAAATAAATTGTTAACCTGAGAGACTATATAATAAATATTAACTCACATTCATTACCCAAACCATCTTCAAGCTAAATTCGTGTCAATTCATTAGATTACAAGTCACGTCGTCAATTTTATCCCGAAACAACATTTTATGCCTTCTAAACATTTAGGAAAGATATTGATTCATCCCTAAAGTTCCAGGTAAAAGATAAACTGCGTTCACAAAAACGGTGACGTAAAACTCGGTAGAAAAGAAGTGGGGATAATTGAAAAACCTGATCTCTCATTAAAATCTCTCGCCTTCGTCCGTTTCAGAATTAAAAGCGGGCATATCGCAGTCACGTCGGTTCAGCCCGATCCACCCACTTTTTTTATGAAGACTGAGATAATACAAGATTTTCTTTTTTAAATAGCCCTACCTGCAAAATGTAACACTAAATCCGTCTAATTGGACCGCTAAAAGTCAGGCCTTTTGTTTTGATTTAATTTTTAAGGACAATTTGTGAGCGTTTTGCGGTTCATTAATTTTTTGTATCAATTATTGGAATTTAGAAGAGAAGTTTTATTCATTAATTACAGGAAATTAAAATAGTGCTATTTCATAAATTTATAGTATATGTATTTGTGAAAACTCAGGTTTTGTAGAAGTTGGCATGTATAAAATAAGTATGTAGTTTCACTTAGATGACCGCTGTGGTCGAACGAACTGGTTTTCATGGTTTCCATCTCTGATGTTTTAGGTTCGATCCCTGGCCGGGTCAATGTAGAAAACTTACTTTTCTATATTGTCTTGTGTGTTTGTGGTACCGTAGTTGTTTCCAATTTTCCTTACACAAGTGTTAGTTACTTATTTTAGAATCAGATCATCAGAAGGTCAGATGTCCTGTTCTCTAAATTTATTTATTTATTAACTGTATCCGGCCAAATATTATGCAAACAAATATATTGAATATATATTATACATTTTAGGTTATAGGGCTCGCATATTATATTAATGCATAATACAGAAACAATAAAACTATATGGCAACAATGCCCTACGTCAAGATGGACGGACGATCTGAGAGAGATGGCCGGCAGCGGCAGTAGAGTTGGCGTACTCAAGGGGAGGCTTATGTCCAGTAGTGGATACGTGTATTTTCTTATTTTTTCATTTTCTCATTTGTTTTATAATTTATCTTTTAAAGATTAAAAATTTGCAATGTTTTAATCTTATTTGACGACCTCGGTGACTCAACGTTTTATACTTTGGGCGTTGGATGAGGAAGGTTGCGGGTTCGATTTAGATAATTAATTTGGAAAATGAACTTTCCTAAATGTTGTACTTTGTACTCACTTTTCTAAATTGGTTCTGGTCTGGATCTTCTGGGAAGTGCCCTAAGTGAATTCTGTTGCTCTGGTACTCATAGTATAGGGAATACCCTAGTTTGGGACAAGATCATTGGTGTAGTTGTCTGGCATATTATTAGATTATGAAATATATCTATTTCAGACTCTCGGCTCTCCCGTAGCCTAAAATATACATTTTATGTTATAATTATGTTTTGTGATATTTGAAAACAGTCACTCAAAATATATAACAATTTTTTTCCCTAATTAATTCTTTCCCATATTTCTTTTTTCAGCAACTAAAATGAATTCGTTATGAATTATAAAAAGAAGGTATTTACAAAGCACATAAAGGTTTCACAACATTATCAAATCTGCCGCCGGCACTAACATGGTGGCGTGGTCCATTTAAAAACGTTCCAGCCCTAATTGGGCTAAAGACTCCTATTTTTCAGACGCGGTGTGTTTTGTGAAATAGCCAGTTTGCATCAAATCCAGCTGGGTTTTTGGTTTAGCTAAATGTACTATTGTGCAAGGTTAGTGCGGTTGTTTAAGTAGCTATGATCTCGCTGTGGAACGAAATTATTTTGTTTTTGTGCGGATTCGTTCTTTTGTTTTGTAAGTGGTAGTATTTTAAAACTGCTTTTGCTTTTTACTTACAGTGTTGATGGAGTATTACGTTGGATTCTTTGCATAATTTATTAATAAATTCATCTCTAACACTAAATTGATTTCCTGCTTGCTTTCAATAGTGCCTAATCGTACACTACTGTACTTATCATTTGTTCATTTGAATTTGACGCATGAATATGAACTGATCATCTGACTAAGGAGCTTGAAAACGAATTGTACTTAATTTGCCTTTTTTCTGTGGACTGTTTAACATGAAACAAAAGCCGGGGAAGAAAATCGCTATTCAACTGTTCTGCTAGCTGCTTTGGTAGACGCCTAACAACCAATTATTCAAGGGGTTTTTACACTGAAAACCGCCACTATTTCTTATTTAAACACTTTGCAAGCTACTGAAACACGAAGTGGGAAATGGGTAAAGAGAATGTGGTATTAAAGCAAGAATACATAATTAGTGTCTACTCACTCGACAGAACTCAGAAACTTTGTATGGAAAGTTTAAAATGTTGTAGGAATTTCATACCACTCAGGCGCACATTGTCACTTACGAAAATTTATTATTTACATACTATATAATTTTTTATCTCAGCAAAATGGTAAGTTTGTGTAAATTTTTTTGTTAAGGATTACCATATTTGATAATTTCTACGTTATTTTCAACTCCAGTAAAAATATTTCCGAGTAATAAAGCATTCCACTTAATTCCACTAAAAAAAGTTATTCAAGTGGCCTAATTGTGTCCAAGTATTTCCTGGAAACGTTTGTTACAATTTTATGTAATTTTACCTATTAAACGTTAGTCGTGTTGTGTTATTGTGATCTGGATTGATAAGTAGGATAAGATAGTAGAGTTAGAGATGCAGAAAGATGTATGCTTAATAAGAATATAACCGGGTGTTTCTACAGTTTAACAATAATTGCATAAAATTTTTACAAAGTTGAAAATTATTTTTTTATTTCTTTTTGAAAATAGTTTGGGGCTGAGAATGTACCCAAACACAAGAGAAATGAAAGGCAGATATAAAATCAATATTATATACGATATTTGGTTTTTAAAAATATGTCTAGCTACGGTAATGAAGAATGGACACGGAAATGATTTTTTATGATAAGGTAGTGAAATATAAGGTTACTGTTATGTATGCATGCGTGGTTAATGATATAAAAAAAAAAATATTATTTTGTCATTCCTATTCATAATCATAAATAGAAAATTTAAACTTAAACCTAAAAACTGAATCTGAAATTTAAAATTGCAACATAACTTTAACATAAGAATCACCTCCAAAGTGCCACCAAATCTTCATCAGGAACTTTAGGTACTAATTATTATTATCTGGGTCTCTGGGTTACTGCAATCAGTAATTTTTCTAAGACATTAAATCATTACATATGTGCGTGCGCGTGATCATGTACGTTAATAATCTATTTCTTTTTCTTTCCATTTTTTTTACCCTTACCTTTTCCTTTTATGTTACCCTTATTAGTATTGTCATGGTTTTCGCTTTCTGTTTTTGGTTAGTTTAGCTTCTACTTCTTACTACTCTAATGAAAGAAGTTATACCAACATTTCGAAATTACTGTCTCTTTTTTAGTGTTAAACACCATTCCGATCTTTCTTCTGTAATTTTTTCCAGCTATTTGATTTTCAGTCTTTCTTGATACTTGTATATTTTTTTGGTGTATGTAGAAAGTCTTCACCTTCTTATTGTCTTTTGCCACACCTCTTATAACATTTTTCAGTTCTTTTACCTTTTTGTCTCGTTGGTATCTTAGTCGTTTTATTTTTTACTCTCAATTGAAAAATTTGTCAGGAATGTTCATACTCGTATTTTCGTCACATTTTTGCAATGAGGAAGACAGATCTGATGCAAGTGGATATAATCCTTGTTTTTCTAGTTGCTTTTGTTTGCTACCTTCTGAGTCCAAAAGTTCGGTCTCTGTTTGACTTTTTTTGTTTATTGAAATTTCTTACTATTTATCCTCCATCTCCTCCATCTTTCGTGACACCACGTACACAGAGTGCACAGACTGTAGGTGGTGTCAATTCATCTCTACTATTGATTTGCTTTTCTGCCTGTCCCTTTAAGTACCGTTTTATTTTCTGTTTGTTTTTCAGTGGCATATAATTAATTCTTCATTTTGTTTTAGCACGGCATAGCGTTCGCGCTTGGCTAATCTTCTTTGCGCCTATATATCTTGTTTTGATTGGGCATGCCATGACACCTGGTATGTGTATTTAAGGAAATAGAAAATTGAAGACAATATGATTATAGTCAACATTCATTTCATTACCGAAACTTTTGATTCATTACCGGAATCCCAAAAAGGTACGACGGTAATGAAGGTCACGAAAGTGAGAAATGTATAAGTATTGTAGAATAACTTACTTGTATTTAGCACTAAGGTCTATTTAATTAACAGAAATATATGTCAATGTTTTGCCTAAATAATTATATATTGCGAGTACGTACCAAATTATATGCAATCCTGTAATGAGACTTGAACTGGTTGAAACACCTATTTAATGACTTCGATTTCAATTTTCGGCGAGAAACTCAACGTGAGGTCTATCTCGAAGAATCTCAGCGACACAATAAAGTTCACAAAAGCGTTAGCGATGATTGGCAGCAAGAACAAAGGCGTTTGTCGCTCACATGAAAGTTGCAAATTTCACGTTCTGGTAATGATTTTTTTACTGTGTTAAAAGTTAAACGTCGTGTAAATGTAGACTTTAATTGCCAAAATTTTAATTTTTCGTTGAAATTTCATGAAAAATTAATCCAATATTTAGTTACTAAATACTATTTGGCGTTCTACAAGTAACTTTCTTTTTAATATTACAATTTTGTAAACTGTACAGAGTAGAACAGGCTCCGGTGATGAATTCTTAAGTAGGTAGTCTTTTACAGATATTTCTTTTAATTCTCGTGAAAACATGAAATAAGTTGTTGCAACACTTAGAACAAGTAGATGGTTATAAGTTAAAATTATTAAGTTGAGTTAATAGTCTATTTAAAATTTTTATTCCATTGGAACAACGTCCATATTTGTCTTTGTATATTCACCCAACCCTTAATTTAATTTGACATTCTTGTTAAGAGCACGTTCAATATTGAAGTAGAGTTTAAGATGTTTCTCACATTTACTACGGGACTGCTGATTATTTTTTCGCGATTTAAAAGTGGTCAAAAATACCCTTAAAGTAATGCCAGTCAATAAATTAGTACTTTAGATATCAAATGTACAGTCAAGTTGGTGTTACGTGTCCGTTTGTCAGTTAGACACTATTTGTACCATAAAAGTCGGTAAATACTGGTAAATATTGGCGCATTTGATATTTCGCCTCTGCAACTGTAGTGAGAATGCTATTAAATACTCTCTCACACATGTATGTACATGTGTGGGAGAATATACGATTGTATACAATATGCTATTTATTTCGTATACTACAGTATGGAAAATTAACTTATGTAGCAAATAGCAAGTTTCTTTAAATAACATTTGACTAAAACCTTTCATTTTTCTCTCTGTCTCTCTCTCTCTCTCTCTCTCTTTCTTCTTTGTTTGGTGATAGTACTCATGGTTAATTCGTAATACGGTTATGAAGTCGCATGACAGGCAATTGGATTTTTTTAACAGTGTTAATAGAAGTGATAGCGTCTGTTTTCCTATATCTATATCTATTTTCTATAGCCGTGATAGCCTATAATGGTTTAACCTACCGCCTCTCAAGCAGAGGCCGTGGACTCGAATGAGTTTGTCGGAATTTATGCGAAATTTAATTTGAAATGTACCATGAGCCTTTCGGCGAAAGAAGACATTGTGATGAAACCTGCATATCAAAGAAAGTTCACAGTCCTCGAAAAACGCGTAAAAACCCCAATCGGCATTGGGCTAGCGATAGCGTGGCGGACCATGGCTTAAACCCTCGCTTGAGAGAGAGCCTGTGCTCAGCAGTGGGATATATAAAGGGATTGATGATGAATGATGAATAATGTTCATAATGTATCTTTTTTCGTTTGATTTTTGGCTTGGGACCAAAAAATGTTTTCCCTTGTTTTTTAATTTTGGGCCAAAAAATTTTTAAACTGAAGTCATTCTTAAAATAATTTCACTGTCCGATACGAATACGTGGGGTTTCGTAAATTGGAGTCACAGTTGATTGACATCACGTACTGAAATATCGTATTACGAGTATGCAGCCCTGTTTCGTTGAACAACAATTAAAATATATATATTATTTGCTTCTTTATTTATTGCTTCACTAACAGGTTCTAACTAATATACAAACAAAAAATTATTTGTAAAGGTATTATAGCAGATCTGGTGTTTTTAGAAGAATTTGCGAACACAATGATGGTAACCAATACCTTCAGCTAATGATCACCTACACAATATGCACTATTGCCGTAATTCGAAGCAATTGAAGAACTAAAAAGAGTAAACTTAAAAAAAAAGAGAAAAGTCCTACTTCAAATATAAAATAATTAATTAGATGAGGCAAATCTAATGACGTTGCACTTAAAGAAGGCTAAATTCTTGAAACACGCGACCACGTCACTTGCGTACTGCAAAACTTTAATGCCATAATGCTGGCTTAGCGTGTTTTGAAAAAACTTAAAACCGATTTTTCTCGTTGATAAAAATATTCAAACATTTTTAAGTAGCAGCCATTTGTAAATCAATTAAAACAGTATTAGGGCGCATTTATTCGACACGAATTTCATCGCGCTTACCCCGCGCGGCCGCTGTGCGATCGCCGAGCGTTTACCTTTTACGTTTTAATTTAAATCGACACATCCGTAGAACAAAGGTCTATGTGTAAGACTACTTGTTCTCAGTATATAGTACATTTCGTTCGTTCTTCTTCGCTGTGGATGTCAGATCGACCTTTGTTCGATTTTATATTTCCGAAACGAAGTAAGATATATAACTTCTCAAAATACCTTTACATAGGACCTAGTTTGAATAACGAAATTGTTCTCGTAACGCACTTATTCTCTTTTCGCTATATAATCATATCGGACTCTGTTCTTCGGATGAGTCGAAATGAGCGTTTCGGGCACGCGGGCGAGGCTGGCTTGAATTTGGTCTACGCGGCGGCACGCGCGACGACCGCGCGGTCACCGAGCGGAGTCCGTGGCGGCACGGTAGATTTCTTCAGAGGAATTTAAATGTTGTTACCTAGTAAATAGAATTCAGATTCGTCATTAATGTACTAATGTTTTTTTTTGAAGTTGGTTAAAAAAAAGATAGGAGAGGAAGCCCAAAGATGAAGAATGTTTTCTATTGACAAAACGAGAATGCTAGTAAAAAATCTGTACTCACTAATTTTTTCTTTGCTCTGCAATGTTTATTACAGAGAATATGATATTTTATTATCTTTTATTTAACGTCGAGTGTCGGTGTCCGCAGACACCAGCTCATTACACCTTACCGTACCATGACCTTTTACTACGTCACCATGTATTTGGAGTCTGCATTTATAAAGTACCATGTACCTCACCGCTACCACTGTATAGTTTAGTAGTGCAACATTTTTGTGGCTTTCTGTAAGCGGTGTTGACAACAAAGTTCTCCTTCTGTTTGATTTAAGAACATAAGCCCTAACAGAACTTTGGGTTGGTCAACAAATTAAAAGTAATACAATGGCGCTGTGTTCGGAAATGTACAAAGGATTAAAACTACTAATTATGTAATTTGATTATGTATGGTTGGCTTGAGACTTGGTAATACATACTGCAGGTGTTTATTATTATACTCATGACCTTAGATTTCGATTGTTGTAGGCAGAAACTATCGGTCGCCACTTAGCACGATCCAGACAAACCTCCCTTGCTTCAATTTTTTCACATATTATTCTTCTCACTACGCACTCTAGCCTTTTTTAAGAACACTCTCAATTAGATATGAAAATGTTCTTAGTGGCCGTCCTCTTCCAACCAAGTCTTCCACGTTAGCTTTATACATATATTTTTTTCGTACGTATATTCATTCCTCCGTTTCATGTGCCCAAACCACCTCAACATACCCTTTTCTGTTTTTGTCACTACATCCAGTTTCAAACCTATATTTATTTTAGCCTATACTTGTGTTAATTAAAATTACATTGAATTTAATTGTGTATAATGTTTCTAAATTTTCTCTCTTAGTCTTGCTTGAAATCATTTATCTTGTATGATCAAATATATTATTTAATTAATGTTAAAGACTCCATTTTAAAAACGTTCGCTTTCAAAAAAAAAGCAAAATAAACGCAACGATCATTCATCTCCGTCCGTCGTACAAAAAAATCTGTTCCTGCAATTCATCACTCGGAAGCATAACACCCGATAGCAACAAAAATGAACGCAAACCTAACATTCTTTGTGAAATGAAAATCCCCTTAACAAGCATGCATGACGTTTTCACTGAAACGAACATCGCTTTTAAAACGATAAAATATGTTGTTGAACGTAACATAACAAAATAACGTAAAAACATAAAAATATGTTATTAAATGTTGCAAAAGGATAGTGTGCGTCAACGTCACCCTAATACCTATTGCAGGCCCAACAAAGACATGAAAAATGGCCGCCAAAGAGGAGACATGAAAGGGATAAAGGTACTCTTATCTGTTGGTAGATTCAACATCGTGTGGGGCATTTACATTCAAAGGATTTTGGGGGGAAACGAGTCTCGCAGTACATTGTCGGAATGCAATGAGATTTTAATACGTGCTGGTATTCTTTGTATTATGTTTTCTATTTGTATGGTCTGTGGTTGATTTCAATTCGCAGACATTTTGGAATCAGATTTGAGTTAATACGTTGTATTGACGCGTGATTCCGTTTATGTAAAGGTCGGTTCATTTATTTATTCCCGTGACGATACCATACATTATAATCATAGTAGAATGCTATAATGCTTGCCGTAGTGGTGACAGGATTTGTCAATTGGCGTAAGGTATTCGCTGATATGTGTCGTGTGATGTCGTTGCTTTGTTGTTAATTTATTGTAGAGATTGGTTCTAACTTTTCTTAATATTTCAACTGTAGTTTCACCGTCTCGCTTCATAAGCATTACAGTTATGAAGAAATGTGCTATGTATACAATTATAGCCTCTTTTGTCGGAGACACTGAAAAGTTCGTTAATCTCTATCTTACTTAACTTTTTCAATCGGATTTCTCAAGTTCTTTTCACGTTAAGGTAGTTCGTTGAACTCCACGTCTTGTACTTATTCCCGGCGTAGTCGCGTGCAACGATAGCGTGTGGCAACATTAACAGTCATTACAAAATTTCCCAATAATAAGCCTCGAGAACATTAGCCTTCGTACACGAAAACGGAATTAATAACGGTCTAACTTTGCGGTTGATTCACAACACCATCTGCTCTAAATGTCCGATTTTTCCGCTTTCCCATCCTGTAGTGTCGAATCCGCAGGCTATTAAGCGTCAGATGCAAAACTGGCTTTATTATGCAACAAAGTTGCTCGTGTGATGGTGGGCTTTGATTGTTTTTTTCGTGCCGCCAGATATTGTTTCAGAAAAACGTGGTTCAGTACTCGTATTACGTTAGTGTCAGTACATTTGCACTATGACACATGTGTGAATTTAATTTCATCGTGATAAATACTTTTTTTTTATCGTATCGATGGCATACACTATAATCGTGGTGAAGGGATTTGCTAATCGAAATAAGGTACTCGAATATTCTAAATAAAATTGCTGACATACATTAAAATAAAATAATGTTCTGAAAATACAATTATTTTTTAACAAACTTCAAAAAAGGTAGAGTTTCTCAATTCCGTTGTATTTTTTTTTTTCAGTTTTTATGTGTTTATGTTACGTGATTACTTCTGTATTTGGGAACCGAAATCGATGATTCTTTTTTGTGGGAAAAGTGTACCTTATTAAAGGTCTTAATCAAAATTCGAAAACGTATTCCACCTCTAAGCGTTGAAAATTAGGGGATGAATCCGGTTTATTGAACTTCACCCACTTTCCGTAAATATATTCTGTAGTTCTCTTTAATATACTTTATAGTAAAAATTTGGCACTTAACGTTCTTTAGGGCGCACCATAAGTATCCGGAACTGGCCACTTACATAAACAATATTTAAAAAGTAATTAAAACATTTGAAAATGGAACTTTTTGACTGTAGAATACAGTTTGTTTCATCTGCCTGTTACTTGTTTTTACATTGTGGCGTCATTTTAGAAATTGGTTGACTATATTACCATAGATTTAACTCGTGAAAATTTTCGTAGTATGATTTTCTACGAATTTAAGTGTAATTTAACAGCTCAGCGGAGCTTCGCTCGGCTTCAAACTGCTTTTGGCGATTAAGCACCATGCAAGATGACTATTTACAGCTGGTTTGCAAAATTGAAACGTGGTCGTGTGAATCTCAGGGAGGAATTTCGTGAGGGTCGCCCGTTCACTGCTGTGTACAACAAATACATCGATGCTGTGCGCCGTATGATCAAAACAGACAGGCATGTGACATACCATGAGATTCGGGCATCTTTAGGCATAGGCATGAGTCAAACACAATCAATACTACTCAAACATTTGGGTGTGGAAAAGCTGTGCTCTCTGTGGATCCCACACAATTTCACTGAGGCTGAAAAAACGGATTGCGTCACTTGGTGCAATACCTTGCTTACCTGATTCAACGAAGGGGCGCCAAATTTGGTGTGGGATATCGTAATAGGTGACAAAATGTGGATTTATAGTTACGACCCCAAAACAAATCAGCAATCGAGCTTATGGGTCTTTCGAGATGAGCCGAAACCAACCAAAGTGGCGCGCGTGCAAAGTGCCTCTAAGCGGATGATTGCTTCTTTTTTTACTAATACTGGACACGTGGCTACTGTTGCTTTGGGAAATCGTTGTGTCGTGAATAGTGATTGGTATACGACCATTTGTTTGCCGGAAGTTATTCGCAAACTCCGTAAAAATAACCGTAAACGCCATATCATCTTGCACCACGATAATGCCAGTTCAAAATTTCATATGTCAGTTCAAGCCAGACAAATGAATTTTGAAGGTGAACAACGTTGAACTTTAAGAGCCATTCCGCGTACAGTCCCGACCTGGCACCTTGTGACTTTTATTTATTTCCAAAAATTAAGATCCGGTTACGCGGTCAACGATTTTTGTCACCTGAAGAGGCTGTCGAAGAGTACGAAAAATATGTTTCAGAGATTGTCACGGAGCACTGAACAATGGGAAAAGTTAATTCCTGCTAAAATGGCGCATGCACAGCGTGATCATACGTCCCGCTTTTAAGCTTCGTGTCCCTCTGTCCCCAAAATACTTAAAAATGCCCCGCTTTGACAAATCAGGACAAACGTGACAATAAATTAAAAAAATGGCGCACTCACTGACGCACACACCCGCACACACACACCCACATACGCACACACGCACACACACACATTTTTGTACTAGATAGCCTATGCTTTATTTGGTAATTTCTTTGTATTTTTGTATTAAGGTTATGTCACGTTTTCTTACACTAAGAGGGAGTGAGCCTGGTGATCTGTAACACAGGTATCCAACCTAGTACAGACTCCAGCTCTCACTAAGGCACTTGATATTTGTTATTTTTATTTTTTTGTAATTAATAATTATATTCTTAATGTATTCATACACTGTAACTATAACCTTATTGAGAGAAATAAAGCATATTGTATTGTATTGCATTGCATTGCATTGCATTGCGTTGCATTGCATTGCATTGCGTTGCATTGCATTGCATTGCGTTGCATTGCATTGCATTGCATTGCGTTGCATTGCATTGCATTGCGTTGCATTGCATTGTATTGTAAAAACAATTGTAAATTCATAGGCGTTCCGCTCTAAGGGAAAAAAAATAACGGTCACGTTACACATGCATGGCGAGTCATACCTTGTCGCCACAACAGTCATCAAGATGGAGTTGCGACTAGCCCGCAGCCTACAGAGCAGCGAGGCGTTTTTGCGTATTATAGCATACAATGCGAAAATGACTCAGGCTGATACGTTTTTGCTCCTAAACCGCTGAATCAATCTTGAACCATCTGAAGAAATATTTAGGCGCTGGCTGAAAGACCTTTCCTTCGAAAACCCTTTATACATTAAATGATTTTTATGAACTAAAAATTTTTATCGCATTGACATCCTTTTGTATATTTGTTATCAAATTATGACGATTCTTGATGGATAATGATATTTGATATGTAATTTACACAACAATATTATTATTTGTTAATTTTATCATTATTGTGTATTTTTCATCTCATAATTTTCATTTTTGTCTGACTATAAGCAATTATATTGAGATAAATATAATTTGTTATACTTTGACATGTAGTGCAATTTATTAATTGAAGAAGGACATAGGCTTTTTGTCACAAAAACATATCTTAGAGGGGGTGAAATAGGGGATGAAAGTTTGTATGGAGAAACAATATAAAATTTTGAAAATTTTGTGTAGTGCAGTAGGCTACTCGACGTACTTATCTTACGCAGACAAAGTCGCGGGCACCGGTTAGTAAAATATAAAATCAGTATAAAATATATAGAAGTTAATAATTAACAAGCATTTCACAAAAACTTCCCTTGGTACAACAAGAAAAGTTCCGGTTTTGAAGGGTAAGAATGCTGGTGAAATTACGGACAAGTCCCATACTCGTCAACTTATGTACTAAGGAGACCGGTGTAGTGACAGTGCCCCTAGATAATTGCAATTTAAAATTCTTAGTGGCACTGCAATTTCATATGGACAGGGACATTGCTTAACACCAGGCATACGACTTGTTCGTTCTCTGGATATTATAAAAAAGAAAAAGAAACGGCACATGGAACATTAATTTTTACAAATACTTCAAACACAGAATTGCACAGTCATAAAAATGCGTTTGTAATCATTTTGTGCTATAATAGCCCTGACTGGCCGTAGATGCTATAATTGATTTTTTTAATAGAAAGAAAGAAATGGAATATCATAGAAAATTGTTATAGTCAATAGGAAAAGCTATAAAGTTAAATCCTTTCGTTCAAGAGGCGTTCCTAAATCGGCCCGTAAATGGCGATTTCAACGCATATGCCGTAGCACATTTTGTATGCACCCGTTCTCGTAAAACTCTATGACTCCTTTGCAGTTAGCATAATATGCAACATACCTTGTAGTGATGCTACTCCTATTTTGAAGTTGAACTTGAAAAGCATCCACATTTTAATAATAAAAAAACAAAAGACAAAAGATTTATTGTCGGTAATTTCGTAATTTTACTTGCACAATAAGGGTCATTTTACGTGCGCGTTTGAGCACTGCATTCAATTCGTATTTGTTTCAAATCCGAGACTATACAAATTAAGAAAATTCGGACCTACTTCGAATGTCGCTTGTGCACGATACCGAGAAAATACAAATATCGCTTGTACACCTAGAGATAAAATGATCCCTGTAACTTTTCGGACCGTCATTTCTCGGATCACAACTGATACGAAACGCAAGTATTGCGTAAATGCAATGGACAAAGGAAACAGACAATTTTTTATTTAATGACTGGAATTCGTTGCTGCATATTCACTCGGTAAGTCAAAATTAGGCAAAATGGTACAAAATTGCCTTTGGATGACTGATAAATGATCATCATTAACAACCCATTTATACATTCTGCAGGGGTCTCTTCTCAGGGGAGAGTTTAGACCATAGCTAGCCCACCACGCTGACCCAATGCGGGATGGGGTTGTGAATCTTCTTCGACGTGCAAGTTTCATAACGATGTTTTCCTTCGAAGCTCATGGTAATTTTCAAAATCCATTTCGCATGTAAATTCCGAGAAACTCAGAAGTGCGAGCCCGCATTCCAACCCACGACTTATGCTTTTGAGGCGGTAGGTCAAACCTACTACGCAACTACAGCTAATGATGCATGATGAGGACTTTTAAATTATTGATTGCTTCCAAAGGCTAAACGTACATTGATAGCAAGGATGAGCTATGAACCAAAAGACAATTGATTTAAATAAAAAACTGTACTTATTTAAAACGTTTTTGTTAAAGCTAGATTTTTTTCTAGCGTGAGAAGTCAGTGGTTTTTAAATTAAACTACAGCCTTATCTTATTGAATTTTGCTTAATTTTAGTTAGTTATTTTGTTATTAGGCTTTATTCCTAATTTATAAACTACGGAATATTATTTTTATAAACCAGCATTTCAAAAAAATAATTTATAAAAAAATATCTAAGTCGTTAGGTAGAACGTGTGTTATAGACGCGTGACGTGTTAAGTATTTAAACTTACACTGATGCCGTATATCTATATAATATCGATTGTCGAACTATCGACATATAAGCATCTCTATGTAGTATATAACCGGCAATAGGTTAATGGTGTGTATTTTGCTACGTCTTTGGCTGAGACTCACTTGTATTGTAAGAGATCTTGGAATAGTTGAGACCGTCTCACAAGAAGGAGTACAAGCTTAGTAAATGGTACAAACTTTGTTTAAAGTTACGATAGCAGTTTAGCTACTATTTACCAGAGTATGTAAAGTCCTTGCAAATAGGTGGAAACATTTTCGTGAAGTAACTGTTACGTTAATGTCCACGTATATTCGTCTACTGAAGGCTTAATACCACTTCCCGAACCTTTAGAACTATACTCACCAAAGAAACGCAGTTTCTTAACCATTTCTCGTTTAAACAAATGTTAAATTACTTAGTGCCTCTTACCATGTAATGGTCAGCTCCAGTCGGTTTGAGTGAGCATGAGACTGGTTTGTGGGTGAGTTCTGGTAGACCCGGTGCTGCATGTAAAATTTATAAGCGAGGAGAAGGAAGGGCGCCTTACATACAACGAAAACAAGTTTCAAGTAGAAATAACCAGATGCTTTATTTTTAAATTTACTTTAGTTACATGTTACAGTTAAATTTAAGGGAACAGTATGGAGAACTAGAATTTTACTTCCCCGAGTTCACATTAGGAGTGTATAGGTATGCTTACTGTTCTTATCAGTTACATAGAAAAGTTTAACTTTAAATATACTTAGAGCTAATACACTGCACTAAGAGTTTTTGAAAGTACATGAGTGACACATGGACACTTCACTTATACGTCACTGACCTGGAGTTTACCGGATGTACATTTAAATTACATACCAGACCCGCTGCGAAGACAGCGTAGTTTCTACAGGAGTAACGCAGTTGCAAGTAGACGCCGACCACCCGTGGAGCTCATGACACGTGGTCGGGCATAGCCGAACAAAAGTTACAGCAGATTTGTCTCAGCCATTCAGTTGATGGCGAGATTTGAAATTACGACGCCGACCACCCGTGGAGCTCATGACACGTGGTCGGGCATAGCCGAACAAAAGTTACAGCAGATTTGTCCCAGCCATTCAGTTGATGGCGAGATTTGAAATTACAAGTACCAAAGATAGACATAAAAAAACCCTGCAACAATACAGATTGTTACAGTATATTGGAATAAATGACGAAACATCTAACGAAGGAAAGAATCCAGAGGTCAACTCACCATGCGGTCCGGTGACACGGGTTTTACATTTGGTACAGGGTTCCAAGACCCATAATTATGGCATCTGGCTATTCCTGGTTACTTTATAAAAAGAGGCATTGGGGGATCATGCCCCCAATGGGATAAATCACCGTAGAAGATGTAAGAATCTGGAATACCTTGCGAGCCCTACGTGTCGAACAGAAAAGACAAGCTTCCGCCGAATTCCTCCTGAGAGATGTTACCCGCGAACAACGCCACAGACAATCTATCGATTCATCTAGACGAAGCTCCCAAGTCTTATCACCTAAACCCGCTAGAATACATGGCGATTCCAGGTTTACGTATATTACTTTACAGGAAGTACTTGGCAACCTAAATGGCGGCGTTCGACATGGAAATATTAAAGAAAAGCTATAATTTACATGAGGCTCGACTACAGAAGTAAAATCGAGTTAATTGGTACGCACCACTAATATTCTGCGTTACCATACAAGAAAAATTAGCCACGGTTGGTGTTTTCACAAATATTCACGATATTGATTTTATAGAAAAATCGTTCACCAACAGGTAATATATATGTGAATGGATTAAATAATAGATTACACCAACACTTAAGAGTTTCAATTAATTTACTAAATATTTTTAAGCTATAATGTCAAAGTGACATGTTGTACACGAATGGTGAAATTACCAAGGAGAGAAGATAAATTTTGTTTTTGTTTTGGTATTTAAGAGATCTTCAAAAAAAATGTGTTACAACCACAAATCTTGTTTTATGCCTATCATGTTGGAAATGAAACTATTTTTAACCCACTTCAAAAAAAGGAGGAGGTTCTTAATTCGACTGTACGTTTTTTTTGTATGTATGTTACGCGATGACTCCAGTATTTGTGAACCGATTTTGATGCTTCTTTTTTAGTTGGAAGAAGATATTTCGGCAGTGTTCATTTAAATAGCTTAATAATATGTTTTGAATTTATTCTAATTACCATTAATAATTAATAATAAAATTTAATTAATAAATAATTTACATTGTGTAACAAACCTACTTTATGTATTAGACGGAATCAAGCCAGAATGTTTACTTTTAGTTCACTAAGAATCTGCTAGATGGCATTGATCCATTTGGCGTTATATCTGAATCGCGGTGTTAAGATTTTCCCTCGAATGGTGGCTACCCGAAACACAATTTTGTTAAGGTGCAGTTAAGGGCATCGGCGGCCAACTGCAAAATATCCTTTCAAAAAAAAGTTAATGTGGAGAAATATCTGAAAATATCGAGAGCTCAGTTAGGCTCACCTCACAGAGTGGCGCAAAGTCGAAGTCGTCGTGACGCGTCATGTTTTTCGCCTATAGCATATTCATCACTATTTTCCCATTATTAAGGTACAAATTTGTGCAAATATGGTATCGAGCGTCGTCGCGTGGTAGCAGTAGAGCGGCTTCGCGTGTCGACGCGCGTCACTTGGACGCAGTGAGGCGTCAGACGCCGACCACACTGTGATCCCGGCACACTAATGCGAGCGTTGCCAGGTGGTGTAGTTGAAAAACAGGACGCGACGCGACGCTTCGACTCTGCGCCAGTGTGAGTTGAGCCTTAGGTTAACGAGGAGTTGAGTCCCGTCTTGGGAACTGCTACCCGGATTTTCTGATATTGCGTACGCTTATATAGGGTGAAAATCATCATCTCGCGGAATGTTTTCCAGGAGTCGAGTCCCTTCTTAGGAACAACTGCCCGGACATTCCGCATATAGGGTGAAATAGTATTGACTTCTTACAAGGTGAAAAAATCTTTTTGACTTGTCGGAGCTTGACGTCATCCCACGGCGGGAACCTCCCTTCTTTACAATACTTAGTTAAAATACATTGTAAAACATAATATGTAGTGTAAATTGTAATGTTCTTTAGAAAATTTAAAAAATAAGTCAATTAATAAATAACTATTGTAACAATAGTGAAAGATAGGGTGGTTTGCGTTAATATTAGACATAATTGTTGATGACTTTACCATCTCACTTATTCGTGACCACGGGATCTGTAAAGGATCCGAAATGTTGGTTTGTTTGAAAAAACAAATAATACGCGATCTAAATAATCGCGAAAACCTAAGAACTCGATATCTATGATATTTTTTTTATGAAACTAAGTGACAGGACAAACAAGTCGTGCACTTGGTGGTAAGCGACACGCCTGTCCATAACTGTTGCACTGCTAATCAGAGCTTTAAAAACAAAGATCTGAGGGGTACTGCCACTGCGTCTGTTACCTTGAGTTAACAAGTATGATAAGAATAAGTTAACAAATTATAATTACCCATGTTATGTTAATAATATAATAAAATAAAAAAAAAGCACTAGCACTCTTACTCTTTAAAATTGGAACGCAATAATGCTCACATTAGCTTGGCGGCAGAAATAGGTAAGGTGGCAGTACTTTCCTGGACGAACTCTTTCACAAGGAGCTCTACTGCTATTAAATTAATTTATTTTTGTGAAATTGTTAAATATCCGTTAAAACTAAAAACAAGGATCCGGCAACAGACGCTTATAACAATTAAATAGATTCTTATAAAAAAAAATATAATTGTAGTTAGTATTTTTGAAGCAAAAATAATTATTATATTATATTAAGCATTAGTAGACACAAACAGATTCATCAATGTGTCTACTAATGCGGTCACAGTCTTTGTAGCTGCATAATTGTACCACAATATCTACAAACTCACTTTCTTAACAGCAAATTTGAACACTATGTGTATGACGCTAGGTCTAATTTTAACAAATAATGTTTACACATGAAGTGTTGTTCAAACTTAAAATATTTACATAATACATTTTACCCGAAGATCTTATAACCGAAATAAACAAGAGACAAACGCTGTTAGCCTCTGTTACACAATCTCAACTATAAATATGGGACGTAATATAGTCCCTCAATTAAACCGGACAGACTCATGTCCTACAGTGGGAAGTATAAATGGGTTGATGATGAATGTATACTTCCAAGCTTAAATTGTATACACTAATTATTTCACGTAACTCGTATTTTCACGATTACGTACTAAAACAAACAAAAGGATGAACCTAAATAATAAAGGTAACAATTTCATTAAAGACATTGTGGACAAGAAGTTGTTGAGTGTTAAATATGTGGAGACTAAAGAAAATATAGCCGACGTTTTTACAAAAGCTTTATACAGAGTGAAATTTAATTAACTTATCGAACGAACTGTCAAAAATGACACGAAATGTCCTATTGCTTATTTATTTTTCAAATGTGGTACGTCAGTTTTTTTTTTATTTGGGTTGCTAAGTGGGTAGGCACTTAAATTTTATTTGTAACATTAGCAAACTTGAAATTGAAGGGTGGTATTAGAGTTTGTAAATGTAATCGTCTATAACGCAAGCTCGTGTCATGATGACTACGGTTTCGTCAGTTGCGTATTTGTGTTCAGATAAAGATGTTGAAAAAATTAAATTTATACATGTTCAGTCACATAGTGCCTCATTTTCTTCCCACAAACTTATATGACTTACAACAGGTAACAATTAAGGCAACAATTTGAAAACGTAACTAAAATTAATCTTTGTTAAAAACTTTTCCACGTTCCATTTGCAACGGAAAAGAAACTGATTCATACTAATAATGCTAATAATGTTTATAATTTTTCGAGCTTTACAATATACTTATATATTATTTCAACTAATAGCATTATAACGTTCTGCCAGATAATCAAAGCTATTGCCTTGTTTGACAATAGCTTATTTCCTCAATGATTACCAGAGCAACGAAATTAATTACTCTGAACACCCAGACCAGGTTTTTTGCTATGATATCAAGTGACGGAATGAACAAATCGTGCACCTGATGGTAAGCGCCAAGGCTATCCATGACAGTTGTTGTGACACTCAGAGCTTTAAATCGCAAAGATCTAAAGAGCATTGCCACTGCGCCCGTCACCCGTAGATATAAATTCCTTCAAAACCGGAATGCAGTAATGCTCACATTACTGCTTTGCGGATGAAATACGCAGAGTGGCTGTACTTCCCTGGACGAATTCTTTCACAAAGATCTCTACTGCTGTCTAATGCACTGTGAAAACAGAAAAAACCTCTCATCACCTGGTTTCATCATACTAGTTAGTAGATACTAGTCTAACCCAATGTGACTGTGGTACCCCAACGCGGTCCATGCAGCACTTGTCCGTGTACCTCTCGTGCACGTATAGCGCAGTCAAGGTGGCAACATATACATACTATTCGAAGTCAATATAGTCCTAAAACAAAAGAAGCCTCAATAAGACAGCAAGCCCCAAACCAGAACTATTTTTGAATTAAAATTGATGACCTTTTTGGTGGGTTCGGTTCACGCATGATCACCGTTCGGCCACGGGGGCAGTTAAACATGTGAAATACCTGCGCGTAAATCAATGGACAAAATAATATTGTTATAATGTGAACAGAAAATGGCCTATGTTATTCAATTTCGATTTATTCACGTTCCATTGGCAACAGGACGCAAACTGATTCATCAATATGTCTATTAATGCGGACTGAGCCGCGTTCGTGACCTCACAAGGGAGCCATTCTTTCATTTATTGAAATACGGTAAAAAGACCGAGTGATAATACAAATGTATTAAGTTATCCAACATTTCCCCCTAAAGGGGATTCGGTTTCCAATTAATTATATACGAGTTCGTTGTATTTTCAGGAGTTTGCTTTGGTATATTTGAAAGTTTTTTTTACCTTTGTAGCCTGTGTGGGACAACTTATGTATTTGAGTTCAGAGCAACAATGCATTCACGATGTTCCGACTTCCATAGTTTTTGCAGTGACGATTTAGAAGCGTGTCGTTTATTCAGTCGCAGGAGTATTTCTGACGGGAATCGATCCTGCTGAAGTGGACGATATGGAGTGTATATAAAAAGAGTGAGGAAAACAACAGAAATGAGCACAAATATTTAAATGAAATGCAATGTAATTATGATGCACGAAACACAGACTGACAATCAAAGCATCAATAATGAAAAACCCAGCAAAAATAATAGAAAAATAATTTAAAAAAGTAAGGTGTCCGCGACATCGTCAGTCTGTATGCCAAACTAAAGTCATCGGTCTATAGAACTACAGACCGTAGTGCGGGGACTATGAGTGTGTGCATTATTATTATTATTTTTCTTTCTTTATCTGTTTGACAATCTCAATGGCTAAGCGGTTGGCATTGTGAAGGTCCCGGTTTCGATTCTTGGTGATATCAATTTGGGAAATGAAACATTCTAAATTATAATAATAATATGCCAGACAACCACACCAACTGCCTAGTCTCAAAGTTGAGATATTTCCGAAAAAGAATTAAAGTTATTGACGAACCTTTGTTTAAATATCGTTCGTTAACGAAATTTCGTTTTCAAGAAAGAGAATAGACCTCCTGATCTTTTGTATTAGGTTTTTTCGGCTTTTATCGCCGACCACAGACACAGACCGCAGGATTGAGTCCTGTCAGACCGAAGGAATTTTTATTTGTGCTTGAGTATTAATAATTATAAGATACCCTTGTCATGTTGCGAATGTTTTAGAAATTAATTTCTTCTATCGTCAACATTTGCTTTGATGTCAAACGTCCACATGCACAACATTTCAGGGGGCCTACCACAATCTCTTAAAACAATGTTACTTTAACCTTACATTGACTTTTCGTACCACGACGCGCTCAGAGTAAGCTTATTACAATGTTAAAACTATGATGTTTTTTTGGCAGCTTTGTGACAATACCGTTCACTCAATTCGTTCACTCAGTTCGTACTATGACGCAACTTTAACACTAAAGTAATATTGTTATTTTTTTGTGTCAAATTTAACAGCCTTAAAATACTTACTTTTCTTTTTTTAACAGATAAAATTCTCTGAATGTAAATAACATTAATTACTTAAACATTATACTACGATAAGACGATTCGGAACATCAAAAAAGAAAGGGATGGTATTATATAGTTCATATGGCGTTATTTCTTTCCTATTTTTAGTAAGGAATAGACAACATTGGGAAATCATTGATTCTTTCAATCACTTTAGCAATAATACATTACTTGGTTGACAAACTTGTCATGGTACGAATGTGAGTAATATTATAGTAAGCTTATTTTTTAAGCTTACATTGAAATAAGATTGTTTTTGGAAAGGTTGCGGTAGGTCCCCTGGACCTATTAATTTCGCTTGACCTGGCTCGGTTACGAAAAAATCCGTCTAAAATTCTCTGGCTCGGTTA
>NW_020654466.1:13719482-13748214 GCF_003589595.1 Hyposmocoma kahamanoa | reverse complement strand
CTGGCTCGGTTACGAAAAAATCCGTCTAAAATTCTCTGGCTCGGTTACGAAAAAATCCGTCTAAAATAAGTTGACGCGCTTTAATATTATAATAATTCGTTAAAGTATAACAGAACGTAACAAAAAACAGTGCTAGTATTGCATGCAAATGTCTGATTATATTTATGAGTTATTTGCATTTATGCATAAGTGACTTCTCGAATTCAAGTGTATAACAGACTTGTAAGGATACAGAGCAAAGCCTGACAAAATGTAATTGTACAGCATTTTCTATAATAAGACAGTTAGTTACAAAGATTATAAATACAAATTATGCAAAGACATTTGCAGCGACTGCAGTTCGCTGCAAACTTAGTTTCAATTTACATTACTGCGGAACGGAATGGAAGTGTCTATAACGAAATTATACACAGTCTAATAAACTTTATATCAAACGGTAGTTGCAGGGAATTCCGGAAGACGCGTAAACTGTTTTATGGGCTTATAGATATGAGCCCATAAAGTGTATAATTTGAACGTTATAAACTACATAGTTTGAATTGACGTTATACGAATTGACATAAAGTTCGTTATGCTATGTACTATTTTACAAATATTCGCTTCCATTCCATTCCGCTATATGTAATCTAAAGTTAACCCTTAAATTTTCCCTATAAGTTGTCAAGTTAAAAATAAAGAATGAATATGTCCTTGTTGAAATTAAAACGCGTCCTGTTCAATAGCAAAAAGCTTAATCACATCTCAAAAAATACGCTCCTTATGAATTGCTCAAATAAATATCATTGCGTTACAAATCTCAACACGAAATAAATCGTAGTCGGACTATCGCATAAAGAAGATTGGTTCTGTGCAATTTCAGTAATGCACGAGTTCACTGCCCAAAATAAGGATAGCACGGAGGATTTTGATTGAAGGAAGCGATAACTTGGATTTATTGGAATCTGTACATGTTTATTTTTATTAAACTTTACCGTATTGCTTGAGATATTGGTCGGTGTAATAAATGACTTCTGTATATTATGTTTTTGAGTTACGTGATATCAACGTGGAGCAAACATTTTGAGCTCTAAGGTACATGTTAAAAAGTTACAAATGTTGAGTATAAACAAAGCTGAAAAAGAAATAACCATACCTTTCTATTAATATACCCTGGAAAGGTAAAACGTCTAATGCGTATTTGGAATATATTATAGGAGAGAGATTTAATTTTTTTTTTTTGAGATAAAAAGCCGAAATTTTCTAGTTTTCTATATAACAAATAAAATAAGAGTTAAATTACTTTCAATCGTTGATATAATGAAAACATATTAATAGAAAAATATATAATTATGTTCAGTAGCAGCAGAGCTCCTTGTGAAAGAGTCCGCCCAGGAAAGTACTGTCACCTTACCTATTTCTGCCGCCAGGAAGTAATGTGATGAGCATTATGGCGATACGGTTTCGACGCGTAAGGGTGGCTCACGGGACTTGTTAACTTATGTCTTGGGGTTTCGGGCGCAGTGGCAGTGCCTCTCAGGTCTTTGTGATTTAAGCCTCTGATTGGCACTGCAACTGCTCTGGACAGGTTGAGTTGCTTACCACCGGACGCATGACTTGTTCGTCTCATCACTAGGTATCGTAAAAAAAAAATCTTTTACCAGTTCTTCTCAGGAGAATCTGCTTTACGAGGTTGAAGTGTTTACTAAATTTGACTATTTAAATTGTAATTTGCTTATCTGTTAAATAAAAATGTTTTGAATTTAGTACGTTATCGCAAATATGTAAAGTACTTTATGTATTTTAGAAAAATATAATTATGTTTTAAAACCCTTGTAGGAAAATAGCCTTAAAGTTTCAGCAATTTCAACTCCCTTTTCACTAATGTGTGAGGCGCACTAAAAGTTCCGGAATGAATAAGAAAAAATACTATAAATGGTCAGAAATTAATTTATTGTTTCTCAAAATATTCTCCGTTAGCGTAAATGCACTTTTTCATACGAATGAACCAATTTTGAAAACATTTATGTCATTGACATAAACGTGACAATCTCTGAAACATATTTTTCATACTCTTCAGCAGCCTCTTCAGGTAATGAAAATCGTTGACCGCGTAACTGGTTCTTAATTTTTGGAAATAAATAAAAGCCACAAGGTGCCATGTCGGGACTGTAAGCGGGATGGCTCATAAGGTCAACGTTGTTCACCTTCAAAAAATCAAGTCACCTTCAAAGTGGTGCAAGATGATACGGCTTTTCGGCTCATCTTGAAAGACCCATACGCTCGATTGCTGCTTTGTTTTGGAATTGTAACTATAAATCCATGTTTAGTCACCTATTACTATGTCCCACACCAAATTTGACGCCCCTTCGTTGAATTTGGTAAGCATGGCATTGCACCACGTGACGCGATCCGTTTTTTGAGCCGCAGTCAAATTGTATGGGATCCACCGAGAGCACAGCTCTTTCACACCCAAATGTTTGTGTAGTATTGATTGTATTTGATTCATGCCTAAAGATGCACGATTTCATGGTATGTCACATGCCTCTCTGTTTTGATCATACGGCGCAGAGCATCGATGTTTTTGTTGTTCACAACAGTGGACGGGCGACCATCACAAAATTCGTCACTGAGATTCACACGACCGCGTTTGAATTCTGTAAACCAGCTATAAATAGTTGTCTTGCTTGGTGCTTCATCGCCAAAAGCAGTTTGAAGCCGTGCTAAGCTCCGCTGAGCTGTCAAATTACACTTAAAGTCGTAGAAAATCATACTACGAAAATTTTCACGAGTTAAATCCATGGTGATGTAGACAACCAATTTCTAAAATAACGCCACAATGTAAAAATAAGTGACAGTCAGATGATATAAACTGTATTCTACAGCCAAAGAGTTCCATTTTCAAATGTTGCAATTACTTTTTAATATTGCTTATGTAAGTGGCCAGTTTCGGAAACTTATAGTGCGCCCTATGTGGGTACATTTATACATTCGAAAAGCAATGGCCGTAACCCACACACCCTTCGCGTACTAATACCAAAATCCGTGACCGAATTTCAAATCTCGAAATCCTTAATCAAAATTCGATATTAAATTAAATTTCCTTTTTAAACAAACACAAATGGGGTTACAGTTATTTTATATTACTAATTTCGTTTTGCAGCCACCGCAATAAATTAAATGGGAGGAAATGAGCTTGGCACTCCGGAAAGAGGAAAAAATGCTAATAAAATTGTACCTTGCCCGTTAATCTTAACCCACTCCCCGGACATCCAGTTTTGTTCAGATTTAACTTAGAACTTGCGATAGGGTTGTATTAAAACGTTTTATCAGGAGTGAAACAGAATTAACTAATTTAAATTAAGCAAAAAAATTTTAGACAAAGTTTCTTAACGAGTTCGTAGGTTCGATTGTTATACATAGGCAATGAGGTATTTTTTTCTGAAATAAGCCGTTTCACGTGGTTGTTTGATGGTGACCGTGGGATCTGTAAAGGGCTTAAAACGTGGTTTTTATTTGAATGCTGCACGATTAACATTTTTGACGTAACTCCACTTAGGCCATTTTTTCATGAGGGATTCGTTATAGTATATGCTAAAGATCAAATGAAAACTATATATCTATAAATACTTAATCTATTTCAAAAACTCGCACTGTAAGAAAATTTACAGAAACAGAGGTTACACACAATAAACGAAAAAAAATATAAAATAATAAATATATCATCAAGTGATTCACTGCCTTCCTACCATCAGATCCTGATTATATTCTGACTACCGACTTCTCGTCGAGACTAGTTCCATGAACCCAAACTTTATACAAATACAAACACTGTAAGTAGCTAAGGTGTTAGTTAGGTAGTCTGTAGACTGTTCATGCAAACAACAATAACTACATATAATAGGTTATTGTTCTTTTTTATCATGTCTTTTATAAATGTCATTTGTCATGAATTTTCGTGATGTTCTCCCATTACCTACTATAATTTTGTTGTCTAAAGAAAAAGTTTATGTCCATTGCTTTCTTGTTTATAATTTTTCTAATTCTAAAATAATCTCAGTACAGAGTATTAAAAAAACCGACCTCAAAATTACATATAATTTTATTGTTTTATTGAAATCGGTTTTATTGAAAGTTTTATTGAAATCGGTTACCGGAAAGTGCGCAAACCCGGATTCATCCCCTACTTCGCCACTATACGGGACTTGACACAGGAGATAATAAAAATCGGTTCTCACTACTCAAAGTATATTGAAACAGAAAAAGGCTTTCAATTAAAGAATAGCAAAATCAACCATTAAAATAATTGCTCTTTATAATAAAATTTATCTAAATTATAATACATCCTGACAGGAATTGTCCATCCCAGTGCAGGCGCACGCCAAGGATGCATAATATCGCCACTCTTGTTCAACGCATATACCGAGCTTATTATGCGAATCACTCTGGAGGACTCGACAGACGGTGTCGCTGTTGGTCAATACAAAATTACAAATCTTCGCTACGCCGATGACACCACACTATTTGCTACTAGTGCAGGCCATATGGAAGAGCTACTTCTTAAAATGGAGCGTGTGAGCCTTGAGTTTGGATTAAAGATAAATCGCAGTAAAACTAAGATAATGATCGTGGATCGCCTTAATCATAATTCACCGGAAATTATAAGAATTGCGAACTGTGATTTGGTCCAATCCTACGTATATCTTGGAGCTTTAATTTCGAACACTGGTGGATGCGTAGATGAAGTGAAAAGACGTATGGCAGCATCAAGAACAGCAATGGATAAACTGAAAAAAATATGGGGGAATAGAAACATTACCAAGGCCACTAAAATCCGGCTGGTCCAAACACTGGTTTTCTCAATATAATCTGGACGCTGCAGAGACATGGGCGCTCCGTGAAATCGAGAAGAAGATAGATGCTCTGGAAATGTGGTGCTGGAGAAGAATGCTTGGGGTATCGTGGACAGACTTTCGTTCAAACGCCTGCATACTCCAAGAACTCGGCGTCAAGCAGCGTCTGTCTCTGTGGTGCAAACTCGCATCCTAAAATTCTTCGGTCATGTCTTGTTGTACAAGGCAGAGTGGAGGGCTCTAGACTGCGCAGAAGGTCACCCATTCGATGGACCGATCAAATAAAATCTGCAGTTCTACAATCTGCAGGTCCTTTACATGAGTGCACGAGGGAGTCCACCATCAGAGAGAGATGGCGAGATGTCGTGAGGCAAGCCACTCCGTGATGATCACAACCACTCTGTCAAAAGTGATACAAAAGAGAAGATAATAAAATTTAGTCGCTATTTATAAAAATGAATCTTCGTGCGTGAACAGCCACTCTTAGAGGTGGATGATTTTCTTCAAAATTAAATGGGACCACTATGGAGGTCTCATTTACCCCTCTTTCCAACAAAAAAGGATCATGAAAATCGGTTTACAATTACCGGAGCTATCGCGTAATATATACACAAAAAATACAGTCGAATTGAGAACCTCCTCCTTTTTTTGAAGTCGATTAAAAAACTAGGATAAATGGAGTGAAGAAGTAGATATGTCACAAATGGCGCTACGGCAAAAAAGTCGTTAAAAACTTAAACAAACCAAAAGAAAAATTCGTAAGGTATGCTAATACGTTCCGTGGCATGGTTGGCATAACGTCTAGCACGGTTTGCTGGAAGATATTGGTTTGAATCCAACTGGATCGAAGGAATTTTTTCTAAGTGTTCGATCTTTGTATTAATAAATCGATAAGTATAATGTTATCAACGAATTCCCAAAAAAAATTGTTCGATATAAAAAGTTACATAGGTGAAAAGCCTTAATCGAATATTTTAGTGTGCCTTACTAAATAAAAAAAAAGAATGGAACACTGAAATTACTTCTAAATTGGTTTGTCTGTCGATAAATTTTTGGTTTGAACTTAGTGGTTCAAAGTTTTCATTTAATTTTGGAAAGTAGTTTTGGAGGGAAAATGGCAAGTGATTTTTTTTTAAGATAGAAAAAAATCACTTGCCATTGGCGTGTCACGAATGAAAATCAAAAAAATATTATATCGTAAAAATTTAGATTCTTTTATTTCATAAAAAAATTTGTAAATTTAACTAAAAACGGCTGTCACTGAAGTTGAAAACAAATAACAATATTCTCGGGTAATTTTCTGTAATTTCGATGGCAATTTTTATTATTCAAATAATGCAGAATATTATTATGAAGTATTATTTAATATTCGAGTGTAGTAACCTGAAATATTGTTTAATGTTTCATGATAATTTACTTTAATACTTAAATAATAAAAATTGCCACCAAAAGCTAGAGAAAAGTAACCTAAAAATTACCCTCTCCATAATGTGCTAACTGAATCACAAGAGTGGTTATTTTTTTTAAAAACGAAACAGAGTAACTTGTTTATGAAAGCAAACAATACAGTACGTAATGCTTACTTTGGAATCCCGACTTTCATTTCCAATTGCAATTTCAACTCCTTGTCCCTAACTAAATCCAGCACCACCAAAGCACTTTACTTTTTCTGGCAATATGAAGTAAATTTAACTTTCAAGTTAATCAAACTTTTCTCATGACAAGTAATCTAAGACAGCTGATTTCTCTTCAAAGGTACTTTGAGCCTAGTTTTGTCAAAGCTCGCCTTGTAGAGTAATATATAGGCGCCTGGAACTATGCATCTAATTAAAATTAGTTTTTCGTTAACGAATTACGATAAATGAGGTGGTAAATTCAATTACTTTAAGTTTAGGTTGATAAAAATAATCGAATATATGCATGACACTTTAAATTACCCAAGTGGATTGAATATTATTTTCTGGTTAGTTTTCTTTATAATTGTATTTTCGGTGGCAATTTTTATTGTTTAAGTATTCGAGTAAATTATCGTGAAATATTTAATAATATTTCAGGTTAGTACGCTCGAATATTAAATAATACTTCATCATAACATTCTACAATATTTAAATATATGTATATAAATATTAAAATATTACCACCGAAATTAGGTAGAGAAAACTAACCTCAAAATTACCTATTTAACTACCTCTGTGGTCGAACTGTTACCAGGCCAGTCTACCTCGCAGAGGTCGCGGGTTCAATTTCTGGGACGGGATAAATTTGTATGGCCTACATTCTCTCGTGAGTTTAGGTGTTATTTGTGGTTGTCTATGAGTGTGTCCAAGGTACCCGCGACACTGGGTCCCCAGTGCGGAGTTACGAGTGTGTGCGTTTTATGTTATTTATTTAATAGTTCACTTTACTGATTGCATAACAGACGAGGAGCTACTTCCTGAATCAGATCATAGGAATTAAACAAAAATGGTATATTGTTATGTACTATAGACGATTAAATTAATACAAGTTTTTCATATATGAGAGTTCCCGAGTGGTATGTACTATATACATTTACATGTAACAAAATACACTATAACTTCAAACGAAAGGACTCAGTGTCCACGGAACCTTAAAAACTAACATTTATTCAGCTGCAGCTGACGCTTCAGCTAAATACTCTAGTAAAAAGACCGACACAGCCATAAGACTTAATCTCATTTGCAAATCTAAACTAACTTTTTTCAAGTGAGCCAAGCTACGGCCTTTTCCAACCATGACTCTGAATTTCCAGTTTAATTAAATGGAAACAAGGGAATGGTGGGTCCCTCTCGTCACTCTGTTCCAATGGTTAGTTTTTATACGCTCTACACGCTCTATCCCGTATAGTCGGTTTAAAAAAGCCAAATTCAAAAGTTGGATTTATAGCTCCTCTTCCGCTGTTTGGAAATCTATTACGGTGTTCGGGGGAATTATTTTTGTTTTGTACCTGTGAAATATTTCGTTTGACTCGATTCTGACGCGTGGCTATGTATTTTCGTTTGTATAAAACAAAAGTTTGGTACTGCCCGCCCGCTTTATAAAGTTTATGAAGCGAAATATGTGAGAAATTCTGTTTTTATATTAACAACAGGGATATGTTTACGTAATCTGTGGTCTAATAAACTGATCAGTAAACCTAATACTGACTAATGTGTATAATGTTTGGTAATGACTATAATGTTTGGTTACATTACAGGCACATGGGACCTATCAACTTACTTCTCAGGATCACAGGCGCCGGAGATGCGCGGGCGCAGTGGCAGTGCCTCTCAGATTTTTGTGATTTAATACTCTTTAGTGGCACTGCAACTGTTATGGACTGGCGTACTGCTTACCACCAGGTGCACGACTTATTCGTCCCGTCACTAAGCATTATAAAAAATGCATTTTTTTATAGTTTCAAGTGAAGGAACGAACACGTCATGCACCTGATGGTAAACACCTGGCCAGGATAATCGCCGTACCGCTCAGAGCTTTAAATCGCAAAGATCCGAGGGGCACTGCCACTGCACCCGTCACCATGAGACATAATTTTTTTTTTAATATTGAGTGACGGGAGGAACAAGTCGTGCGCCTGACGGTAAGCTACACGCCTATCCATAACACTTGCAGTACCACCCAGAACTTTAAATAGCAAAGGTCTGAGAGGCACTGCCACTGCGCCTGATACCCTGAGACATAAGTTGACAAGTTCCAGGTGTCTGTAATTTCACCAGCACCCTTACGCTTCAAAATCGGAACATAATAATGCTGACATTACTGCTTGGCGGCAGAAATAGGTAAGGTGGCTAATTACTGCCCTGGACAAACTCTTACACGAGGAGCTCTTCTGCTACTTATATATATATTCAAAATAATCCGAAGGTAAGCGATATAGGTAAGGCGAGTTGAATCTGTGTGTGCGACATTAATCGCTGGATTACCGTTCCAAATGATATTTGATAAAAATCACCCGGGATTATTTGTGATCACGGAAATGTGATACTCCTGACGTATACTTTCAGTTGTATCCATTTTTATTAATGCTTGAAAATAAATTGTTTATCTATAGGGGTAGTTAAGTGCAGACGAAATACAGCATTAACCTATTTCGTTGATTTTTTTAAATTGTTGTTGGTTTTTGATTTGTTGTGTAGTCTTTTTGATGACTTAATAACATAATAATTAAATCCTACACGTGTAATAAATATTAGACGTAACTGGTTGATGATTAATTTACTTCAGCCGTAAATGGCCGTGACCACGAAATCTGTATAGGGCCCGAAAAGTTAGTTGGTTTTATAAATAAATATATACGCGATTTAAATCCGAAATTATAGTTTCATTTCCTGTTAATTTTGTTTACTTTTAGTTCGTAAATCTCATTGTCTCTAAATTGATTATCTCTTCTTTATAAATCTCGATAGGATATTTCATCGATATTTTTTACTCGATTTTACACATTTCTAGAAATTTCAAATCTCAAGTGTTACTTACCAAAGCTGTTTTTTTAATAATATCAAGCGACGAGACGGTAAGCTACACACCTGTCCATAACAGTTGCAGATTTAAATCGCAAAGATCTGAGGGACACTACGTCTGTCGCCCTGAGACATACTCGTAAGTTGACAAGTTCCTTGTGCCTGTAATTTCACCAATGTGTAAAAGATAAAACACCGTTACTATCCAAACATTATTATACTTATTTTGATTCTAAAAGATACTATACAGGTCAACAAAGGATTATTAACTTTTTATTAGTGTGTAGTGTATAAATCCTAATTGAAATACTCATAAAAATAGTTTCATTTCCTATGTATAACAATCGTGAAAACCAAAGAACTCGACATTCAATCACATTGGTTTTCCAGTATAAGTTTAATTTATAATCGAAGTAAAGAGTGTAATAATACTTCTACGTCAGATGTGGAAAAATATTGCAAAGGTACACATATTTAACGTTATATATAACGATCCCAAAATAGTGTATCACCGCTGAGGTTCACGTATTTCTAACTTATGTAAATGTTATTTTAGCCTGTATCATAAATATTGTTACAAACATAATAAGATAAAGCTCATTGGTTAATATTCGATGCAATGAAAAATAAACGTAAAATAAACAATAATAAAATCTAATATGGTTTCGTGGAAAAAGTTATTTGTTCGCAATCACCGTAGGCTTCAATTTCTTAAGCTTTGTTTAGACTCGTAAAATGGATTTTGTTTATTACATTCTTGGTTCAAACGGGCAGCAGCATCTATTTGCTTGTTTTCAACAAAGATCACCAGTCTTTTTGCTTTTAAACGTATTGTAGTTAGTGTAAACCCCTTCTTTGGAGTAAATAAGAATGTAAAGATTAACAGGATTCAAAAATAACGTAGCAAACACTGAAAAAACTCTTTAAAAAAAGGTATGAGAATATCTCAGCCCGTCTGTTGAAAAGATCTGCACTAAGCTGTGGTACATCGTTTATATTAATAGAGTTCAGAACGAGAATTATTACGACGTATTATGCTAATTTAATTTAAATTTATACATAACGTTCGTATATGATAATTGAATTTAAAAAGCACAAAAGGATGCTTTTTTAATACGAGTGTTGATAAATCGCAAAAATATACTACACCAACATTTTTTGTATAAAACTTAAATGTTCATAGGAAGTTAAACTATTTGTTCGGATATAAAACGCGTATATTATTTTTTTCAAACAAACCATCACACGGCCTACACATGCCTTTGAGACCATGTCCTAGAGCCAGAAATGTGGGTTTGTTTTCAAAAACAAATATAAGCGAATAAAATCCCAAGAAAAATTGTTTCATTTCCTATGTGTAACAATCGCGAATGCCTAAGAACTTAAATCTATATTTTAGTTATAGTAGACCCATATAAAAATACAAGTAAAACACCTGCAAGTAGAGGTACAGTTCCGGAAACTCAAGACCGTTTTATTTACATACACTAAGCATATTGTAAAGAGAGCACGAAAGGAAAATGCGTTCGTAAATCCGACTCGGCGTAGGTCTGTCCCACTGTCAATTAGCTAACAGCTCGTGTGCGCCAGGTGTCAAGTGACGGTAATTAACTACTGGATACCTTACCGAACCGTTACTATTCCATTCGGAGTCTCGCATATTGTTTCGCTTTGGGAAGCTACAAATAAATCTTTACCCGTCGAGTTTCGCGACAATAATATACTTTTCACCTCACTAGCTCAGAAAGGCTTTCTTTCTCATTAGAAACCTGCGCGCAAAAGCGTTTTTTAAACGCAAGCGTTGAAAAGGTTTTACAAATTCGAAATTGACGATGGACTGTGGTGCAACTAACTTCTTCTTTCGACGGAAAAAAACATAATGACCCGTTCAAGTACGCGATTTGTCATATATTATTTATGTAATTTAAATCCGTTGGTATATTTTATTCTCATTATTGTTGACATTAAATTGACAACGACAACAATTTTGTTTCTTAAATTATTTTAATTCGTCGAAGAACTAAACTGATTTGTTATAGTTCAATTGTTTTTTTTTCATCTACCATTTTCCTCGCTATAGTGAGGTGAAAAGTTGTGTGTTTCATTCTTAGCTTCCTTCGCTTGTTCAGGTTTCAATACAAGCTCGCGTTAAACAACAACTTTGCAGCCTAGCATTACAAATTTTATTTTATTTTATTTTTTCTTTTTTTTATTTCGTTTTACAACGGATAACAAACCACAAATAATACTTAGAACTATTATTACCTTCATAACATTATAAATCTGACATCCAATAATGGTATACAACAATGATATTAGACAAATATTATAATAAAAGAACAGATTAATTGTTAGTACAAAGATCGAACACAAAAGAAAAATTTCTTCGATCGGGCTGGACACAAACCAGCGGCCTTGCCATACCGTGGTGTAGTAGGTTATGTCTTTGTATTAATAATAAATTAACTTATTCTATAATTTGCGTGAATTATGTAATAAAAATAATAATAATAATCGTGAAAGAGTTCGCCCAGGGAAGTACTGCCACCTTACCTATTTCTGCCGCCAAGCAGTAATAAAGTAAATAAAATACTAAATACTAGCAAAGTTATGAATGTTTTGTTAAGCGTAGACTTTTTTTTTGTAAATTTAAATGCAATGTAAAGTACGAGTATGACATTTCAAAACTATTAGACAGAACGAAGTTTGGCTAAATGTTCAATTTGATAAAATTTAATAAAAAACGTGACAGTCAATGCGATTCCCAGACTGGGAATCGAAATATGTGTATGGCCTACATTTATTTATCTCGTGAGTTTGGGTGTATTTTGTGGTTATCTGTGTGTGTGCCCATGGTATCCGCGACACAGGGTTTCCCTAGAGCGGGGCTATGAGTGTGTGTTATTGTTATTATGTTCCCGTTGAAGTAGCGACAACTAGTTCCTTTGCATTCTTTGTGTTTGAATTTCTAATTATTATTTGTCAAACAGTAAATGAAAACCATCACAAGGAAACTTCCGTAAAGGATCATTACTTGAAGATTTGAAGGACACTACCACTGCGCCCGTCACCCAGAGACATAAGTTGACAAGTCACATGTGCCTGTAGTTTCACCAGCACCCTTACTCTTCAAAACCGGAACGCAGTAATACTTATAATTGTTACTGCTTGACGGCAGAAATAAGAAAGGCAAAAATGCATTAAAGTCCCCGTAGACGTAGCTTATATAAGGTATATAAGACAGTAACTAGTTTAAGAGTCATATATAGGTACTACAAAATTCCATAATTAAATCCGCATTAATTAAGCCCCGCGGCTATGAGTGTGTGTTATCATTATTATTGAAATGTCAGGGATAAGTAAGCAGCGTTTAATTATTACGATTTAACTAAGTATGTGACGACAGGTAGGTAGGCATAGTTACTCGTACAGGTGTTACCTAACATGAGAATGTTTCCGCCAATGTCTGCGGTTTGGGGCTTTAAATTTGTAGTCTAGTGTTAATTAAGAAAAAGATGACCTCAACAGGTGGTGAAATTACATCTATTTGCCAAGTTTTATTGGAATCGGTTACTGAAAAGTGCACGATACCGGATCCATCCCCTAGTTTGCCACTTTTAGAGGTACAAAATTTTTGCTTCTTTAAATGGGACGAATCCTAAGGTAACAGTCGAAATGAGAACCTCCTCATTTTTTGAAGTCGGTTAAAAAACAATTTATTTATAATTATTTAGCGTAGTAATAGACTTAGAGGTAAGTACAGAAAATTTGAATTATCGATATGTGTCGCTAGATCTAGTAATAAAACACTAACGACGTAACGAAACGTTCATTCGATAAAAACTGTTCTCTCACAGAGAATGATCACGGACGACAGACGGTAAGTAGATATGATGCATAAAAAATTCAAAACTGCTCGACAACACACACATCAAGCTCTGTGCCGTTCTCATGGACGGTCCAAAGTTATAAAGAAAACAGAAACAGTGATCATGTCCAGTTATTGTAAAATATTAGCCGAACAAAATTTATAGAAATTGACCTAGAAACGGACATTCACAAAAAATAACCGAATTTTATGACAATACTTAGTTAATTAACGCAAACCCCGGAATTTTTTTGGAGGCATACAATATGAAGAATAACGAGTCAATTTGTTACCCTCATTATCAATCGGTTCACAACCCTTGATTACATCTTAAAAACGGCAGGAGAGGGAGTACTGCGACTTCATTATACATTTTTCTTATTCCTTTCCACCCCGTTCTCCCTATAATCATTGCGTTCCTATGGCATGTCTGAATTAAAGATAAAACTCGAGGGTAATAAAGGGGAAATGATATTAAAATATCTTTCTAAAAAAGCTTTCGGAACGTGGACAATTTATAATATGCCGATAATGAATTTACATCTAAATGAAATCAAGATTAACGCCATTAGGGGCTTCTCAGGAATGTCTTCGGATCCTGTGGCTTGCAAACGATGCGTGAAATATTTTGATATTAAGCTTTATAAAGTGCCTAGCACATTATGGTTATACGGCTCTAGCAGTCAGTTTTCACTTAATTGCGTTATACCGAGAATGATTTCATTCATTATTCAAATCTCACTGAAGTCGAGAATTGTAACATAATCACGCAGTATTTTGAAAATATATATTCAAATGTTTATTTATGGAATATCATGATGTTCATCTATAATATAAATATTAGACAATTAAGTAAAGCTAAAAGTTAAATCACTTGTGTTAACAATGTACTACAAACACCCAGACCCGAGACAATATAGAAAAGTTAATTTTCCTATACTGACCAGGTCGGGGATCGAACCTGGGTCCTCAGAGATGGCGACACGATGAAAGCCGGTGTGCAAGACAGTCGACAACGGAAGTCGTCATAATACTTGTCGCTAGGGTTCTAGTTGTAGTACTGCGCTGATAATTTTCGATTATCATTTTTGTAAGTTTTTCTTTCGATTATCATTTACTAGCAGTAGAGCTCCTTGTGAAAGAGGGAAAAGTACAGGGAAATACTGCCACGTTATCTATTTCTGCCACGTTATCTATTACTGCGTTCCGGTTTGGAAGGGTAAGGGACGTGTTCGTCCCGTTACATGGTATTATATACAAAAAAAAGAATTACATGTCACAAGTAAGTCTAGAAAGTCCTTTGTCTCTATGTCTTTTAACTAAAGGTGGCCCCTTGTAGTTCAGCCACTTCGTACCCAGTTTATGTGAGCATTACTGCGTTCAGGCTTTGAAGGCTAAGGGTGATAGTGAAATTACTGGTGCATGGGATTTGTCAACTTGATGTCTCAGGGGTATGGGTGTAAAAGGATTGGCCCCTCAGATCTTTGTGATTTAAAGCTTTTAGTGGCATAGAAACTGTCATGGACAGGCGTGGCATTTACCACCCTAGCGCACGACTTGTTCGTCCCGTCACTCACACTTGGTATCATAAAAAAGTATTACAAAAGTAAATGAATTTTAGCAGTTATGTTTGAATTCAAAGCGATTACGAAATTCACTAAACGGAAAAAAATAAATAAAAGTGTCTGACGATGTTTGTTTGAGAATACTTTATAATCTGAATCTTAAACTAAAAACTCTTTACTTCATTGTAAATTGTTCAGAACTTTAGAATGGTAATTGTATATTTAATCCTTTCTAAAAGCCTCTCTTTTTATAAGACTTTTTAGACAGTATTGTAAAAATATATGAATTTAATAATATATATAATAATAATAATAAAATTTATTTATTTCCACAAATTACAAATAGATACAATAATACACATACAACAAATACAATGAAAGTGGAACAGGTAGTAGCAAGTAACGACACTGACTCTTGAACTAGGTAAAAACCTGTATCTCAAGAGACAGAGATTCAAATGGATGAGTTCCTTATAATTATTTTAAAAATTAGTGAACATTGACGAGACAAAACCAAGATGAATAGAGGAGAAGATAATGCACGGACCAATTAGCTTGCTTTTTATTAAAATTTAATATTAACTTAAAAAACGAAACAAAATGAAGTATGAGGCACACGTCACGTATCTATAGCATTTGAGTAAGGTCTTATAAAGGCATAAGTATATAATTTGTGATAATTAATCGTATGAAGATAAGAACCGAGGTATAGTACGCTTAAATAATAACTTTCTTAACAATTTTCGCTAAGTAGTTAATATTATAAGACAACTCTACGCTTCTACAGAAAAGGAAGTTCATAAGATGAGAGTATGGTTGGCAACGGTGCCAGCTCTTCGTTCAGGGTTTCAACGTTGAAATAAAACCTGGCAAATTGTTGCCAAGAACTCTAGATTAAGTAGGGGGCAGTCCGTTTTAGATATATGGCTGCCGTGTCACTGGAGAAATAGGAATATATTATATTATTACGAGTATTTTTAGTACTTCTACGAAATTAGATTTCATGATTAGATGGTTATCAAAGGTTGTACCCTTATTCTTCTGTAGCCTTTTGGTTACTAGCTGCTGAGTGTAGGCCTTCTCATTTCGATACTTCCAATGCGCACTACGCCAACTTTATTTTTTGGTCATTTTGTTCATATTGGTAAATAAACATTGTTAATTACTGTTTACAAAAATAACAGAAAATGACCAAAAAATGAAGTTGCTCACTGAATTTTGTGAAAAAAAAAACACAAAAAACAAAATTGGAAAAAAAGAACGAATTTTGTGAAAAAAAGAATAAAAACAAAATAAAAACAGAAGAGGTCCAAAAATTAAGTTGACAGTATTCATTGGAGGTATCGATTCGCACGTCCTTCTTTCCTATCTTGGGAAATTTGTATCCCGGTCTTTGTGATCATTTGGTGACCGACTGGTATCGGTCCTCAGTCTTCTTTTCAGTATTCTTCTGTTCCAACGGCAATCCTGACGTACTTATCACAATTTGTTTTGAGCTGTGATGCGCCTTGCGTCAGCTAGTGCGACTCCGGATTTGTGTTTTGAATTTTGTCGTTCAGAGTGATACCCAGCAAGACGCGTTTCACCTTCCTTTGGGTTACTTTTTTATTTCCTGGTTTGCACTACCTGTAGGTACCCTAGGTGACAACGTAATTTATATGGAGATTAGTATTATATAAAAAGAAAAATAATCAGTACAGAGTACTAAAAACCGACCCCAGAAGTCATTCATCCCCAAGTTAACGACCCTTAGAGGTGGAATATTTTCTTCAAATTTAAATGGGACCACTACTGAGGTACCTGCCCCTTTTCAACAAAAAAGAATCATCAAAATCGGTTCACGAATGCCAGCCGGAGATATCACGTAATATATGTATATACAAAAAAGTAAAAAAAAAACACACAGTCGAATTGAGAAGATTCTCCTTTTTTTGAAGTCCGTTAAAATGAATATCCTATGCCAACTGGTAAACTCATCATGAAATACAAATAAGCGAAAATAATTTTGAATGTATAAATGAATGAAATATACTTTTTAATACAGTTGCTCAAAGCATGGTATTTTTCGTATTACAAATCGTGCCGAAAGTGGGATTTTTCGCGCTAGTGCTTTTTACTTTTCCATTTTTTTTAAATTTACTATTGTTTCAAGTCTTAAACATAGAACTAAAGAGGTTGTATATTTATTTAATATTTATGTACTTTGTGATGTAAGTCATTCGTCATTAAAACTTATATTTACTTACAAACATCTTATTTGTTTAAATTGTATAGGTGTTTTATAAAACAACGAGTTACATTTAAAAATACCAAAATATTTTCCATAAAGATGGCTGATTCAGTATTAACAATGACCAGAGGTGAGTATTACGCGAGACCGCTGCGCGCCGCGCCACTAAAATGGTAATTTTAATGTGGCTGAATACTGGCAACAGTTGCCATTGTAATCTGAATTTTTATCAGACAAAGAAATAAAATGAGTTTTTTTTTAAATACTGTTTTATTTTTCTTTCAGTGTAGTTTTTTCGCAAATGTATTAAAAAACGTCGTTTCACACACGTGCGGATTTGTCATTTTCACTTATCTCGAGTCTTGAACCTCGCCTCTGACTCGAGGCAAGAAGCCTCGGGCCTCGTGAATAATGACTAACTTTCCGCACTTGTATCAAAAATAACTATTATTCTACATAAAAAATTACAATGACAATACAGAAGAGCAATGTAAGTATCACTGAGTAAGCTAATGACAATAGGTGTATTATTGCTATGTAGTAATTTCATCCAGACAGCTTTAGGATAGAAATTTAAGATCTGGAAAGGTGGGCCAAAGAATATCTTCTAATGGAACTGTTTTAACTAAATACACTACTCTTTTTAAGATTTTATTGAATTGATATTCAATCAATAAAAACTTAAAAAGAGATCGGATCGAAGGAATTATTTTTGAGTGTTCGATCTTTGCATTAATAATTAATACACTACTCACTAAAGAAAATAATATGTAAATAATAAATACATACATTATGTTACATTATTTATTTATAACGTAGAATGTATACATACAGATAATAATATATAATAACAAGACATACTTTATTTCACTGTTCTAATAATGATGCACCATAATCTCCTACGAAAGGAATGAAAATATATATATTTAGTAAGATTTAATTTACTTCCTCGTGGATGTTATTTTGTCATTAGTTGGTGATTGCGTAATGTAACGTACATTACTGTCTACAGCCTGAATTAGCAGATCATTATGGAACATGGAAAAGTTGCGGGCAGAATAGAAGTAAAAAATGATACGGCAATTTATGTTTTGCGAGTTCAAATCAGTAAATGTACGCGTAATGTTTTGTGACGTCATTGAGATTTTAGCAATTTAGCAATAAATCAAACACAGAGCTTAACTAATTGCACAGGGGGCCAATTAATTAAAAAGTTAGTTGAAAATATGGATTTAAATTTTCAGCCACCCTCGCATGAATTAAACTTGGCAGTTGCCCGCAAATTGTAATGAGTTTTTAATTCGCGTAAGCCATTTTGGGTTGAAGTGCAGTTCCCAGTCCAGCTATGTATTTAACCCAATTTTGGTTCTGCTTACTACAGCCTTACCTCAGAGCTAATTATTTATAAATAATAAAGATAGATTGATTTTTATTCAATTATAATTATAAATACAAAGATCGAACATTAAGAAATATTCCTTCGACCCGGTTGAATTAAAACCAGCGTCTAAAGCAATATTAAGACGGCATCCCACTGCCCGTGGGCCATTTCGCGGTCTGCTCCTTGCATTTCGCGCATACGCGCTGTGGGAAAAGGGCCGCCGGTGCGTGCCCGTGCTTGCCCGTGGCGGCCTGTTCAGATCCGCCACTGGTCGGTAATTCCAATAGCGCGGCGCTAGAGCGCGCGCGGTCTAGCTCTCACATTACGGGCCGTAGTAACACACCCCTAACGGTGCTAACGCTCTCCCAAGTGACAAACACACATGACGATACGGCAAAAAAATCCTTAAAAACAAAGATCTGCAACAAGCACGTAGAAAAAATTGTAAGGTCCGCTGGTTCGTTCCGTAGCTCCGTTGCGAGAGCATCAGACACGGTATACTGAAGGCGTTGGTGCGAATCCAGTCGAATCGAAGGCATTTTTCTTAGTGTTAGTAATTACAATAAATTAATGGAGTAATTTCACAAAAAATAATTGAATATCAAAAATAACTTAGTTTTATTAAATTGTCAGATATTTTCAAATACTTTGAACGCACCGATAATTTTGACTTTTGATAATTTAGGTAGTCAATCTACAAAATTTTGTTTCAAAAGAATTTTGAACAGAACCTTAAAGTTACGATAAATTGAATAATTTCGGACATTATTTCTAACTTTGAAAGGTTAATTAATTGAGAGTCTACCCTATTGTTTGACTTTCAATTCGGCAAGAGAATATCTATGAATCCTTTGTCAAATAGTGAATAGGGAATGAGTGGGTCAAATTGGTGTAATGTAATTTTAGTTTTCAAATTTGATTGAAAATTTTATATAGGTATTTGTTAAAAAGATTCCCCACTTTCACCGTAGATTATTATTTTAGTTTCGGGTACTAAAATGTTAACAGTGTATTACATTGATTATAACTTTTTTCAAAACAGACCTTAAAGTTTTACGGAATTACATCTATTTCCCAAGTTTGATCGAAATCGGTTAACGAAAAGTGAGTGAAATCCTGTAAACCGGATTCATCCCATAATTTGTGACCTATAGCGGTGAAATATTTTCTTCAAATTTGAATGAAATAACAGCTGACGTACTCCCTTTCCAGCAAAAAAAGAATCATTGAAATCGGTTCACAAATGTTGGACTAATGACGTAACATGCAAAAAGATACAGTGAAATGCAGAAATTCCTCCTTTTTTGAAGTCTGTACACAAGGACCCGATGATGGCCTATAGCGATGATCTGGTCAAATTAGTATATACACAGCTGGATGCAAGCAACCCACGACCAGTCTTTGTGGCTATCATATAACTCTTAATTTTGATGATGGTGCGGTTACTTGTATCCAGTAAATGATACACGATTGTGCGGTGCCTTAACCTGTAACCTGTTTTGTAGCAGTGAAAGAGTTCCTCCAGGGAAGTGCCACCTTACTTATTTCTGTCGCCAAGCAGTAATACTCACATTACTGCTTTTCGGTTTTGAAGGGTAAGGGGGCTGGTGAAATTACAAGCACATGAGACTGGTTAACTTATGTCGCAAGACGACGGGCGCAATGGCAATGCCCCTCAGGTCTTTATGATATAAAGGTCTGAGTGGTACAGCAACTGCTATGGACAGGCGTGTCGCTTACCACCAGGCGCATGACTTGTTCATTCTAGCTCTTGGTGTCATAAAAAAGCTTGGTAATCATTATTTTGAGAATTTTGGTATTGCAGGTAGCAGATTATATCAACATGTCTGTCACTGAGAAAAAATGTATCCCCATTTTGTTATAATTATTAATACAAAGATTGAACACTCAGCAAAAATCTTTCGATCCGGCCGGATTTGAACCGACGTCTTTTAGCATACCGTGCTAGACGCTATACCAACTAAGCCACGGAACGAACCAGCGGACCTCACGAATTTTTCTATGTGCTTGTTGTCGTGTCTTTGTATTTGGTTATTCAACGACTTTTCAGACGCAGCGCCATCTATGAGAAATCTATGAAAGTATTTGGTCACCCAGTTAGATACCTTTATAGCTACCAGCCGCAGCTAGAGATATTGCTACTCACTGTAATTTTATAGTTATTTTTGATACGAGTGCCGAAAGTTAGTCATTATTCACGAGGTTCGAGGCTTCTTGGCGCGAGGCAGAGGTGAGGGTCAAGACTCGAGATAAGTGAAAATTACAAATCGGCACGTGTATCAAACGACGTTTCTAATACATTTGCGAAAAAACTATATTGAAATTAAAACAAAACTGTATTTAAAAAAAACCTATTTTATTTCTTTGCCTGATAAAAAATCAGAGTACAATGGCAACTGTTGCCAGTATTCAGCCACATTAAAATTACTATTTTAGTGGCGCGGCGTGCAGCGGTCTCACGTAATATTCACCCCCGGTCATTGTTAATACTCAATCAGCCATCTTTATGGAAAATATTTTAGTATTTTTAAATGTAACCCGTTGTTTTATAAAACACCTATGCAATTTAAACAAATAAGTTGTTTGTAAGTAAATATAAGTTTTAACTTTCCAGCGGTCGCGCGCGGTCTCAAAGACCGCAGCGACCTTATTTTAGTTATTTTACAAAAACTATAAATAATAAACGGTTGCACGACCGTGATATCCTCGAGGGGGTGAGGTACTTCCCCTTGGCTTGTGACATTCGTCGCAAGCACACATGTGTCTTTAGCTGTGTTTGCGGTCTCAGATCCCGCGCGCGACGGGTCATGTTCCAACCCAAGGAGCACACTTTAAACGTCTTAAAACTGTTATATCTATAAACAGTCTTAATATGGTATAGATTTAGATAATAGTTCTCTATGAATGGTTTTAGAAAAAAGAAGTTGTTCTTATAGACTTATTTCACTCAAGTCCAAATTTCAAACAAAAATTTCATAGAGTCGCTTTGATGCTAATGTTATTATTAAAATATTTTTTAATACATGTTAGTAATACTTTCAAACATTGTTGTACTCTTTCTACGGCTTGGGGTTACGAATCAGAAGGCCGAAAATACATTTGCCCGAAATAACGTTTGCATGAATTTCCATAATCCCGAAAGTATTTTTTTAGGTTTTTTTTTAGAATATTACAAAACATACCTAAGCTAACTTAGTCTTTTCTTTGTAATAAGCATCCAAAACTCCCTAAAGCATAACGGTTTTATTATGAATCGGTTTTCAGGATTATGAAAGTTTGGCTTTACGTTAAATTTGAATTAAAAAAAAATCTAAACATCGGTACATTTCTTATGGCATGGCATAATAAATGTATTTGTTTCAGTTTTCCTCGAGATATATTTAGCTATACTTTGCTCACTATGGAGAAATATAATAGCTGAATCGCGACGAGAAGAACATTTTATCCTGAAAATATACAAATTTGTTTTCTGAGTGGTTTTCTGAATGTTCGATCTTTGTATTAATAATTAAAAACAGCTTTGCCAACATTGCTAGTAAGAACTGGTTTTTGGTGCCTAGGCATTATATTAAATTTTATTAAACTTATTTTAAAGCTTTGGTATGTGATTACATCAATGAGTGAACTGTGCATAGAAAGGAGAGAATACAGGAATTTATCCAGTAAACATAGCTTGAACTTAAGGAGAAAGTGACAAGTATTAACAGAGAACATTTTACACCGCCAAAATGCATTAAAAATCAAAAGTTGGATGAATGACAAAATATACCAACTTAAGAAACAAAGAAGGTAATTGAAGCAGACTGACACTGCATATTAAATAGGATTTTTTTAAAAAGTTTAAGCAATTTGTAGCTTTCACAATCAAACAATGCATAATAATACAAATAGTACAACCTTGATAGCCTAACGGTTTGCACTGTGGGCACTGGATGAGAAGTTCCCGGGTTCGATACCGGTAGGATCAATTTAACAAATTAACTTTTCTAAATGGTTCTGGTGTTGGTATTCTATTGTAAGACAATCACCTGGTCTGAAACTAGGGAATTCTCTGTACATACTCCCCATGAGTATCAGAACAACAGAATTCCAGAGCAGAACCAATTTACAAAAGTTCATTTCCCAAATTGGTTCTACCGAGAATCGAACCTGGGACCAAGAACGATGGAATTTATTTCGGGGCACAACTCAGAACACCCAGGCCAAAACAACTTTCGAAAAGTTCACATTTAATTTTATAGTTGATTGAGCTGACTTTTTACGGTTTTTAAAAAAAATCTCGAATAACTCGAGAAATCGGGTGCGAGTATTCTCGAAACTCAAGAAAAAAAACATCAGACACCCTAACTCGTAATTAATGGCATTGTATAAAATTCAACATTTACATATAAAATTTATTTATAAATAATAAAGGCTACTCCATTATACCTGTGTTCAAGTACTTTTCACTACAAGGGGAATTCCCTACAAATTGGCAACGCTGGATACAATAGTCATAATACGCGCTCGGGCCGGTCATGGCCGGCATTTGTTTGGTGACAAATAAATAAATATTGTGAAGTAATTCCGTGTTGTGAAATGATAAAAACAATTGAAATGAGCGCGTAAACTACTGTACTTCAATGTTGTGTGTGTATTGTGCCGTTTATCAATGGAATACAGTGAAATCATTGTGTGAAATGTGGTTGGCGTGAAAAAATAACCTCAATGTTGTAATGAAAATTTTATTTCTTCCATCATAAGTTAGGTATGTCATTAAAATATTCCTTATATTTAAATGATAGTAAATTTATCCACCTTTCTAGTCATATTATAGCACATTCCATACAATTATGCAGAATAACGTTTTTTTTTGCAACAAATTGGTTTTTTTCCAATTGTTTTTTTTACCTAGTGTTTTGAAAAGTTTTTTAATGCATAAAGCGCTCATTATTTGGTAAAAGCTTATAAGGGTTTTGTAATACTGTCAAAAGAAACAATCGCTTAGAAACATCGCGTTTTGTAGACAATCATAAAAATGTCATAGGAGGAATATTCTTCGACAAGTTCAACTACACTAAAGCAAGTAAAAATAATCTTTTCGTATTCTAAAGTTTTTCTATCAATAAAGCTATAGACAAGATGTTCCCAACTGTGTTTTGAAAAAAGCTTTAAATTCTTATCGCCATTTTTATTTTCAAAGAATGACTATGAAGTAGCCGCGAAAAATTTCATTTCTTTTTACAAAAAGTAAATCTAAGTTGAAAAAGCCTAGAACTTCTTGGAAAAGGTTTGTTTTGTGAGTTATTTTGTATATTTAAGCTTTCTATAAATATTTAAAACCGAAAATCGATAACTGTATTTTTATTAAGTTTGTATTTTTACTTAAATATTTAAAATTTAGCGAGCGCATTACTTTTATGACAGGTTTTACATCACTTTTCACAATGTATTTAAAGTCGCACGTCAATTTGCGCTTTTCAACCGATTAAACATTGCGCGAAAAAGTCAGAAATATTATATCTAATTTCGCCATGTTGCAATTTATATAGTTTATATTTTGTAAGCCATTAAACATGAAGTCTATTAGTATTAAGAGAATTGCGTCCTATGTTTGTAACGCTTTAGTATTTTGGTTTTAAAATAGCATTACTAAGAAAACTATCATAGACTATAAATTATCTAAAAACTATCTACAAGACTAAATAAAAACTGTCTACATTCTACAAATGGTCTTGTAACATTCTAGAAGGGTTACTTCAGAAAAAAGATAAGAATGACTCTTAACACTACCTACAGAGAGTTTCTCAAACGAAAAGGAAATTTATAATATAACTAGATGCCGCGCGATGCGCCGGGCCGCTAAAGCGGCCCGCGAGGGCTTTCTTTATATCTGGTGACAAATTGGGAGTTGAACTTTATATTTCAGTAGACAATCCTCTTTGGTTGAATTTGGGTGGGAAGGAGCAGGATTAGATAGATAGATAGATAGATAGATAAAATCTTTATTCGGTTACTGACTGATCCAGTTTAGTTACATGTAGGGGTAGTTGGTATAATCGCGTCAAGTCGTATCTTTAAATATCTTAGAACAATCCACTCGTATATCATTGACAGCTGCGAAGATTCAGAAAAGTCAATTGTTTATGGCGGCCATTTTGAATTTGCCATATTGGAAAATTTTTGATCCCAGTAGAACCTGACCACGGTCCTTGACATATTTTGTTTGAAAGTCATACACCCATCTCTGACACGTTGACTGTGCCGTTTATCACGGAAACCAGGTCGACTTGGATGTTGCATGTTGCGCTGGGCCGCTAAAGTGGCCAGTGAGGGCTACATATGAGGCTTTTGACTTTAAATGTAGGAAAGAGGTCTTCAGTCGGTTGGTAATTACTTTGGTTTCAATGCTGATGTTTTTTGTTAGGTTTATTTGGGTGGGTGGGAGTCAGGTAGTTGGTATAATCGCGTCAAGACGTAACCTTTTATACTTCAAAAGAAACTACTCGTATATTAATAGTGGCGAAGATTCAGTAGTCAATTTTTATGGCGGCCATCTTGGGTTTGCCATTTTGGAAAATCGAAATTAGTATGGCGGCCATTTTGTTTTTCGAATTTTGAATTTTTTTCACTTCCGGTAGAAACTGCCCAGGTTGTGGATGAACATTTGTTTGGAGACTTTGAGCCAAGACGTATACATTGGCCAGGCAGCTGTGGTCTTACCTGATGCGGAGCATATTTTGAAGGTTTCGATACTTTTTCATATTCACTTAGTCCGTCCGACTATAATTACTCTACATCATTTCTACCCACCCGCCTGTATTCTGGGAGAAAAATGACGCCAAAGAGCAGACAATTCACATGTATGGCGGCCATCTTCGCGGGCCGCGAGGGCTTTCTTTATATCTTGTGGCAAATTGGGAGTTGAACTTTATATTTCAGTAATCTTCTTTAGTTAAGTTAGAGTGGGAGTGATCTGCGACGATTCAGAAAAGTCAATTATTTATGGCGGTCATCTTAGAAAATGGCGGAATCCAAATTTCATTCACAGATACATACTATGAGCCTCCATACACGATCGGGTGTCAAATTTCAGTCGGATCGGAGAACTTTTATTTCGGGCCGCCATTTTGAGTCCGCCATCTTGAAAATTTTTTTTACTTGCAGTTGGCTTGTTCTATTCTGTACATTTGTTTGAGCGCCTCACGTCTATCTCCAAACCTCGCCGAGATGTAGGCCTCGGAACACAGTGAACGGTAGAAAATGTATGGCGGTCATATTGGAAAATTTTTAATTTTATATTATTAACTGCCTCCGTGGCCGAACGGTTACCATGCCGGACTGCCACGCAGAGGTCCTAGGTTCGATTCCCGGGCCGGGAGAAATGTTTGTATGGCTTACAATTATTTCTCTCGTGAGTTTGGGTGTAATTTGTGGTTGTCTATGTGTGTGTCCATGGTACCCGCGACACAGGGTTTCCCTAGTGCGGGGCTATGTTGAGTGTGTGCGTTATTTATTTATATATTTACACATTATTTAATTATTTATTTATTTAATGGTGGAAACGAAAATTTGACCGCAAATTCCTATTACTGTTACCCGAATATGGAAAAATGTTAAATTTCAGCCGGATCGGAGCACCTTTTCGTCGGGCCGCCATCTTGAATCGGCCATTTTGAAAAAATAATTTCGATAGCCAGTTAGACCATGTCACCATCTACGATATTAGTTTTAACACAACTTACCTATCTCCAATAGTTTCCGATATACAGGCCCCCGAAATTTGTATAGCGGCCATTTTGTTCTTCGAATTTCGGATTTTTTTCACTCCCAGTAGAAACTGCCCAGGGTGTGGATAAACATTCGTTTGGAGACTTTGAGCCAAGACGCATACTTTGGCCGGGCTGCTGGGGTCCAACCTGATGCGGAGCATATTTTGAAGGTTTCGATACTTTTTCATATTCACTAAGTCCGTCCGACTATAATTCCTCTACATCACTTTTACCCACCCGCCCGTATTCTGGGAAAGAAATGACGCCAAAGAGCAGACAATTTACATGTATGGCGGCCATCTTGGAAAATGGCGGAATCAAAATTCTAACCCCAGATTTGTAACCTAAGCCCCCATACACGTCGGCATGCCAAATTTCGGCCGGATTGGACCACCTTTTTTTCGGGCCGCCATTTTGAGTCGGCCATCTTGAAAAAAATTTGTCACCGGCAGTTGACCCCCGCCACCCTCTATGACATTTGGTCGAGCACCCCCACCTACCTCTTGTAGTTTTCGAGATATAAAGCTCTGCAATTTGTATGGCGGCCATCTTGTTTTTACGAATTTCGAATTTTTTTCACTTCCGTTAGAAATTGACCAGGGTGGCGGCCATTTTTAGTAAGAACACCTTTCAGGTAGGTCTTATACTTTAGCCGCGCGCGTAGGCGTTTACCTGATGCAGTCCACTTTTCGAAGATTTCGGATTTTTCTGGTACTCGCGGGACCGATCCGTCTACGAGTCTAGTACATTATTTTTACCCACCGGCACTCCTTCTGGGAGAACAATTTTGTCAGTATCTAGTTAGATCACTCAGTAGCGATATATAGTAGAGGTATATAGATTATAAAATGTAATAATAATAATAATAATAATAGATGGCGCGCGTTGCGCCGGGCCGCTAAAGCGGCCCGCGAGGGCTTTCTTTGGGATACGTGTGACAGGTTTGGAGTTAGACTTCATATTTCAGTAGAGAATCCTCTTTGGTTGAGTTTGGATGGGAGGAAGCAGGGTTGTCGACTGCTCTAGTTAAGTTACATGTAGGGGTAGTTGGTACGATCGCGTCAAGTTGTATCCTTAAATATTTCAGAACAAACCAGTCGTATATCATTGACAACTGCGAAGATTCAGAATAGTCAATTTCGTATGGCGGCCATCTTAAATTCGTCATATCAGAACACTTTCGATTCTGGTAGAACCTGACTAAGATTCTTGACAACTTTTATTTGAGAGCCATGTGCCCATCTACGATACTTGAGCGAACAGCCTCTGTCCCACCTGATGTGGAGCACTATTCCAAGATATCCGGATTTTCTCGTACTCACTGAACCCTTCCGGCCACTATTCCTGTAAATCATTTTAAACTATCGCTGTTCCTTCTGGGAGAACTATTACCTAAATGTCTACATCAGTCAGTAGTAATCGAGCTACACACGTATAGTATGTTCCGCGTTGCGCTGGGCCGCTAAAGCGGCCCGCGAGGCCTGTCTCTTAGGCTTGTGACAGTTTGCTGGTTGTAGTGTTTGTTTCAGAAATATATTTTTGTTAACTTTATTTGGTTCTGAGGGAGTCAAGTAGTTGGTATGATCTCGTCAAGTCGTATCCTTACATACTTCAGAAGAAACTACTCATACATCATCAATAATTGCGATGATTCAGTAAATATTTTTTTTTATGGCGGCCATCTTGGATTCGCCATTTTGGAAAATTTTTAGTTCCAGTAGAACCTGATCAGGTTCTTGATAATTTTTGTTTGAAAGCCATACCATCTCTGACGCTTTGGCCGAGCAGGTGGTGTCCTACCTGATGCAGACCACGTCTTGAAAGTTTTGGATATTTCTGGTATTTAATATTCTCAGTCAAACACAATCCTTGTACATTTATTTAACACACCTCGATTCGTTCTAGGAGAACAATGACGTTGGACGGTGGAAAATGTATGGCGGCCATGTTGGAAAATGAAGAACTACAAACACAATTTCATATTATGGGGCCTCATATGCAGCCAAGTGCCAAATTTCAGCACCATCGGTAAATTTTTTTCGGGCGCCATCTTGAATCGACCATTTTGAAAAAATGAAGTTGACAGTCAATTAGCTCCTATCGCCTTTTCGGACTTAAGTTTAAACATAATTTACCTATCTCTAATAGTTTCAGAGATATAGTCCCCCGAAATTTGTATGGCGGCCATTTTGTTTTGCGAATTTGAAATTTTTTTTTACTCCCGGTAGAAACTGCCCAGGGTGTCGAGCAACATTTGTTTGGAGACCTTAGGGCTAAAACGTATACTTCGCACGTGCAGCTGGGGTCCTCCCTGATGCTGAGCATTTTTCGAAGGTTTTGGTACTTTTTGATACTCACCAAATCCACCCAACCATTATTCGCATACGTCATTCTTATACACCCGCGTTTCTTCTGGGAGAAAATGTGCTGGTCAGAAAAACCGAAAATACACTCGTATGGCGGTCATCTTGGAAAATGGCGGAATTCAAATTTCGTTCGCAGATACATACTATGAACCTCTATTCACGGTCGGATGTTAAATTTCAGTCGGATCGGAGCACTTTTACTTCTGGCGGCCATTTTGAGTCCTCCATCTTGAAAATTTTTTT
>NW_020654466.1:13673172-13714482 GCF_003589595.1 Hyposmocoma kahamanoa | reverse complement strand
CGAGATATAAAGCTCTGCAATTTGTATGGCGGCCATCTTGTTTTTACAAAATTCGAATTTTTTTCACTTCCGTTAGAAATTGACCAGGGTGGCGGCCATTTTTAGTAAGAACACCTTTCCGGTAGGTCTTATACTTTAGCCGCGCGCGTAGGCGTTTACCTGATGCAGTCCACTTTTCGAAGATTTCGGATTTTTCTGGTACTCACGGGACCGATCCGTCTACGAGTCTAGTACATTATTTTTACCCACCGGCACTCCTTCTGGGAGAACAATTATGTCAGTATCTAGATCAGTCAGTGGTAATCGAGCTATATATAGTATAATTATGTCTTTAAAAAACACAAAATCCAGTGGTTACGACAGTATAACTACAAAAATGCTTAAGTTGAGCGCCCCTTATATCTGTTATCCACTTGCACACATAATAAATTTATCCTTTGCCGAAGGTCTTTTTCCAGAACAATTAAAAACTTGTGTTGTCAAACCCCTTTTTAAGAAAGGCGATAAAGAGACCCCCAGTAATTATAGGCCAATTACATTAATCCCTACTCTATCCAAAATATTTGAAAGAGCTCTACATACCAGACTCAACTCATTTTTAGACAAACATAAAATTTTAAACCATTCTCAATTTGGATTTCGAAAACACAGCTCAACAACTCTTGCATGTTTTGAATTCTCGCGCATTATAACGGAAAGCATGAACGTCTCTACGCCTGTGATGTCAGTTTTTCTGGATATGAGTAAAGCCTTCGACTTTGTCAATCATTCCAAACTCTTACAAAAGCTTGACTTTTACGGTATTCGGGGAACAGCCATTCATTGGTTAGAAAGCTACTTAAAAAATAGAACACAATACACAGAAATAGACGGACTCAGAAAAAACAAATATAATAGCATAATAAAAAAACAAACCTTTAGATCACACGGTAAAACAACTAATGCTGCAATTCCCCAAGGTAGCGTCCTAGGTCCATTATTGTTCCTTCTGTACATTAACGACCTTCCACATGCTATTGATCACAATTGTATACAATTTGCCGACGATACAACACTTGTAATAAAATGCGAAAACAAATCGACATTCAACATGGACATAAATAAAGCATTTTCAGATGTAATGAATTGGATGGAAAATAATGACTTGAAAATTAATCTAAGTAAAACTAAAGTTATGACATTTAGATCATACAACTCAAATCCCATTCCAATACAAATTCAATATAATTCGGTTACTTTGGACAATGTAGACGCATTTAAATTTCTCGGGCTGACCATCGATAAGCATCTAAATTGGAAGGAACATATCGATCAAATATGTGCAAAACTAAATAGATTTGTTTACGCTCTCCGAAGGTTAAGGCAAACCGTCTCTCAGGAAGCTGCACTAACGGCCTATCACGGCTACGTTTCATCTGTGCTTAGTTACGGTATCGTATTATGGGGCAACTCAGTAGCTCTAGAAAAGGCCTTCAAGGTGCAGAAGAAGTGTATTCGGGCGATCTGCGGAGCGTGGTCAAATGATAGTTGTAAACCTTTGTTCCAAAACTTAAACATACTGCCTTTGCCATGCATGTACATTAAGGATATATGTATATTCATAAAGAATCACCCTCAACATTATAAAACGCACGGTCAAATCACTCAAAGACAAACAAGACGTAAAATTATGCACCAATTATTTAAACCTCGCTGCCATAAAGGAATATATGAGAATAACTCGTTCAACATGTCTATACAAATATTTAATCATTTACCATGGGATATTAAGTTACTACAAGGACCTAAATTTAAATCACAATTGACAAAATGGCTTTTGACACATTGCTTTTATGGTAATAAGCAATATTTAGATTGTGCTACAAGTAATGGTCATTAATATAAATTGACATATTTTTAATAAGTTTTTAAAGTATGTAGTAATAATAGAGACCTGTTTAAATTTTATAATATTTGCACACCTGCTTGCAGGTTGAGTACACTGTACCTATTCAAAATCAAGATCTGTAATATACTGTATTCTGGCAAATAAATATATTCTATTCTATTCTATTCAAAGCACTCTTGTGATCTATTAATAAAGTTGTGCCCACTTTTACTTTAAATTATTTAGAAACCTTCTTTGAGATATCTTGAGGGAATTTGAACTCTTAAAATATTCAATCGAATTAAATTCTATTAGATGTCCTATAGTATATATTTAAATATCGGTGTGCTGCTTGGGAAAAAAAATCGTGTAATGAAATTGAAACCTGGGTGCGTATTTCATGTTATTTGTACTATATTACTTACAAAATTATATTATTGTGTGTAATATGTATTAAATTATTTATTATTTCACTATTTATTGTAGACACAACATGAGTTACGAAGATTCAGAACGGCTTGCAGAGGAGGCGGAAACAGAAGATGAAGATTTTGATGATGTCAAACCTTTGCCACTGATAATGAGTAGGTTATCGCACAACCTACTCCTAAAAAACTTAGAAGTTTCTTATTTTGTTTTCCTTTTTTATTTTGGAAGAATTGCGATAGTACGTAGAACATCATGAAAAAACATTCAAAAATAATTGTGATTTTAAAGTTCCTACAATATTGTGCAATTGATGACAATATTGATTGATTTCGATAATAATCTATTATAGTATGCTTATGAAGGATTAAGATAGAAAATTTCATCTTTTTTGTTATTTTGTTGATTTTTAACGTTGTTTGTGTCATATGACTAAAATTTTGAAGTTTTATAGACTGTTCAACTAATAAGTGCAAATTTAAAAAAAAAATTAAATAATGTTTTTTTATTTTCATTTATATAGTTAGAAGACTTTCTTTATCATGTGCACCACAACGTCATGAAAATATTAATTTGTCTTCTCAAACTAAACGCGTAAAGTTGCCGTCTCACAGACCGCACGCGACTGCTTATGTTCGGCGCAAGGGTGCGACCACTGGAAGGTTAATGACGAATGACTTACGTCACAAAGCACATAAATATTAAATAAATATTGTTTAGTTCTATGTTTAAGACTTGAAACAACAGTAAATAAAAAAAATGGGAAAATAAAAAGCACTAGTGCGAAAAATCGGCACGATTTGTAGTACGAAAAATATCACGTTTTGAGCAACTGTATTAAAAAATTATTTATTGGATTGATATTCAATTATTTTTTAAGTGAAATTATTCCACTAGTTATAATAGTTATAATTATTAACACAAAGAAAAAATCTTTCGATCCCCACATTTTATTGCATACATTTGGGTGTTGAGAGTATAAGTATTGATTTAAAGAATCAATGGCAGCGATAAGTAATTTTTGCTGAAAGTAAGATTCTCTATGGAATACCCGCCTGGGTAAGTAATACTGCCAAACTCATTTCTATTTCTGTTCTCTATTGAAGAGAAGGAAGAGCCACCTCAATCATAGTCATAGGTGACTTACGATCTTATAGCAATTGTGACGTTACCTCAGTATCGCAAATGTCAATAGACGTCAGTAACTACTTTCCATCAGGGAACGTCTGCGGTTTACCGATTTGTATACCATAAAAATAAACTTGTCAGACTTTGTATTGGATTCTTATGACAATACGCAATTTATCATTTCAAACATGAATAAAATGAAGTTGACTGTAATCGACCGAGAACTTGTAAGAAAAATGCGTGAGGCCAAATACTTCATTGGCGCAGGTGGAAACCATAACTTTCCGTTATGGGTCACAAAACTGCGCCGGCAGAAAATTGCGAATAGTGTCATATCGCGTTAGCCCCGGGCTCACAATAGAGTCGTGGCTTTAGAGAAAGCGGATAGCAGAATAATACCGAAAGGCCTATAGACAATACAAAATATTTAAAACGTGATGTGATATGATTTACGATTGAAAGTACTATAACATAACAACGTAATTATCATAATTGGTTTACAAATGACGCAGATTTTTAGAATTGAAGCCTAGTGAAAGAGTTCGTCCAGGGTAGTACTGTCATCTTACCTATTCCTGCCTCCAAACAGTAATGTGAGCACTGCACTACTGCGTTCCGGATATGAAGGGTACGGGTGCTGGTGAAATTACAGGCACATGAGACTAGTCAACTTATGTCTCAGGGTAACGGGTGCAGTGGCAGTGTCCCTGAGTGGCATTGCATCTGCTATGGGCAAGCGTGTTGCTCACCCACGGGCGACCGATTTGTTCCGTCTTTTGGTATCATTGAAAAAAAGATTAAGTTAAACTTCAATAAAATATTGTACCTTTTTAAAGTCTTTTAAAAGAGCGTGGAGCAATGATGTGTATTTGCTACGATTTTTCGTAGCAAACTGCTACGAAACATGCAATCTACGCCACTTTTGTCTTTAATATAAAGAAGATCTCTTGGTAGCCGTTTATAAGTTTTGTAGTGGCCATATTTTTTTACTTCATCTAAGTAACAGATTGATGTCCCACTGACTTCAATTTTAATGTGTACATTTTGCCAAATGCCTTAGTAGTTAGTTACAAGACAATTGGATTAGAAACGTAAGTAACTAATTTAATGTAAGACATTCATGTCAAAAGTCAGTATGTTCAGTTTCAGTGTCTGTTGTAAATTGTGTGCTGTAACATCAGCCTCGTGCGCTTATCCGTTTATTTGAGGTTGTCACAGACTTTCTTCTTCCTTCATGTATCAATATCACCTCTCACCAAGATGCTTACTCCTTTCCTATAATGTAATATTTCACACAATCCATTCAACTTCTCTTTAGTCTTTCTTTCTCCTTAAGATATCCATAATCAGGTTTAATACAATACGAGTAAATTGTAAGCTTGGATATTGAAATTTAATTTGTTTACTTTGTTTTTTATATACTCTCGCTTTTACACGCAGTCAGTAACCACCAATTTCATGGCCTTGTTTAAGGAGAACAGGTAACATAAACAAAAGCCGAGAGGCAAACAACTTGAGCCGCTCTTAATAGAATTTTGACGCAGTGACACCTTCAGGTTAAAATCTACGAAATCGAGTTTTGAACAAAAATAACCCGTAGGTATACGAAACAATAAGACTGAATCTTTTATTGTCAAATAAAAAGTGAAAAATTACTTCATGAAAAATGATACGATGTAGAAAAAGGAGGAAAAACAATGACAATGACAAAAGAGTATAAGATAAAATAATAAGCCGCTACTTAATTTGCATTAAAATAAAAAAATGGGGTCAATGTCAGCAGCCATTTTCTAGGCACGTGTGTACTATAGCTGACTACAAGCCCACTATCAAGGCTGACGTTAGCAACGTAAAGTACTTCTTCTTGTGATTGTTAGGGGAGCTTTTTAATTTGGTATATAAATATTTTACACTTTGTTGCTATGATTGCGATTATGGTACAATAGAAAAAATATCACAGTAATTTTGAAGAAAACAGGTTTAGGGTCAATATGCAACTAGTTGTTGAAGGAATTAGAAATTGGAATGTCGCTGCCATGTCGTATGAAAACGAAACTGAATTGAAAACATAGTGGTAATGTTAAAAATGAAGAATTAGAAGAAACATAAATAAAGAAGTTGTGATCATAAACTTTTTATTCAGACAATAAATTGCAGTAAAGGGAAACACCATGAAAGGGATGGCTAATGCTATTTAGAATTGACACGATCACAACAATTGATTCGATCGATTGAAACATGTTTATTATATCGAGTTTTTAGGTTTTCGCGATTGTTACACATAGGAAATGAAACTATTTTTCCGGATTTAAATCGCGTATATTTGTTTTTTCAAACAAACCGACATTTCGGGCCCTTTACAGGTCCCATGGTCACGGTTGACGTGACCATGACATGACGCTAAAAAACAAATATACGCGATTTAAATCCGGAAAAATAGTTTCATTTCCAACATGTTTATTATTTTATAAAAAGTTTCTGTTTAATATATTACCTAACCTCTGTTTCTTTAAGTTTTTTTTATAGAGCTAGTTTTTAAAATATATAAGGTATGTAAAGATAGAAAGTTTTTATTTAATCTTTAGTGAATAATACGAGTAAAAAAAACATACAACGTACATAACCACGCCGGAGGTCCGGAGGTTACCATGCCGGACTGCTACGCAGAGGTCCCAGGTTACATTTCTGGCTGGGAGAAATATTTGTATGGCCTACATTTATTTCTCTCGTGCGTTTGGATCTAATTTGTGGTTGTCAATGTGTGTATCCATGGTACCCGCGACACAGGGTTTCCCAATTGCGGGCCAATGTTGAGTGTGTTTTTTATCTTTTATTAATATGATTAATATAATAATATTGTTCACTATCTATATATCTATTATTTAAAAAATTATATGTTTGAGAATTTCGTTTCATGGCATTTTTTAAATCGCTTTGCTTATAAAATGAGAGAAAGAAAAGGCGGTTGATAAAAGGCCCAAAATGTCCTTCTGTATAATGCTAAAAAAATAAAGTAAAAAAGTTTAAAAAAAAGTTTTTTCTATCTAAAAGATCTCCATACATTTTTTTTTAATACAATCGATAAACACCGACACACATGATGATTTGTATTGTGTCGGTGAGTTTATCAACCTAGTATATTTTAGAGTAAAGCTAAATATGGAAGTAAATATGTTTGGACAGTAACGGTGTCGTAATCTTTTACACTTAGCTTGGGTAATACTTGAGATTTGAAGTTTCTAGAGATGCGTAAAATCGAATGAAAAATAACTATTAAATATACTTTTTTTTTATAAAGAAGAGGGAATAAATTTAGAGACAATAATTTAAGAAAAAATAATAAACATGTTTAATAAGGAATGAAACTTTTCTTGCGGGTCTAAATCGTGTACATATTTATTTCTTTATCAAACCAACCAACGTTTCGGGCCCTTTACAGGTTCCGTGATCACGGCTGAAGTAAAGTCATCAACCGTTATGTCTAACGTTTAAAACGTGGCCAAGAAACTACACAACAAACTAAAAAAATCAACAAAAACAAAACAAAAGTCAACAACAAAGCACAAATCAACAGCAACGAAATCTGTACATTTACTGCCTCAGTGTTCGAACCATGCCATCATGACTGCCACGCAGAGGTCCCAGGTTCGATTACCGGGCCGGAAAATATATTTCTATGGCCTACATTTACTTCTCTCGTGAGTTTGGGTATAATTTGTGGTTGTCCATGGCACCCGCGACACAGGGTTTCCCTAGTGCGGGGCTATGTTGAGTGTGTGTGCGTTACTCTTAAAACAGTTAGGGTAATTATTGAGACTTCAACAAAAAACTATAAATTACAAAAGTACAGTCAACAAAACAGATTATTAATGGTGTATTTCTCTGCACTTCTTATTAATGACCCCTGTATTTGTTATAAAAATTAATATTAATAAAAATGGATACACTGAAAGTATACGTGAGGAGTATCTCAGCTCCGTTCGCAAATAATCCCGTGTGATTACTAATCAAATATCATTTGGAACGGTAATCCAGCGATTAATGTCACACTCCATTGAACTGTGTTCGATATAAACCGAATATTAGTGATGTGCACACTTTTGAAATATTGCATCCGTTTTGAATATTCACTAAAGTACAAGACTTGTTACTTCGCAATATTAGAAATAAAAACCTATCCATAATTTTGCAAACAACATTGAACAATACTGAATTTTGATAATTAAAATAAGCACGCTTCGTCTGCTTAACGGTAAGTGCTCAAATGAAGTTTTGGAATTGATGCCACCGTCACGTTTTTGACATAGCACTTCCTGCCAAAGGAGTATAATCCACTTCCTTGATGCCTGATATCCTAAGGCCTTTACGTTCTGGATTGGACTCCCTCTTGAAGAGTTTCCTTCGCGTACTACTTACTACTTGGTGTAACGAGCTGGTGTCCGCAACTCGACGTCAAGGCGCCTATTTTGCGTAATGACGTGGGGTCCTTCAAAAAGGTTGTCAACGTATTAGCAGTTCATTTGGCTTTCTACATGGCCATGGATAACAATTACCACCTCCCACCAAGTGATGCGTTAGTTCGTTTGGCTCCTATTTAGGCATCTTAAAAAAAGTTTTAGCTCTGTGGTGATATAGGAACTATCCTTAACTGGAAAACGACATCTGGTAAATTTGTTTAATTTAAGTGGTAAGTAGATACTTAGTTTTGGCAGGTATTCCGAAAATAATTATAGGACATTTCTAAAAAGCGTACCGTAATATAAGTAGCAGATTTCATATTCATATTGAAGTGCTTATTACAAAATTATTATCATAGGTTGTTCTGCGATAGACAGTCTTTAAATATAAGAGGCAGTAGAATGCTCTTTAATACCTGTTAATAAGTAATATCCGAACCAGTTACAAGCGTACTGGAATTACTAACCGCGAAATTATGTGTTCCGTGAATGACAATCACCTGCCAGGCTGATTGGTCGCATTTCATGCTCATTGACCAATCTGGGCTTGTTTGTTCAAAGTTTAATTTGACACGTAAATCCATGCATAAGTATGGTCAGATTGTGCCTGGAAAATTAGAATAATAGCTAATATCGAATGATTAAATCAAAATGACTATTAATCTAACTAATCTGAACATATTTATTATGTCAAGCCAAATAAATAAATGTTAATTAGAAATGAATGGAAAAGTGTCAGTTGTTTTTTTTCCACTATTATTATACAAAATTAATTTATATTAATATTATAAACGAACTAGTGGAGTATATCCACAAAAAATAGATGAATATTATGGCAGTAAAAGCACCATGATGCTCAATAACAATATAATTTCAAAATAATTTCGGTAAATTTAGGTTTTTATTCACTACATCTAAAATCAGTCTATGGATGATGATTATGATCACATCTAAAATATGCAAATTAGTGCTTCTTGATGTTTCCAATTAGTAATGCAAAACGTATTAATTGGTGATATTTTTATTTATTTATTTACTCATAAATCAGATTACAGTTGACCAAATTGGTTAGTAACAAGAGAATTCTTATATCTATGTCAACTACATTTAAATAAATGAGTGCATGAACGACAGAAAAAGTTTATTCCTGCTGATCAGCACTTGTGCAAAATGTCGCATGCATGGCGATTCATACCTTGTCACCACAGTCATCAAGATGGAGCTGGAACTGGCCCGCAGTCTGCAGAGCATTGCGGCAGTCTCTTTGTGCATCACAGCCATATGCTGTAATAGCAAATATTTAGTAAGTATAGCAATTTTTTTTACAAAGTAATTGGCTTTCGCTTTGTATTGAAGCAAAATATTAGAGCTCTACTGAGCTCTCTCTCTCTCTCTCTCATCTTAGCGTTGTCCCGGTTGCGTCCTCAGCAGGGTTGTTGCGGAGCCCGGGGTCCGCTTTCCTACTTTTTCTCCTCCACTTTGCACGGTCTTCGGCATCCTTAGTGGTGAGACCATTGGCACGCATATCACCCTTGGCGACGTCAAGCCAGCACTTCTTGGGTCTGCCCCTTCTACCGGGGCCCGGCGGAGGTGGCATAGCCAGACATTTGTTTCCCACGTAGCATGCCGGTTTCCGTAAGATGTGGCCGTACCAACGTAGGCGGCTTTCTTGCAGTTTATCTGCAATGTCACGGACATGAAGGCTGCCGCGGATGCGGGAGTTTCTGACACGGTCTTTCCGTGAAACTCCACACATCCAGCGCAGCATCTTCATTTCCGTGACACGCAGCTCCTGCTTATGACGCTCAAGTACGGGCCACGTTTCACTGCCATATAAAAGGACAGGCCTAATGATGGATTTATAGACCTGTCCTTTCAGCTTAACCGGCATCTTGGGGTCACAAATTACACCAGTCACCTCACGCCACTTTGCCCAAGCGGCTGCGATTCGGGCTCTGACGTCGCAGTCAATGTCTCCGGACGCGCTAAGTACAGATCCCAAGTATTTAAACTGGCCCGTAGGCTCGACCGCGTCTTCGCCTATGCGTACGGGTAGGGGATCTGTAGCGTTGCAGACCATGTACTCAGTCTTCGCCACATTTAGTCTCAGACCGCCGTTCTCAAGCGACTCCTTCCACACATTCACTCGTCGTACCAGTCTCCCTCTATCCGCATCCGCCAGCGCGATATCGTCAGCGTACATAAGCATCCACGGGGGTTGCTCATGCGTGTCTCGGATGGAGCTTGAGACCTCGTCTAATATCACGCTGAACAGATAGGGACTGAGAACTGAGCCCTGGTGAACTCCGACTGTGACAGGGAAGGGTTTAGTGTCACCAACAGCAGTCCTAACCATGGAATCGGAATCGCGGTACATGTCTCGGATGATGTCAATATAAGCTTCTGGTACCCCTTTGGATCTCAGTGCCCACCAGATCATTACACGGGGGATACAGTCGAAGGCCTTCTGCATGTCAAGAAACATGAAATGCAGAGGCGTATTCTTCAATCTGTATTTCTCCATGATGACCCTTAGGGCAAAAACAGGATCCATGGTCCCAAGACCAGGCCGAAACCCATATTGACCCTCCGAGACAGCACTCTCCTGTCGGATCCGAGAGTCTATTATACGCTCGAAGAGCTTCATGGTGTGGGACATGACCTTTATGCCCCGATAATCGCCACACTCCTGCACCGATCCCTTTCCTTTGAAGACTGGAGTGATAATACTCAGTCTCCATTGGTTAGGGATTTTACCGGTGAGGAGCACGCGATTAAAGAGGCCGGTAAGGATGCCCACACCACGGGGACCCATTGCCTTCCAGGCCTCGATGGGAACTCCATCGGCTCCGACAGCTTTCCGATTCTTCATGCGACGAAGAGCTAAGTGGACTTCCTCAGGCGTTACCGGTCGCACTAGTCCCTGATTCGGAGGGAGGACCGGTGGCTGCACCTCTCTGTGCTGCTGATTCAGCAGCTCGTGGAAATATGAGCGCCATCTCTCCTTCACCGCGTCGACCTCGCATATAAGGTTGCCATGAGGGTCTTTAATGCAGCGACACTTGGAAATATCTTGTGCCGCTAAGACCCTCGAACGTGCCAGCTTAAAGATAAGCTTCTGCCCCTCAGACGATTCCAACTTGTCATACAACGGCTGCAAGTGGTCCCGTCTGGCTCTGGCTACAGCTTTCTTAGCGGCACGTTTGGCATCCCTATATGCGTCGCGGTCTTCAGAAGATTCGGACGCTTGCCACGTTTTGAAGAGGGCTTTCTTCACCCTCACCTCCCTCTGGACTGTGTCGTTCCACCACCAAGTTTCTTTGTCACATTTGCGACCACCCTTGGACAAGCCCAGCACCGCTTTCGCCGCCTCAGATATGGCAGCCTGAATGTTGTCCCAGTGGTTCTGGACTAGATCACCTTCAGTGTCGGCGCATTTATCGCCGATCGCTGAGATGAACTCCTGGGACGTGGTACTATCAAGCCGCCACCATCTGATTTGGCGTCGGCAGCGCTCAGCGGGCTTGTCGGCCGGCTTTACGCAGAGATCCATGACAAGAAGACGGTGTTGCGCAGTGAGACTCTCACCTGGTATGACCTTGCAGTTGGCCACTTTGCTGATATGGTGTCTCCTGGTGAGTAGGAAATCGATTTGGGTGGCGTGTCCGCCGCTCTTATAGGTGATTAAATGCTCGGGGTTCTTTTTAAAGAACGTGTTCACGATGGCGAGATCGGCCGCCGCACACGTTGTGAGGATGTCTCCTCCCTCCGCGTTGCGACTGCCGTACCCGTAGCCACCGTGGACCCGCTCGAACCCTTCACACGCCTCACCCACATGACCGTTCAGGTCGCCACCCAAGACGACTGCCTGAGACAAAGGAATGGCACTCAGCACTTCCCCGAGTTAATCCCAGAACCTCGCCCTGTCCGTGTCGCTGCAACCGGCCTGAGGTGCGTAGGCGCCTATCAAGTGGGTCACGACCCCTTCGATAAGCACCCTCACTACCATAAGCCGGTCGCTAAAGCGTTTCACTTCCAGGACGTGATCGTGAAACTCCTCGGAGAGCACCACGGCCACCCCGCTCACGCCCCCAGGAGCACCGGTGTAGATCAGCTTGTAGCCATTCCCAATGAGCCGGGATCTGCTGCCTTTCCACCGAGTCTCCTGCAGGAACGCCACGGCGACCCTCCGCCTGGAAAGCACGTCTGCTAGCTCCCTCGCGCGTCCAGTCAGCGTGCCAATGTTCCACGTGGCAAAGCGGAGCTTCCTGTGATGGGTAGGGGCTCGCCTCTTTAACCGTGCCCACCCTTGACACGGTAGCCCTAGTCCACTTGCCACAGAAGTCGGGCGAGGCTCCTGCGCGCCGTTTTGCGGCGGCGCCCTATCCCTATGCCATATCCTTCTGTTGACTTCCATAAGTTGATGTGGCGGTGTTGGTTTTTACGGGAGCGACTGCCGTCTGACCTCCCAACCCCCGAAAGGGAAAACCCCTCGCTAGAGCCTCGTCCGTCTATCAGCAGGCGCACCACTTGCAGGTGAGGTTAGCTTGGGCTCCAAGATGTAGGTGGAGCCCCCCAAACGCTCAAGCTCTACTGAGCTCCTTGTGAAAGAATTCGTCCAGAGAAGTACTACCACCTCACCTACTTCTCCCGCTAAGTAGAAATGTGAGCATTACTGTGTTCTGGTTTAGAAGGGTAACGGTGCTGGTGAAATTACAGGCACATGGGACTTGTCAACTTATGTCTCAGGGTGACGTGCGCTGTGGCAGTGCCCATAAGATCTTGGCAATTTAAAGCTCTAAATGGCATTGCAACTGTTATGGATAGGTAAAAAATGGATTATTTACTTTCGGTGGTTTCTTTTGGTGAAGTTTTCGCATTTTTATATTTTTCCTGTTGATGCTGCTGCAATTCGCTGTATATACTTAATTATTTACTATGGGTATAATTTGAAATATTTATTTGTCGATATTAACTTAGTTTTGGTTAACATTTCACAGTAGCTGCAATATTCGTCCCGAAATATCCACTAGTGGTGTATGGCCAGAAGGATTTCGAAAATCCCAAAATAAAAATATTGCCACAATCATTATTATGCTCTACATCGGGCTATAATCCTACACAAAAGGTAACGAGCAAGATCGTTGGTCCGAAAGAAATTGATTATATAAATTTCACAAGAAAGAAAGATATCTCTCCGCTGCGTTGCAATCTATTTCGACAGGAACAAATATAGACTAATATGTTTTGGAATATTGTGTTGACTATATTTTATTTATTTAATAATTTTTATTTTGTGACTCCAATCTAATTTTTTTCGATAAAGTGTTCTTTACAATCATTAATACAAAGGTCGAACACAAAGAAAAAATCCTTCAACCTGACAAGACTTGAACCTGCGACCACGCTGTACCACAGCAACGCTCTGCCAACTGAGCTACAGGTCAAGTCAGCAGGTCTACGAAATTCCACTGTGTCTGTTATACAGATCTTTATTATTGTATTTATAGTATTGTCTTTTGGGTTTTCAACGTTGTAATCGACACCTTATGAGAGATTTCTGAACCTTCTTACTCAGCCGGTACCTTTATAGCTACCATAAGCTGACGTCGATATCGCTTTATGAAATCGCTTTGATTTTTATTATATTACATATATTGCTTTTTTTTATTACGAATACGATAATCAGCTGAAATATGGTTGCAACTATTCCATATTATATTCTGTAATTAAGGCAAACGTTTAAGTACTTTACATACGTATACGTGTAAGGGAAATGTGCTGTTGACATTACGGTGGAGGCGTATTATTGATGGCAGTAATTTATCGCATTTCTACCCCTCGCTCTAAAGGGAAACAGAATCACAGCAAAGTTCCCCTAAACAATCCCAAAACTTATGATTCCGTGCTCGGCACCTCTGATGCCTGCACATTTTTTCAACTTACACACCCGCATTTTAAATTCAAAACCACAGACCTACAGATAGATGTATAAAAAGTTACAAAACATAGGAACAATAAATAACAGGCAGTTAAAAATAATTTTAGACGAAATTAAAAATAAATATTAAAAAAGTCTCTCTTATTATAATTCATAATTATGAATTAATTCACATTTACTTCGTACGTTATGATTTTAATTTTCACAGTCTGTTTTTTATGACGCCAAGTGACGGGACGAATAAGTCATGCGCTTGGGGTAAAGCGTGACTAAACTGTGAGCTATAAATCGCAAAAATCTGAGAGGCACTGCCACTGCGACTGTCACTCTGAGTCATAAGTTGACAAGCCCCATGTGCCTGTAATTTCACCAGCACCCTTAACCTTCAAAACTGAAACGCACCCAAAAAGTATATCGATTCACCCAAACGAAGTTCAATCCTATTCTGGATATCAACTAATCAAACTCAATGATATTCAGTGGACGTTATATGGAAATATATCGAGATATGTGTTTTGTCAGTTTCCCTTTAAACTACGTAATTAAAATATTACATGAGCTTAAAAACTCGTAAATTTCCCAAAAACAGGGCCTAATTTCATGCAAACGCTTTAAACACAATAGAACCTTTTCTATACAGTTTCAAAACCTTATAGCCCTAGGAAAATAATGGATTCCTTATATGAAAAGGCTTTGTCTACACTTCTACCATATTATTTGAACAAACATCAAATTCTGAAATGCTGAAGTGGTCGGCTGCACGATTCGGGACACTTATCTGAAGGTTTCTTTAATATCTGCATTCATATTTCTAGTTGTTACCAGCAATAGATAGATAAAACACGGAATTAGTGTAAAACACTGAGGTTTTCGACAAATTTGGGACTTTTATCCGAACTGTGGTTTCCTACGATTATCTCAGGAATTATTTATTGTTTTTTTTGCCAATGTAGCCTCGAACCATGTCAGCTGTCAAATGCCAATCGCTTCTGTACTCAATGGACAACGACAAGAATCTAGAAACCAATTTTCCCTCTGACTAGGTAAGTAGGCAAATACGTAATTTTACGGCGAATTTATTTCTAAGAAGAAAATACGACAACCGCGATCTCTGAATTTGCATTCGTTGTTGACGCTCCCGCTTGTTTTAAAGGTTTTGCTTCGCTTAATTAAAAGATAAGAGCTCTTGAAAGGAACTCCGAGTGGGAAATGTTTTTTGACGGCTGCTAAAAGCTGTTGTTTTATTAGTTTTTGATATCAAGTTTATTAATAATTATGTATATCAGTTAATACCAATCATCTGAACAACTTATGCTAATTTTGCCGTCCCTGTCATAACACCTAACGCATTTGCATTTTGGTAACTTTGGAGATATTGGCACCTAAAGTTTTTTTGTCACCTAAAAACATGTCAAGTACCTGATTTTGCTTAGTAATTAAAACTAAAACTAAACAAAATATTAAAGAACTAATTAGAAAGGGCTGCAGATCTCGTTTTGCTGATTGTTAATAACTCAATTTCGCTAAAATGTCGATTACGTTAGTTATGGTAAGAAAGGCAGAATTGCACCGCCTTTGTTGGCTTGCAGTTGATATGCCTCGTTTATTCTTAAAGGCCTAAGGTAAACACTGCAATATATTATTCTGTGAATAATTACCAGCTTAGAGACGCTATGTGGTCTTGTTATCTCCATGGCGGTGAACCACAGAGTACGTGGACCACAAAATATAAAGCGGACGGTGCCGGTAGTGTAGCATAAGTATAGTTGCAGAACGAACTAAAATTCTAGGGATACATACTACTGGGACAGTTCACAGTGGTTACTCAACGAAATGTGATAAAGTAAGCAGCTAAACAAAAATGATTGGAAATGAATCTATTTTTTTGGGATCTAAATCGCATCTTAGCGTATTATTTCAACGATCTTCGTGATCTCTGAGTTCTCGGGTTCGATTCTCGGCCGGGTAAATGTAGGAAAACTACTTTTCTATATTGTCTTGGGTCTGAGTGTTTGTGGTATCTTCGTTGTTTCCGATTTCCATAACACAAGTGCTTTAGTTACTTACTTTGGGATCACAGCAACGTATGTGATGTAATATTTATTTATTATATCTACAGAGTATTTTTTTAAATGGGACAGTATGCGATAAAAGGAAACTGTCTTCGGAATTACTAAGTCTTATTTTTGTGAACACAATTTTTTCATAGTCAATTTTTAGCCGTAGCAGTACAGGTCCTTGTGAAAGAGTTCGTCCAGGGAATTACTATTACTGCCGCCAAACAGTGATGTCAGCATTACTGTGTTTCGGTTTCAAAGGATAAGGGAGCTGGTGAAGTTACAGGCACATGGGACTCGTCAATTTACGTCTCAGATGACGGGCGATTGTGATTTAAAGCTCTGAGTGGCACTGCAACTGTTAGAGACAGGCTTGTAGCTTACCATCAGGTGCCCGACTTGCTCGTCTCGTCACTGGATTTTATAAAAAAAGAAATTTTTGGTCAAGCCTGAGTGGTCCATAAATATGAACAAAATAGACTATTTTTTTAATGCTGATAGACTCGGCTTCTTATAAGGATGATTTCATTGTAACGGAAGAAAAATACGGGACAGCAGAAGTTGGTGAAATTTAATCAAGACCGTTTATGGAACTTGACAAAGATCCGAAACGTTGACTTGGTTGGTCAAATGTGTCATAGAAATATATCGCATTATTTCTATGACAAACTTGCACTGCCATTATACGTAAAATATTCCCAGTTATCGATAACGATGTAAATTATGTAAATGTTATTCATTTTATTCTCGCTCCCTTTTAAACCCTAATGTGAGGAAACGTCTAAAATTTCAAGGCATTTCACCCCTTTCAAGGTTGCATCGAAATAACCACAAAACATTCGGATCTTATTACCGATTCCTGTCACACGCTACGTGAGAGGTTCGAGGAAGCACTTCGACATTCAAGAAATGTAGGACATGCAATAGGATGCTCGATAGCTTCGATTTAGGACTTAAGGAGTTATCCGACCAGATCACTTGGCTGTGTTAGGCATTCCGTTTACTGTCTTTAAAATGTTATTTTTTAAAAAGGCGTCATTTTACGACTATATAACAAAACAGGAATCTAATAAACAATGATTTCTAGATCGTGTCGTTGTTTGTGAATGTTATTCAGTTTGATTAATTGATTTTTTTGTTAATGCAAGGTAGGCTAAAACTTCGTTTGTTTAAAGCGCTCTCGCGAGAATTCTTATTTTTTTATTTTAGTTTTTGTTGCGATATCTTTGAATTTCTGCTCGCCTAGTTCACGAAGGTGCGATCAAATTTCATTAGTATAAATCACGCTTGCAGGATGCACTGTTAAGGTATCATTTAATTGTACAAAAACGAGAAGCATTATCATTAATAGTTTATGTATTTCAGCCATCAGGATCTATTATTACAATACTCGATTGTCATCTTCTGTATATTATACTATACTAAATATATATATATTATACTACACTACACACTACATATATATATATACATATATATGTAGTGTATACTATACTAAAATAGCATGAGTAAAACATCAACAACAATCTTCGTATGCTGTATCACGTAGAATCAATTTGAGATCCCCTACTGGGGGTCAACCGATATTTATGGTTAGTAGCTTCAGGGTGCTCTAGAAATATAATCCAAATCGATCAACATGTACCCACATATTCCATTCACGAATTCCCTTAAGTATATAGGTTCAAATGTTGGAGAAGTCTTAGATATCTTGTTTTCTTTTGTGTAAGTATACTGCCTATGTATTTCTTAAAAATCAATAGTAGTTACCTTTATATATTATATAATATTGTATTGTTATTATTATTAATTCGCGCTCATATTCACCACAAACGCGCGCGCGTGCCGTATTTATTGTTCGTCTGTCATTTTTATGTTTATTATTATTTAAATTTATCATATTTCTTTTGTAATTAATTTAATACATATATTAAAGTAAAATAAATCCTAAATGTAAAAACTTTATGTATTGATAACCAGGACACAGGCCTAGCCTAATGTGGTTATCTATGTATCACAATATTGTGTTTAGGACAGTTAAATAAATGTTTTTATATTGTATTTTTTAAGCTAAAGGTTTGAAGACTTTTTATACTAATATACCAATTAAACCTTAGCATTCACAAATAATACTATTTATTGTACCCAGTAGCAATTTCTTGACACATCTTATGTCGCTCTTACAAGTGCAGTCTGTTTCCATTTGTATTGTAAATTGTCATTTGTCTTAGTTACGTTTAATGGAAGCAATTTAACACTGTTATACATCTTATCTACCATTCACAGGCAAGGGTGGTATTAACAAATGATCTAAATAATAAATTCTATGTCGTTTAGCAATGCGATAAAATTGATTTTCATTGCATCAATTATTTCAATGAACATGCTGACGATGGATTTGATGGTTGGTTTTGCAATAACTGAACTAAAATCAGAAATGTGATATAATGTGTGTACACCATTGAAGATGCTTTGTCACTTTTTAGCGATATTTTTTTACTCTTACTTCTACTCTTACTAAAGCGTGGCGTTACAAGTAAGAGTAGAGTTCTTGGCTCCTGATTTTTAACGTTTATTTTTACATTTGACTGTTAATTTGTTTTTATTTTTAATATTAATAAAAAGCATTTGGTTTTCGAAATTCGTGAAATACGTGCTCTATTCGTAATAATAAGCATATGAATCAGTGTTCATCAGAAAGGTATATTTATATTAACTAGCTAACTGTCGTACAAACCAAATTTATGACATATTTTATTTAATAATTGATATTTTTGACCGACTTTAAAAAAAGAGGAGTTTCTCAATTCCACTGTATGTTTTTTTTGTATGTATGTTACGCGATAACTCCGCCGTTTGTAAATCGATTTTGATGATTTTTTTTGAGGCCGGTTTTTTTATTTAAATACTTTGTAAAATTTTATCACCATATCTTTGCACCAAAAGCGATACCAGACAGCCATCTGATTCCCCCCAGTGATCACGGAAAGTGCTAAAGTGTATTAAACCAAACACCGGGACGCAAGTGCGATTTTCCCATAAATATTAATAAAAAATAAACTCGTCTATGGGGGATGTCCGATGGGGAAACATCTATAAGATTTAAGCAGACAAAACTCGAGTAAATCACCCGAAGCTAGGGGGTAATTTTTGTTGTGTTAGAGGTGGACTTTCAAGATTTGTCGACATGATAGTTGAGAAGTCCGAGCTAAGATTGCGAAGCAATACTTTTTTCCCAATAACATAATTTTTTACAGATACGTTATTATTATAGGCTTATATAGCATAGTAGTAGAGCCTCTTGTGAAAAAGTACGTCCAGGGAAATACTGCCACTTAAACTGTTTCTACCGCCAAACAGTAATGTGAGTATTACTGCGTTCCGGTTTTGAAGGATAAGGGTGCTGGTGAGATTATAAGTATTTGGGATTTGTCAACTTATGTCTCTGGGTGACGGGCGCAGTGGTAGTGCCCCTCAGATCTTTATGATTTAAAGCATTTTGACGCTTTATGTCAGAATCGCAAATGGCCAGAATGTCAGATTAGCACAACGCCAAGTTCGCAGAATGTCAGATTCTCAGAACGCCAGAGTACTGAGTTGTACTGCAACTGTTATGGGTAGGCGTGTCACTTACATAATAAGAACAACACGTAACAACGATAATAAAAGGTATATAATTAATGTGCTTATAATAATAATAATGTGTCTAACAACCACACCACACCTGGTCTCAAACTAGTGACTTCTCTACGAAGACTAGAAGAGCAACTGAATTCGCTCTAGTAGGGCAAGACAAAGGGCGCGACTAGCGCGAGAGCAAAATGTGTGAGATACTGCTATTCTCGCAAAGAGACCTTGCGCTTTATGTCACAGACGAGCAAATCGTCCTCCTGTCGTGTCACTAGGTGAAATTACAGGCACTGGGACTTGTCAACTTCTGTCTCAGGGTGACGGGCGCAGTAGCAATGCCCCTAAGATCATTGCGATTTAAAGCTCTGCGTGGCACTACATCTATTATGGACAGGCGTGTCGCTTACCACCAGGCTCACGACTTGTTCGTTCCGTCACTTGGTATCATAGAAAAAACTAGTACCAAATTAGAAAAGTTCATTTCCCAATTTGGTCAAACTTGGGACCCTAGATCCAGTGCCTGCAGTGCAAAACATCCGACGATCACAGGTTATCGTTTATAAATATAAGACTAATATTTTGTTGATATCTTTTTATTGGCCTCGGTGGCCCAACGGATTGAATCGTAAGTGCTGGACGAGGAAGTCTCGGGTTCGACTCCCGGTAGGATTATGATTGATTAATTGATTATGTTCTGGGTCTTCTAGATTGTGACGCAAGTGAATTGAGTCGCTCTGGTACTCATAATACCGAGTATTCTCTAGCTTGAATTCATGCCATTGGTGTGGTTATCCTTTAAAATAGATTAGGTAATAATAACACTTAACGGCAGCATACAGGTTTATGAAAATTGAAAGTAATCAATACCCTGTATTTTTATATATCGTACTTGAACATACTCCAGAGTATAATAGATTTTCACATTGTATATTATCGTCTCAACATTTACGAGGGGACTGCTCGCGGTGTAAACTTTTTATAAATTCGCAGCACGCATCTAAACTCAAACCTTACGTTTGAAAAATTCAAATAACAAGTGAATGCCATTACTCACCTTTGCACCAAAAATGTTCCTTAGTTCAAATTCTTGAGGGAAACAAATGTTTTTAACAATGTGGTGGGGTAATGTACGCCGGCCCCTTGAATTTTTCATTCCCTTGTGGCTCGACAACTAAGCATTACCAGAATTGCGTCATATTTCTTTTCTCAACACATTCTACGGCGGGAAATAGTTAAGAGAATTGCCGGTTTACTGCATGTTTGTTCGATGGAACAACGATAATTATTTTGTTGGCATGCCGAATTTGTGAGTTAGTAGTTAGGGGGAACGCAAAGGTCACTTTTGGTGCAGGAAAATGTAATTATTACCGTTCTATAGGCCACATATATATTTATAATTCAAATGCGAACTGTTCAATTATGGACCCTAAGCATCTATACTTAGATTAGTTTATTAAATAATAGCATGCGTGGACTAATCTAACCTAATTATATCGGTGCTATGGTAGGTCTGTGAAACAAAGGTGGTTTCTCAATTGAGTGGTAGTTTTTTTAACCATTTTCTTAACTTCAAAACAAGGAGGAGGTTCTCAATTGGACTGTTTTTTATTTATGTACATATGTTACGCCATTACTCCGGCATTTGTGAACTGATTTTGGTGATTCTTTTTTGTTGGAAAGAGAACGCCTCATCTACGTCATTCTACGAACTTTTGAGGTCGGTATTTTTTATAAAAATGTTATAATTTAGGTTTTAGTTTTATTTAGTCATGGTAGCCTAATGGTTTGATCTACCGCCTTTCAAGCAGACGGTCGTGGGATCGAATCTGGGCTTGTACGAGGTTTCAGAGTTTATGTCCGAAATTTAATTTGAAATTTCCCATGACCTATTCAGTGAAGGAAAACACCGTGAGGAAACCTGCGTACATCTGCGAAGACCAAGCCCTCCTATTGTGAGACATTTAGAAAATTTGTCTACAATTGATGGTTTTAATGATTTTAATGATTATTAATGACAATTATTAATGATTTTAAGTTGTCAAAATTAGAAATTGACAACAAAATTTCTTCTTCTATATCCATGACAGATATTGGGTCAAAGAAAGAAGAGTCTTCTTTGAAAACGATATCAAAAAGTTTAGATAATTTCTTGCTAAGTAAATCGGAGTATGTAAACTCTTCGGTTTTGCCAGAAATAATAAATAAAGTTGATGTAAGCGATGAGATTTGTCAATTGCGTCAAGAGTGTAATGTCAATGAAAATAATTATAAATATGCTTTGCCGAAGTTAAATATAAAATATAATTCGGAAAGCGACATTTTTAAACCTATTCGCGTAAGTGGAGAATTTACAAGGCAAGTGTATAAAACGAGCAGCCTTGGTAGATTCGCATAAAGAATGTATAGATAATTTACAATCCAAGCAGAAGCGAATATTTGATAAAAAAGATAGGGTTGCTTTGATATCTAGGAGGTACGTCACGCGAAAGTTAGGATAGTATATCGGTTGAGTGGAATTAATTGTATTGTGAAAAGTTTAGGTATAAATAAGAATAGATTGGGTAAGCAGGATCTACTGCATGCGAGTAGAATGATAACGTTCTATAGGAGATAATTTGATGTTTTCTTGGTTTCTACTAGGTTAATTAATCTTTTATATTTATTTTTCATATGGAGCCACGATGACATTGTGAGGAATAATTTTGAGGGAACAGACTTTGAAGGACGGGAGGAGAAGATGGATTACCGATTTGGATTAGATAGATATAACTTACTTTTTCTTTCTTATTTTTTTTAATTTGATAGATATATTGTCCTGTGTATGTGCATAGTTCATGCTCACCTTCCCAGATGAACAAGAACTGTCTGCATTCGGGGAAAATATATTTATTAAATTATTAGGAGTCCTTCATATGGGATACCCCATCCCATATGTATGTTAGGATATGTTGTTAGGGTTATATGTGTGTTTGTTCTTGTTTGTTTAAAGAAAGTGAGAAAAGCTGATGGAACGTGGATAGTTGCAGGATGAGGACTGAGGCAGCTGGGAGATCAATATTGATGTAACCCAGTGATCGTCCGATGGATGTTCAAGCCTGTGTCGTCGTTGTGGCAGCATGCACGTTGACGATAGTTTAGGGAAACAGGAAGTTTTAGTAGTAATGTTTAGAAATCTGTTAGGATCATTCGGCCAGGCTAGAGTCGCTGAAATAAAGAGTTAGGATTTAGTCAGGTTCCCTAATTAGCTAGGATAGCTGACGAGTAATTATATTTTGATTTGTTTGATTAGGATGTGGTCATGGCCTGTCCTTTTAGATAGGTTTTTGGCAGACTAAAGCCATAGCCTCCTCAGTGGTTTACTTGTTGGTAAGGTAATAGCTTCCGAGCAGTGTGTGGCTAGCCTATAGTAAAGGCTGATCACTTATGTAAGTTGCCTATCATAGGTAAAGCACCAGCTAGGTATGTTCACCCCTTCAGTTGTGAGGAAGAGGGATGTAGTCTAGGCTCTACTCTATGAGTAGAATCACTGGCTGAGTGAATATAGTTTTGTAATTAGAATGTGTTTTGAAAAATGAAATAAGAAAGAATAGAACATCTTGATAGTTCGGAATGTAATCAAATGCTGGAAATATGGGAAGGAATACAATAAACCAAGCTTTGAAGATTATTCCAGTTTATATTTATAAAAGTACCTCTCGCTACGCATCCTAAGCTACGTCCCAGTTACAGTACAACAAAAACATCGATGCTTTGCGCCGTGTGATCAAAAGAGACAGGCATGCGACATACCATGAGATTCGGGCATCTTTAGGCATAGGCAAGACTCAAATACAGTCATGGATGCCACATAATTTGACGCAGGCTTAAAAAACGGATCGCGTCACACGGTGCAATGCCATGCTTACCAGATTCAACAAAGGGGCGTCAAATTTGATGTGGGACATAGTAAGAGGTGACGAAATATGGGTTTATAGTTACGATCCCAAACAAAGCAGCAATCGAGCGTATGGGTCTTTCGAAATGAGCCGAAACCATACTGGTGGTGCACGTGCAAAGTGCCTCTAAGATGATAGCTTCTTTTTTTAACAAAACTGGATACGTGGCTGCTGTTGCTTTGGAGAAACGTTGTACCGTGAATTGTGATTGGTACACGACCAATTGTTTGCCGAAAGTTATTGATAAACTCCGTAAAAATAATCGTAAACGGCGTAGCGTCTTGTACCACGATAATGCCAGTTCTCACACGGCCAGACAGACAAATGAATTTTTGAAGGTGAACAACGTTGACCTTATGAGCCATCCTGCGTACAGTCCGACCTGGCAACTTGTGACTTTTATTTATTCCCAAAAATTAAGAACCAGTTACGCGGTCAACGATTTTCATCACCTGAAGACTGTCGAAGAGTATGAAAAATATGTTTCAGAGATTATCACGGACGAGTGGCATAAATGTTTTCAAAATTGGTTCATTCGTATGAAAAAGTGCATTAACGCTAACGGAGAATATTTTGAGAAAAATAAATTCATTTCTGACCATTTATAGTATTTTTTTCTTATTTATTCCGGAAAGTTATAGTGCACCTCACGTACATTCAGCATATTATACATAACAGTAATTATTTTGTGCTGGTGGTGGATAGAACAAACTTTGGGTGGGACTACCCAGTAGTGGGAGAAATCAGGCTATGGATGACCATTTTTTTTATAACATCAAGTGACGGGAAGAGCTACTCGTGCGCCTGATGGTAAGCTACACGCCTGTCCATAACAGTTACAGTGCCACTCAGAGCTTTGAATTGCAAAGATCTGAGGGGCACTACCACTGCGCCCGTCACTCTGAGACATAAGTTGACAAGACCTATGTGCCTGTACACCTACCCACAAGTCTAAAAAGTGTTACAAATGACGAAGTATTTTGTTCCCGACTGAAAGACCTTTTATTGGATAATGAATTCTACGGTGTAGAGGAGTTTTTGTTAAAGAAATTGTAATTATATTTTAATTATGAACGTTTGTATTTTGAAAATATTTAAATTTTTGTAGTTCGTATTTTTCTTTTAATTATTTTATTTTATATTAACTAGAAATTTATTATTTACATTAATGAGGATCATGTTACCCATTGACATTATATTTTGAATTGTAATATTGTGAAATTGATAATATGAAATAAATGATTCTATTCTGTTCCGTTCCGTTCCGTTCCGTTCCGTTCTGTTCTATTCTATTCTATTCTGTAATTTCACCAGCACACTTTCCCTTCAAAACCGTAACATAATAATGATGACATTAAAATGCGGAGATAAATGGATTTTAATCTTGAAACCTTAAAAACCCATTTATCTATAGGTATTCATCTATAGGTCTATAGGTTTTTGTTAAAATAATAGGGGTTAAAGTATGAAATTGCCGATTTGTACTGAAAATCTAAATTGTTTATTTTTTAAATTTTTAACAAATTTATTTAATCAAAATAGTTGCCATTATTATCTATACATTGCTGCCATCTAATGGGAAGGTTATTAATGCCTTTGCGATAGAACTCCGACGATCTAGACTGCACAAACTGTGTGAAAGCATTTTGTACTGCCTCCTGGGAAGAAAACTTCTTGTCACGTAGATAATTGTCCAAATCACGAAAAAAATGGTAGTCCGTTGGAGCAAGGTCTGGTGAATACGGAGGATGACGAATGGTTTCTAACTGCAGTTCCTGAAGGGTCAAAATGGTTTCTCGTGCTGTGTGAGGTCTCGCGTTGTCGTGGAGCAATAATGGTGAAGATCGATTCATGAGTCGGGGCTGTTTTACTGCTAGTTTTGTCAACATGGTTCGGAGTTCGGCACAATAGACATCTGCCGTTATTGCTTGACCAGATCGGAGAAAACTATAGTGAATAACACCATGCTGAGACCACCAAACAGTTACCATTACCTTTTTATTGGTAAGTTTTGCTTTAGGACACTGTTGTGGCATTTGACCTGGGGTCAGCCATTGCATTTTTCTTTTCCGGTTATCATAAAGAATCCACTTTTCATCACATGTTACAATTCGATCTAATATTCCTTCATTTCTGTACCGGTTCAACAAGGCAACACAAGTTTCAACACGCGTTTCTTTCTGCAGATCAGTCAAATCATGAGGCACCCATTTTTCGTATTTTTTTATTTTATTGATTTGACGCAAGTGAATCAATATTGTGGGTAAGGTAACGTTAAACCATGCCGCTAATTCCTGGGTAGTTTGACTAGGATCGGCTTCCACTATCTCTCTTAATTCATCGTTATTCACCTGTGTGGGCGGTCTTCCTCGTGGCTCGTTCTTTAAGTCGAAATTTCCATCACGAAAGCGTTTAAACCAAAATCGCACGGTGCGTTCATTAGTAGACCCCTCTCCAAACGCAGCATTGATATTGCGGGCTGTTTCTGCCGCGTTAGTTCCGCGTCGGAACTCGTATTCAAAAATCACTCGAATTTTCGCAGTATCCATCTTTCTTGTCTAAATTGAATAACAAAAACAATTGAAAGTCGATATTCAAATGTTTCAAATTAAAAAAAAAAAAATCACAGAAACCATTTGAAAAAAGTTTCATTCGAAAACCTCAAACCATGAAGATTCTATGAAAATTCAAAGAACCTATTGCAATAAAACGGCAATTTCATACTTTAACCCCTAATAATATATATATGTGATGTTGAGCAGTTTATTTATACTAAGTACACATAAATATATTTAAAAAAACCTTAATTTTGTCTTTTAACTTAGTACAAAAAAATTATAAAATATTATACAAAATATTATTACTTCATTGCATCATATGAAGGGCATAACTAACGCACATGGGACTGAATATTTACTTATAATAGACCTGAAGGGCACAATTAAATCACTTGTGGCTTTTTTGTGTTATGTATGAAGCATGTAATATAACTGATGATGAGTCCCGCACATAACTAAGTAAAATCCTTTGATATTAGTGTTTTTATCTTAATAAACGTTAAACATGGCTTTTTATGTTAGACAATCTGGTTATTGATATAAATTATGCATTTTAAGCTTAGTGTATCCAACAAATGTTATTGAGTTAGATTTATACAAAAACTTTAGTAGACTGGCCTTTTTTCAATAAACCGAAGTGACATTTTTGAGTTGAAAAATTTTGTCGTGTCTGTGCTTATTGCGACGGCAGTAAAAAAATCGTACTGGAGACTGAAATCCCCTTTGGATTGCATTAAAAGAATAAGTTTCATTTCGTTTTGCGTATATCGATACAAGTTCAGCTCGTGTGAAGTTCACGCATCAGATGAAATTTAATAGGTACCGCTGTCAGACGCGGTACTAACTATTGCATACTAAAAAAATATAAAGGTAATGTATGATTAGATTCGTTATCATTATTGTATCCTAATGGCGTTTTCATCTTATATGCTTGTAGAAACGTTACAGTGTAGTGGTACAACTTTAGCGTAGCAGCCGCGCGGTACGTCTTACTTTAATAAATTGGTACTGCAAAAGTGGCGGGCGTATGTCAAGAAGGTGGTGCTGGGAGAGCGCTACCAGATATAGTATGAAAATTAATACTACAGCCCTTCTATAAGCGTCTCATATGCAGGTGATTTCATAGGTGTGGTTCAACCCGTCTGAACTCAATTTCAAATTCATTCAAAACGCTTTTCGTGGGTAGACACGTTATCTGATTTTACTGATTCCATTTTTAAATTGTTATTACAACTCTATTACTTACTATATTAATTAAATTACTACTGCACTATCATCAATAACATTTATGGTGAATAATAAAGTTTATTTAGGTATAATTATCTATTCCTTTTACACTTTTGTACAGTCAAGAGCATAAGCTTGACACTTTGTACTTTGAATCGTTCTTATCGTAAGCGGCATAGAGTTGGATTTAAGTCATAAGTGTCAAGCTTGACGTGCTCTTGACTCTGTACTTACGTGTTATCAGAAAGGTTGAAGCCTTTCCAATTCCAAAACTGTTTTTTTTTTGGAAGATTGTAGTTCTTTTTTATGAAAATCTTTTCCTTCTAATTAAAAATCTAAAAATGTAATCAGCCTTTAAACGCTATTGGTTGTTAAGAAAACGCAAGCTGCCGGTAGCTGTTACTAATTGCTGTTACCAGCACACAAAAATAACCCTTTATGTGGTAACGCGTGTACTTTGCTGATACTACTTACAATCACTGAGCACAGTTTTGCTGTAAGGATTATTTTAGATTAGATTAGATTATTATATTATATTATATTCAGGTTAAAGTTTACTACGGTTTGCGTGCGACTTAACACGTCTTACAAGAGTTTAGAGTCGTCTTCGTAAGTTATAGCTTTCACCATAGTGTAGTAGTAGCACAATTTAAAGAAGTAATAATTATTCTTATTAGTTACTTCGCTTAGTTAGTTACTTGGCTTAGTTAACTGAAGTGGATCTTTACTTTTGACACCAAAATACGCCATTTCGGGCACATTCAGTAGAAGAAGAGCTCCTTGTGTTCGTGATGGGAAGTACTGCCAGGTGGCAGGTAATGTTACCTATTTCTGCCGCTAAATGGCAATGTAAGCATTACTGCGTCCCGGTTTTGAAGGATAATGGCGCTACTGAAATTACAGTCACATGGGACTTGTCAACTTACGTCTTACGTAGGTTTCGGTGGCAGTGGCAGTGCCTCTCACATCTTTGCGATTGAAAGTACTGTTATGGATAGGCGTGTCGCTTACCACAAGGCGCACAACTGAACAGTTCCGTCTCTTAGTATCATAAAAGAAATATTCCAGTAGTGTATTTCATTCCTTTCTCGTACGCATTAGGAAGGAGGAAGCAATGTGCTTCGTGCGAATGGGATGTATTTCAATGGCACAAAGATCGAGTACTCGAGGTTTTCTAGTTGAATGCAGGAGGATCGATGAGAGGGGAATTAGATCATATATACTAGCGTGCCGAATTATATATATTACATCAAACAATAAGAAGGTTAAATCGTGCATAATAGCTGCGCTTGTGTTGAATATTTTTTCATGCAAATTATCCCACCCTCTCTCCGCATAAAATTAATAAAATAAATAACACAAGCGCAACTACAGTCACAAACCACCAACAAAAATATACCCGTCACGTGTTTCGCCTCTCCACGAGGCATCCTTAGGGGCTGTTGACTGCTCGACACTCGACCTAAGTCGACCGCGTCGAGCAGTCAACACAAGCGCAGCTATTTTGCACGATTTAACCTTCACGGGGTTCGCGGAGTAGCAAAATTAATTTACTTCCATTTTTATTAAATATAAATTATTATTATTTTTTTAAAGGTACACTAACAGAATGTAATCATCACATGGTAACAGATACAGTCTGATACATTAATAGCCTTGACCACATTCCAAAAACAGTGTACATAGAATGATAAAATTAGTCTCAGTATTAGGTTAGTTACACTAACTAACAATCTCCAAATCCAAAAGGAAGAAATTAATAAAAAAGGTGATTTCTTTAAATAGTTAAAAATAATAGTAATACCAATATAACAGAACACAAAATGATCAAAAGGTAAAACTCAAGCCATACACGTAATTGCGTCTTGTATGAATTAATTTTCGAATTAAAAATATCGAGATGGGTTACAGAAAGAGGTATTCTTTTTATAGACATTAAGACGAAAAATTATTATAATCAAGCAAATAATTATTTTAATGCACATAATTTATACGTTATACGTTAATGAGACTTATTATATTATAATAATAAGTCTTATTAACGCAATCACTGTATTGTTACAACCGACGACGTAAATTCGATTTAAAAAAATTACGAAAATGTGTCGGATACAGAAAATTCCAATCTACAAATTGGATTATTCTCGAGTAACCGTAGTAACGCACCGCGTTCATCCACATTCCCCATTCGAGTGAGTGCTCCCTAATAAATAACGGGTCATCAATAAATAAGAGCCTCTCGGTTCTGTCAAGAACAGACGTCTATCTTTATATCACTATTTGTTTATTAATTTATGTTTGAATTTTTTACACCTTTTTTACTTTTGTATTTTAAGATATTTTTATATGTATGAACAGGTGGTGCTACAGGTCAATCTAGAAGAAATACTGAAAATACGACTATAGTGAAAGTAACTGTTTTTCGGCGATGCTTCTTCTTACTGAAGCTATTTTAAAATTCGCGTCCAAAGGTGGCTAAAGACAGAATTTTAATGAGAATTATTACATCAAATGATTGCGTAACAAGCAATAAAATTATGTTAAAACAATGGATTCGTCAACCTGTCAACAGGCAATCCACCTTTGGAACATACTCTCACTCCATTTAATGCTGGTTTGCCACAGCCCGTGTTTTCACAGGCTGCGCCGTCGGAAGAGTGTCGCCCGAGCGGAGCGGGCGCGAGATCACATTGTATGTGCGTGAGTTCGCCCGTACAAATCGGCGCGGCGCGGCGTGGTCCGTGTTATGAGGAGCCGCGTGAAGCCGCCTTTAGAGAAGCACAGACATTATCTTTCACAGCATTAAAAACTTGACAATATTCAAAATCAAAACTATATATAATGTTGCATTGTAGCCATTAGTACATGTAATATTTACTATCTGGCAAGGTTTTGCATGAGGCACTTTGGTGGTACAAAATATAAATAAGCTTATGACGTATTTATTATTATAAAAATTGATATTCTCTGTCAAGTTTTGTAGCTAAGTTACGAATGCTGAAATTGGCATGTGGCAAAGGAACTTGATTGCCGTCAAAATGCGGAGGCAATTTCATGGGACATTTACTTCGGTCCGAGAGAACTGTTTACTTTGCAATCCGGCTAACATAATGCTAAGCTAGCAAATCTAATAAAAAAATGGTATAAGTATTATATAATACGTTATATAAAACATAATACAGTATTTTTTTTAAATAGTAAAATTCGCCTGTTTCTACAAAACGTCTACAGAAATGGTCAAATATTACTATTTTTGATAATCTCTTTGAACCGATAAAATCTTGCTTTAAATTGTAAATCAAACTTGTTTCTTCAAATGGAGGTTGACAAAGTAACAAATAGATAATGATACCCAGGGACCAGACATCAAATGCTGGGGCATCATAGGAGTCACCTAACTAAATTTCAGGAGCAGAATTCGGCAATCGGCAAATCCTTTCACTACGGTGGCAACTATTAAAGTGTAAGTCATCGATACGATAAGAAGAAGAAGGAGCAGAGCATGCCAAACCAAAACTTGAACTTTCGTTCGAACTCGAACCTAGACAAAGTCAGTTAATTTCACTACACCTAGCCTTTAAAGAATACTAAATTTTCCAGGTTTCAAATTCTGGTGTGTAATATGTCACCTGTGAAAAAGTGTAAAAATGTTCAAATAGTTACTTATTTCAAAAACAATTGTTTAAAACTTTACGCTATAACAAAATAAGTAAGTTAAACTTTTACGATGTCCTGAAACCGATTTCGTACATGTTTTCATGAAAAACATTCAACATCACACCTTTAACCTAATATTAACCTTATATCTAATAAGTTACAGCGAACTTTTGATTGCAATAGTGAAGTGATGAGCAACAAAATTATAAAGTCAAAATCTAATACATTAGTAAGAAATAAGTAAGAACTACGAACTTTCATTTAAATAGAATAGCTCCGACGTTTGATGGGAATAATTTATTGTTTAATTAAATATGAATAATGGGAATAAAAATACGGTACACCAATGTTGCCAATTTAGATCACAAACATTTTGTACTAACATCTCGGCCAACTATCGGTTTTGCTTTATTTTCGAACAAACGGAAAATCGGCTTTTTTCGACATTAAATAACGATCAGTACAGAGTAAAAAAACCGACTTCAAAAGTTCGTGGAATCACATTTATTTGCAAAGTTTTATTAAAATGGGTTACCGGAAAATGCGAGAAAGCGGATTCATACCCTAGTTTGCCACGTGGAATATTTTCTCCAAATTTAAATGGGATTTTACACATTACTGAGGTATCCTCTTTCCAACAAAAAAAGAATCTTCAAAATCGGTTTACAAATAATTTTTCATGAGTGTAAAGTTCACAAATTACTGAGTTACCACGTAACATGCATACAAAAAAAAATCGATCAGTCGAATTGATAACCGCCTCCTTGTTTTGAAGTCGGTTAAAAATATGAATTCAATTTGTGTTTTTAATTGATAATGAAAACAGAAGATATCCAACGTGATATATGGGATCTATAACACGATTCACTGACCTTGGCTCCATAAAAAAGTCACGGTCCGCAATATTTTTAATTTTTACTACGTTCATCTACGGGAAAATCAGTTTCATTCGATTGTTATTACATAATATATTTCAATGAAATTTCTCTTCCGAGATGTTAGTACAAAGTGTTATTTTACAGTAAGAGATTAGGAAATGAAACTATTTTTCCGGATTTAAATGTCGTATATGTGTTTTTTCAAACAAACCGACGTTTCGGGCCCTTTACAGGTCCCATGGTCACGGTTGACTGAGGTGTTATTTTTTTCACTATAGTTAATAGATAATAGGGTGGTTTGCATCAATATTAGACATAACTGGTTGAAGACTGTACCACCTCAGTCAACCGTGACCATGGGACCTGTAAAGGGCCTGAAACGTTGGTTTGTTTGAAAAAACAAAAATTAAATCCGGAAAAATAGTTTCATTCCCTATGTGTTACAATCGCGAAAACCTAAGAACTCAGTAAGAGATTATATTTTAATTTTTTTAAAAGGCAAATGTTTGAGTATCGTGCAATGAATTTCTCCGCGTGTACCTCAGGGTGCGTTCCCGTTATGTCGAAACGTTTAATTTATCGTTAGACGACAGTCGCGTCTATTTCCTATAACACGACTATCTGTCGTGACTGGACGTTTATTTTGTTATTGAACGACTTTCGTGTCTAGCTGTTTCCACTAGATCGTGACGACAATTTATTAGTTCACGGCAGCCTTGTCGTTTGCACCACAGAATCGTTTAAAGCTGCAATTATCTGTCGTCAAATTTTTATCATGACGTTTTTTTTATCGTCTGACGACTGTCCTTCTAGCTCTCCCCATTGTCACTACTGCCTGTTGTCGTGACGTCTACAAAAATGGTGAAAGGCAGTTAATCGTGTTGTGCAACATACATGTGAACAACTTCATTTATATATAAAACCTACGACACTACAAACTGCACGACTATCTGTCGTCACGACATAATAGGAACGCGCCTCAATGCGCTTCTAAGTCTACGCCACCACAACATCATTTCGCCTTTGTGTTGAAATAAAATGTATGATATTAGTTCGTAGTATTACGGCTGTGATTCGGCTTCGGGGTAAATTATTCTCGATAATATTGGAGAGTGGGTCCCGTTCTCGCTCTGGGCTACTTTTCTAACGTATGCTTGTTTAATTAAATACAAACATTCACATCGCATATTCTAAATAAGGAACAAAGAACAAACATGGCTTAAAACTGTAATTAAACTCGTATAACAGATTGGCTTAATTAGTGCAAGATGAATGTATAAAGTTTTCTAGTCATTATTCAACGTTCAGGCGTTATTACAGGTACAGGTGTTCGATAGGAGTGGGAGTTCTGAATGCTAATTTTAAATTACACTTTGATGTAGTCGATTTTCGTGACCATGAGTAATGTGGAACGATTTTGAATGGAGTAACAGTAATAAGGACAACAACAGACTGCAACACCATCTGCTTGATCTCATACTAGGTAACCTCCACACTATGAGTACCAGTAGAGTATTGGAATTACTGCGGGGCTTTTTTAATCAACTTTAAATAAATACGTACAATACTTGATGTTTGAAACTAATTACGGCAAGAGGTCGATAAATTTTGAGGGAGTGCAAATCTTTAACAAACTGCCCTCAAATGTAAAGGTCGCGAAGTCATTTAGTTTATTTAAATCAAAATTATATAAATATATTGTTCACGGTTCTTTGACGGCCTCCATAGTCGAGTGTCGACCTCTCTGAGGTCTCGGGTTTGAACCCCGGCGGGGTCAGTGTAAGAAAAAGTCAATGTAACTCTTCTGTATTGTCTCCGGTCTGGGTGTTCTGGTACCGTCGTTGTTTCCGACTTCCATAACATAAGTGCTTTAGCTATTTACTTTAGGAGCAACGTGCGTGATATTGGCGTGAACAATGCACGACTATTCACTACTTAAATAAAGAGATAATATATACTTAATATTAGTGTAAATTCGTTAACAGTTGAACTCTCAATTTGTTTTTTTTTATACTAAGTGATGGCACGAACAAGTCACGCGCCTGATGGTAAGCGACACGCTTGTCCGTAACAGTTACTGTGGAGCGTGAAGCCGTTCCGAAATATCGTAAAAATAATAAAAAACTCATACCGTGGTATGAAACTCGTAATTAGTGATAATAATTTACTGAATAATCATGAAAGCCTTAAAATCAATAATGACTTACGTTGCCAGTGGAGAAAAGCAATGCAGTTCATAATTATTGCAGCCGATAATCTAAACAGTTTTTAAATAAAATCCTTGAACAGCAGCGAGCCGAACGTCAGACCCTTTTGTATTGTATACCATTTGCACACTGTTCATCAGAATAAAATGCAATACATTACGATCTCCTGAGAATACACCGTCACATAAAAAGTTATAACTCTCAATTTGCATAACGAGTATACTAAAACAATATAAAACACAATAAAGAGACGAAACGTATATACAGGTTGTTCAACTAATATCAAAGCTGAGAAATAGATTTGACTCGGAAGATGTAACTTCGCGTTAGTTCGTAGTTACACCAAGTTCAAATGATGTGAGTGATATGTAGTATTTTTTTTAATATAAATCTAATTTAATATAAACACTAGTATGACACCAATACGATAAGAAGAAGAAGTATGTAGTAAGTTCGTTCATTATATTATGATATAATGTAAAACTGTTCCGTACCAAAGATTTTTCTAGATTGTTTCCAGAATATATATAATACAAAATATTTTTGAATTTGATTGTTTAATATTCAAAATAGAATCAAACTTCGTTGGTGTTGTACTCAACACTGAAGCGTACTCGCTTCAGAAGAGTCAAGGATCTAATTAGTGCCGCTTGTGTTAACTGTTAACGTATCAATCTTTGGGTTATCATTTTGTCCATAAGTGACTGCGACCTGTATTGAACAATTGTTTCTTTTTTAGGTCTCCGGATCATTTAGATTCCGACTTATGTTAATTTACACTATAGCATTTAGTACTTATCTCGTTGCGTAACACGACCGCTCGCTCCCGAACGTAACCAACCGGTGCCTGTCATCCAGCAAACTTAGAAAATGTGCGTTCGTTGCATAGTTTGAGGGATACGGGTGGTGTTGCGTTCATTTTACTTTGTTTTTTTTTAACGTTTATAAAACTTACGTTTATAAGTGTCAGTATACCGTATACTTTTTTGTTTTATATGCATATTTAGGGAACTGTAGGTTTAGTAATATGTTAATTTTAAGTATGTATATTTTTAAATATGTAAAACTGTTTGTTCCTCAATAAATTAAAAAAAAAAAAAAAAAAAATAAGTGTGGCGCTATAGGTTGAAGTACATAAGTAAGCGACATCTCCCCCGAATAAATGAGCGAAAGTTTTTATAAAATTTTGTTTTCATCAGGCTGTAATGTTCTATTATCTGTAATAAACGTCCTAAACGGTTTCACGCAAAAAAGTTAATAATGTTTTTTAACGTAATTAAAATGCTTTTTTTCTTGGTAAAATATAAATAAAAAATTATACATCAGTAAAATAATACACCTCTAAAAATTGTATACTTTCATTTACGACGTAAAACGCAGGTTATTTTATTTCCATCGTTTTCGTCATACATTTTTTCGAAATAAATCCATCAGGTGCAGAGTTATTGAAGTTTTTTCTCTTTTTCTTTTTGCTGTGGTGTTGTCATAACACACGTTATTCGATGGGGCCGCCGTTGAGAAATATTCCTAGTTTGACTGTCGACTTCGTAATATTATACTCGTAGAAGAATATACTACAAGCTTATTGCATTTAAGTTGTTAATGATGTACATTTATTCTTTGAAAAATATATTAGTACCTACAAGTAATAGATAAAATATAGGATCTGTAAATTTTCTATTTTTCTTATCCCCTGGTGAAAATAACACTTAAGACTTACAACATTGGTGGACAGCTTTTTGCCAAATTAACCTTAGAGCTAAGTCCAAACTCATGGTACCACGATTTCGTTTAACCAAGGTAAACAACTCTTTTCTGGGGAACTGTAGGTATACGTTTTTACAATAAGATTTCGGAGCATGTATTAAGTTTATCATTTCCTAAGTTTAAAAACTACATTAAAAATATTTTGATCGAAAAGTCATATTACAAAATTGAAGACTACGTGTTAGATAAAGATGTATGGAAAGACGACACGGCTCCAGAATCCACACAAAATTGATTTAACGAGTATACCATTGCATTTACGTTTATTTTGAAAGGAACAATCCCTTGAGTTTCTTGCTCGTTCTTCTCAGGGAGGTCAGCGTAGTGAACGAGCAGTAGCTTAAATGTGACGTTTTCAATTGTAAATTTATTGTACCTATGGAATAAATGATCTTTGACTTTGACTATGATATTATTATAGGTTATCACATTAAATCAAATCTACGTTTTGTCATTAAACGAGTATGTTATCACTGATAATCAAATCAAATCTTTGTTTTAAAGTAACTTTAAGCATATTGGCCTTTTTACGAAAAAAATAATGACGTTCAATTAACATGGAGAATTATGAAAGTAGCGAAATAAATGGCTATTTTCGTAATTCAGTAAATACTGAATAAAATTTTTTTGGTAATTTTACGTTTAAATAATATTTGCGCGTGTATTGTGTTTATTTTCAAAACTAATTCCGTGAGTGTTCTTGCAAAATACACGTCTAATGTTCTTTTATCATTAGTACAGTTTATTACCAGTACATTTGCATGTTAAAGCTTTTATTACAAACATACTGTATAAGAGAAGACATGCAAAGTTCGGCGGTTTCTCTAATTGAGTAATTCCTTAAAGACATTCGTTATGATTATCAACTAGGACCTGCGTCTTGGGGGTGAAACTTTACGAAGTACTGAATATGTGGCAATTGTGAGATATGTTAGTGTATGTCGGATTTTCATTGAGCCGTGAAGGAATGGAGGCGCTTTTGTTTATACTTGATGTTTCTTTTAATGCTTACTACTATCTATTTATATGAGTTCGACTAATAAAATAAATAATATCAGTATCTCTAAATCATCATATTCATTACATATCAGTTTACCTAAAAGTGTTCATGTTAGCGTTACTGTAAAATATTTGATAATTTTGTTTTGGAAATTTTAAAGTGCTCTTAGCGGTAACACGAAAAAATAAAAATACCCGTATAAATTTATTACACGTTCGCGAGCAACTATTGGTATTTACAGGAAAGTCGTGTTTGAGATAAAGTTACTTGATATGTGGCGCTAGTGTCTAAATTCTATTCCCTGTACTTTAAAAGTTGATCTCATTGACTCAATTATGATTCTGCCTTCAGAGTTTGCTAGAAATATTGGTAATTGAAAGTGAAATTGGTATTTTTCAATGTATGCGTTATTTAAATTTATTAACCGAGTTGGAGTGAGCACTTGGTAGCCAAATAGCAGATGTAACTAGTTCAAGAGTGGCTTAATTATAGTAACACGAATCTATAATTCAGAGGTAATAAATGTGAGTAACGAAAATTTTGAAACAACAGTTTACTGCCGTTAAGTAAGCTGTTTCGATAATCCCAGAAGATATGAACCATGAGATAATAGGGTTAAATTAATTAATAGTGAGATCCTAAAACAACAGATTCCAAAATTAAGAATCCATGTCCGAAACTGAATATTACTCGAACATCAAAAACGATATTTATGGAGTGCCCCAGGGCAGTAATCTGGGACCATTATTATTCTTAATATATACCAATGACTTTTCAAAGTCACTTGCACATTCAACGGCGTTACTCGCAATTATTCATCATGGTGAGAATGAAATCGATAATAGTTTGACGTATATTTTGAATTGACTTAAATTGAACAATCTTATAAATATTGACAAAACTAAAATTGTGAATTTCTGACAACCAAAACAGAATAAAATGAAGGTAAATTTTATTTTTGAAACGGATGTTACAAAGTTTTAGAGTTGGGAATTCTCAAAATGAGCTTGTTTGCCCATACTAAGCAAACAGTTGTATTGTGTTCTATTTAAGCTGAACAAAGTTATTGAAAGATAAGTGATTTTACAGACTTATCTTAGGTTCTATTGTAAGATACGGTTTTGAGGAAATGCTTCAGACAATAGTTCCATATTCCGTGCGCTAATAATGTGTGTGAGCGCTATCTGTAATTTGAGGTGAACGGATAGCTGTAAATCAAACTTTAACGAAATTAATTTGAAACGTTCCTTGGACATTATTTATGAGTGTTACATTATCATCAGAAGAAATCAAGAAGTATTCAAGAACGTTGTACGAGCATGTCACTATAATAAGTGTAATATTACTACTTTATTTAATAAAACTTATGATAGCGCCAAATTATAACAATTTACCAAAGGAAATGAGAATAACTCACTTAGATATAAATAAAACTACTCTATGACAGATTTTTAAATTATTATAATTACATTTTGAAATTGTATTCTGTGTATTTAGTGTGTAATATGTTCGTAATGGACATGTTTCATAATAACATATCCATTACGAACTCTCTATGATTTCTATGACTATTTTATAATATGATAAAATAAGTTGGGTTTATTTACAATAATGTCTCGCATTATTCTGGTAAACAAATAAATGGATCGATTGATTTTGTGTCTTTCTTACGTTCTTGTATTAGAAACCTGAGATGCTAAAACTTACATAAAACACTTTTAAATAGAGATATCCAAGCGTTATTTATAATATTTTCAAACTGAACTTGTGTGAAGCGTCGATATACAAAACAAAAAAGAACGGAACTTTTCCTAACTATGAAACATTATAGCGGTCAAAGTATTCGCGATTCACCTCCATATTACGCAGTTGCCGCTAGTTTCGAACTTAGTTTCCTAACTTCCAGTCCACATCACAATGACATAAGGGGAGTTGCTTTGAAGCCACTTCCTTTACTCTGTAACTGTTATTAGACAGACGCTACGCATTTGTATTACGTTTTAATGCAAATGGGTTACAGTGGTTAGAAAATATTTTGTTTTCATTTTCACTTACGTTTCTTGAAATGCGATGTAAAATGGAATGTTTTAATTACAACATAACATGCAGTTTCCTTTGTGCAGGTAAGTAGTATTTCGTTTCGTATTGTTTAGGACCTACGTTATTGTAAATTCTTGTTCGTGGCATAATGCGCTACCTAGTAACATACAGGTATTTTAGATATTGGTTGGAGTTCTAAAAGAGCGTGTAGCAGAGAAGTTTGGTGGGGACTTGTGGCGGACTGTATCAATAGGGTACGCGTAATAATGAAGTGTGAGCATGACCAAAGGAATGAACGAAACACAGAGAAACAATTACAAAATCAAAGAAAAGGGCGTCAAAAATAAGTTCATTTAAATTTAGAATTTCAATCTAAAAATAATAAGACATAAACTAAGACCAAAAAGATTTGAAGTGACTGCTATGATTTGTTACAATTAAATTTACTGTCGTTAACTGGCTCTCCAGCTAAAATATATTCGCGCCTTTTTGATGCACCCTTTATATAGCCCTTAACAAAATTATGAAGAAACGTTAAGTGTACCATCAGAAAATACTTGTAATAGCATCGGTTGTTATCGACAAGTTTACAAAGATTTTGACGACACTCGCTACGACACTTGTTCTACACAATAGGTACGCGAGACGCTTGCGTTGTAACTAACTGTGGCGAATAGAGTTGAGCGTGCGTAATTCTGTGATCATCGACAGACGATGTTTTATACTTTACAGTAAAGGAATTATTATCATACTTTTTATTGGTAGTAGCTTTCCTTTATGCTGAACCTGTCAGATCAGGTACCGGTATGAACGGTAAGAAAAACCAGTGCATTCATAGACAGACACAGGCGATTAAGGGTCGTATTTCAGAACTCTACTCAATGCTCAAGTCAGGATTTGAGCAGACTTGAGTATGATTTCAAGCACTGGAAATACGATTCTAATGGCAAGGACTTGATTGTATGATTTTCAGTGCTCACTGCAATACTCAAGTCCTGACTTGAGTATTGAGTAGAGTTCTGGAATACGACCCTTAGAATCTTATATTCCGAGGCAAGCAATGCATTAGTACCGATTCAGGATACGTCCATAATATCTTAAATGTCTATTGGCGGTGGTTGTCACTTTTTATCACAGGAACCGTCTGAATAATTCCTTTATTATCATAGTTCATTTGTCAACAACGCAGTAAGAAATTCTCCACTGGCGGTAGTTTTAGCTCTGCAAGATTTACCACGGCATATACAGCACTATACGCTTGTGTATATAGTATTATATTTTTCTGTATTTGTTTCTTTTCACTTATATTTCACTTGTTTATTTGTTCCATTCTAAATTTAAATAAACAAAGGACATGGTAAGCACAATGATATAATAATATTTGTCTCAAGTAAAGGAATTGTAATTTTTGTAAAAAAATAAATCAATCACCTTTATTAATACACATTACATTTTAGAATACAACATTTGTAAATGCAGAATTAGAATTCGCGCACTCCCGATGTAATAAGGCCACATCTGCAAAATTACAACTTTTCAGGAGAGTGGTTTTAAGTTTCTACGAATGAAATTAGTCGATGACATTTTATGCTTAAGTAGATTTTTTTTTTCAATAATACGGAACGAATAAGTCGTGCGCCTGGTGGTAAGCGACACGCATTGCATTGCCACTCAGAGCTTTAAATCGCAAAGATCTTAGGGTACTGCCACTGCGCCCGTGCCACGGGAGACATAAGTTGACGAGTCCCATGTGCCTGTAATTTCACCAGCACCCTTACTCTTGCAAACCGGAATGCATAATGCTCACATTACTGCTTGGCGACAGAAATAGGTAAGGTGGCAATACTTCCCTGGATGAACTCTTTCACAAGGAGCTCTACTGCTACCAAAATATGAAAAGTTATAAAATTTCACATATACGTAATTTGCATCATGTAGTGTTTCCAATACTTCCTATGTGGCTTTTTGGTTTTGTTGTACCAAAGGTACGATTTTAAATTAAATCTTTATTTTAACAAATCGTCGACGATGTTTAGGCATCGATAAATTTCATAAAATTCTACGATACTTCTTCTCTAGTTGCGGTAATACCGCAGTATCCTATTTATTATCGGTTCCGACAAGGATTTGTCGACATTTCACGGTCTTAGCGCAACGAGATGTATGGCCAATCTGTGAGTGTGTTAACTCTTTCAAGTTATTTCTGGTGGAAATCATAATTGTTATGGTACCAAGTGACGGATGGAATAAGTTGTGCGCCTGGTGGTAAGCGACACACCTACACCAATACAAAATGCAAATACAAAATACAAAAATATTTAGTACTCGCCACAAAGGTAAAGTACAAAAATATTGATACAACAATAACTTAATATTAAAAGATTCCTTTGAGAAAGCTGGAGTTTGCACTAGGAAAAAGCCTGTGTTACGATTATCCAGGCTCTAAAGAGTATGAGTATGTCATTGCTTATTTATTGAGATTGCTCTGTGTGTGTGTGTGTGTGTGTGTGTGTGTGTGTGTGTGTGTGTGTGTGT
>NW_020654466.1:13659634-13673162 GCF_003589595.1 Hyposmocoma kahamanoa | reverse complement strand
TGTGTGTGTGTGTGTGTGTGTGTGTGTGTGTGTGTGTGTGTGTGTGTTTCTCTCTCTGTATATGTGTGTGTGTGTGCGCGCGCATGTTACCTACATTTTAAGCTTTTAAACCTTAGGAATTGGTGATAATGGTTTCTGTACTATCGTAGTCCAGTTTGGCGAGACAAGCGGAGAGTGTTAGTGTAGTATTTTGTACGTAGCTTCCGAGAAAGTATAAATGTCTCTGTGCGTACATAAACTATAAGCCATTGCCACACTGACAGAACCTTACATGAGGCATACAACTCAGATATCGCGAAACTATGGGGAAGATTCCAGTCTACTTTAAGCACCGCTCTTTGTGCTCGTTCTGCAATAGTTGCAGGTAGCCAACAGTACCTTTATGAAGTATTTTCCTACCATTTAGCTTAGAAAAAAGGATTTTCTATTTTTAAACTATATAAAATTTCTTTTAGCGTAACCTGAAATAGATTAAGAAGGATCTTATACGCTCACGCGATGCGCTCATCCTACCGCAAAATGGCGGCTATTTGGTTTCGCAAATTAGAAAAGGATTCAGTTTAAATACAAGTTTTTATAAATAAAAATTATTATTCTGCATTGCTAAATATATACCCTCCGTACTACAACAAAAACATCTCAAATAAAATGCAGTAATACACCGCAAATCCTGCACTTAAAAAGCACTAATGAAATTTTTGGTGTACTTGGGTAAATATGATAATATTCCGTTTGAGTGGTTCTAACGTTTACCATGAAATTACTCCTTAAAGTATAGTTTATAAACATTTATATTCAGGGTAAACTTAAAAAACGCTACTTACGGTATTTTTTCAATAAATAAACACCGAAATCACCAGCCCAAACAATAACACACACGATTGTCGTGACGTATTTTTGAAGTTGTTTATTTTTTTTAAACGACAGACCCAGGCATTAAAAACTTTTTTTGAGTAGTTACCGAAATAGCAATTAGTATTAGTTCTTTTACCTGTTATAACTTCGATATCCGATAAATCGGTATAAAATCATCACCGGCACCTCTAGGTGTGGTATGCGTCTACGGCTGCATGTATCGCGTGAGCGGTTAAAAAAGACACCGTAAAATGTCACTTTTTTCTTTTGTTTTTATGATGCTAGGTTAAAGGACGAATAAGTTGCAGTGGCACTCAGAGTTCGAAATCGTAAAGCTCTGAGCACTTCCACTGCGCACGTCACCCTGAGACATAAGTTTTAAAGTTCCATATGTCTGTCATTTTACCAGCGTTCTTACCCTTCAAAATTGAAACGCAGTAACGCTCACATTGCTGCTTAGTGGTAGAAATAGGTATGGTGGCATTACTTCTTACCAATAATTTTAACACTACGTTTTTATTTTAATTAGTCGTATCATCATCAATATCAAGACGTTCTTGTCCTAGGCTTTCTCAATGGATCATTATTTTTGTTGCTGATACATTCATCTGCATGCAGAATTCGCCTTGATAGATACAGTCAGCGTTAAAATACCATTTAAATTCAAAAGATAGTGATGAGTGATATTTTGAGCACCCTGCGTGTCGCTTACCGCCTCTTAAAAACTCTGAACGCATTAGTGTACATATCGAATATTGGTAATAACATCGTTTTAATTTAATAAGGTAAATTGCCCTTTATAACAAAATTTAAAGTGTTAAACACATCGAATTGAATTAACCGATAAAATCTGAGTTACCACACAAAGTAATCTTAGGAAATGGTCCTGCTGCCAACGCAGAAGTAGTTGCAATATCATCTACAAAACTAGTTATCTTCACAATCCAGAAGGTGTAAAAACTCCTATAGTAATATTCTATGATGCGTCAATATAGCTTTTAATCATTCTGATGTAATTTTCTTTGTCACAAAAATAATAGAATACAAGACGATTTAATATCCTAATGTATAATACTTTTCATCTCCACTATTAAATTTAAAATGGTAATTGACAAGCTTTTATGTAAAATAATACATATAAAATAATTTTAATTAAGAAAAAACAATCATTTTATAAAGCTGCACGCGTATGCCGTATACCAGGGAAAATGCTACAGTTAATTGAATAATTCAATCACTTAGATGTCCAATGTGGTCTGGGCGGTCTTCATTACGCTCGTTAAGGTATTGTATGCTGTATGTACTTACGAGAATGGTTTAATTTATATTTCTGCAGAGTTTGCAGTGAAAAGCAGTGTATTTTATTTTTGTTTTCCATTAGAGCGACATCTTCTGTTCATTTTTAATAACACAATAATAAACATCTAATAAATAGTTACAACAAAAGTATATTGTTTATATTGTGACGACTTTGGTGGCTCAATGGTTTATACTGTGGGCGCTGGATGAGGAGGTCCCATGTTCGATTCCCGGTAGGATCAAATTGGGAATGTATTTTTCTAAATTGGTTCGGGTCTGGGTGTTCTGGGAAGTGTCCTAGAGTGAATTCCGTTGCTCTGGAATTCCCTAATTTGAGGCGGTTGGTGTGGTTGTTTGGCACTATTATATTCCACATGAAACCATGAATGTATTTTGAAAGAAAGAAACTTCTTTAAAAAAAATTTTTTTTTCAAAAAACTTTGAAAACACAAAAAAATTACGGATGTAAATGCGATGAAACATTTTGCTATACGCGCATGGAATTGTATTAATTAGGTCGCACTGCCCGTGACCACGGCCAGTACAACCACACCGAATCGGATAGTAGGTAGGCGTCCCTATTAAATTGTTTAAGAGCCTTTATCCCCGTTTTGTAATGTTCATGTGTTTTATTGTGTTAAAAACCCGTATTAAAAACACCAACAACAATAGGCCGGCTGCTATATACGTAAACTCAGTGATTGTTTCATCAAAGTAATTTAACTGCCTCCGTGGCCGAACGGTTACCATGCCGGACTGCCACGCAGAGGTCCCGGATTCGATTCCCGAGCCGGGAGAAATATTTTTATGGTCTAAATTTATTTCTCTCGTGAGTTTGGGTGTAATATGTGGATGTCTATGTATGTGTCCATGGCACCCGAGACGTAGGGTTTCCCTAGTGCGAGGCTATGCTGAGTGTGTGCGTTGTTATAAATAAAAAAGTCATAGTATAATAAGAGCAAGTAGGGCAACTCCCGCCTGTTCGAGGCGTAAATGCCTACACTTTGCTAGGAGTGTAGGATTGTTACATTATTATTTTATTTGAACTGACAAATACTAAACATAATTTGAATAAATTAAGGTATTCACAGCAATACACTTCAGTTCTATATTGAAATAACCTTTGTTAAATGCGTAGGTACTTACGTATTACTATTTTATACGATTGATTATGTAATGATTATGAAATGGAAATGAAATGCTGAACAATTCTGAATTGGAGGCACTCATATTCAACCTAGCACATACACAACAATAAACACGTCTGCTATTTGACGTAATTTTGAAACACAGAGCGACCGATTCAATTCTATAAATTAATCGCGGATGTGACGATCCGCTCTATGCTATGCGAGTGTACCACGAGATTATGCGAATATGCAAATACAAGCTGTGCAGCCAAGTTTGTGTGGAGCTATCAGGTCGCCATATCAAAAGGCTGATATGTATCAATTCTTAGAAGATATACTATATAAATTTTATTTATTTTTGATAGGCAATAACTGGGTATTCCTAAACGCTTTACATAGTGGAGGCTTCTAGAATGAAGTCCCCTTGCTTCATAGACATTTATTATCGTTTTATGTTACAACGACTTTCATCGATATTAAGTACTGATTATTATTATTATTTTATTTTAATTATTCCAATTATGAATTTGTATTACAATTTTTTCAAATTTTTTTTTATTTTTTACAGTTACTTTTTTTTTATGTTTTATAATGTACATAATTCTCACTTGATACTAACATATGCACGCTACATTCACCTCACAATGTTTTTGTTTTTGATGCACCGCAAAGCGCTACCCTCGAAGGTGGTGGCTGAAAATCAGTGCCTTTTTTTTATTTATAATTTACTCTATTGTATTGTTGTGTGTGTGATGCAAGACAATAAAAGTTTTATCTATCTATCTATCTAAATAATCTACAATGACGTGAACTGATGCTAGCCATAGTTTCTTTGCAATCGGCTTGTCACGAATAAAGACAAAAGTTAGGTATTGTATGTATCAATTATTAGAACTTTTACTATTAAAATATTCAACTGTGGAGTAAACTCGTGTTACAGACACTTTTATCACAGACCTATTGTTGTCAGCTTGTCACGTCTATCAGACAAACGTTATATGTAAATCAATTTTTTAGAAATATTAGTCTTTAATGGAGTTAATGGTCCTTTTAACGCAATGAGGTTGTCACACTTATATTGTCGATAATCTACCAATTAGCATTTTGATTCATCATTTATTGTGTGAAAAGCTAATACAACCTGAATATGGCTATTTGACAAAAGTAGGTTGGAAATGAAACTACTTTTTCGGATTTAAATCGCGTATGAACGTTTTTTCAAACAAACGAACGTATAGGGTCCATTACAGGTCCCATGGTTACGGCTGACTGAGATGGTAAAGTCATTAATCAGTTATGTCTAAAATTAATGCACACCACCCTATTTTGTAATATTGTCACAAAAAATTAATTTAAACAATACAAGTGCCTACATGGCCGAACGATCACCTAGCTGCCCGAACACACAACGATCCCGGGTTCCATTCCTGGGCCGAGAGAAATTATTATTAAATTAAATTATCTCGTGAGTTTGGGTGTAATTTGTGGTTGTCGATGTGTGTGTCTATGGCACCTGTGTTGCAAGGGTTTTCATAGTGCGGAGGTACAAGTGTTTGAGTTATTATTTATTTAAATAACTTATTTTTTATTTACCAAAGAATATTCCAATTTGCGCAACATACGTCTTACGAAAGAATTGTTTAGTTTTATTAATATTTATTAATGTAATTTATTAATTAAAATTAAAGTAAAATGTGTACTTGCTTATTTTTATAAATTTTCTTGAAATTCGTGCTGTTTTGTTATAAGTGTGGTGTAATTTTCGTGACCATTTTGGAATTACATCTGTATTTCAATTGATATCTGGGCTGTGGCGGAATATCCGTTTGACATGTGGCGATGTGGGTTATAGTCGTCCGTTTGACATGTGAGTCTATTATTGATTTGTACCTTAATTTTCTTGTATTATATTGTACGTCGAAGTCGTTCGTGTGAACGTTTCCAACAAACGTGAATATATCTGGATAATTACCTTTTCCAATAACAGGACATTATAATAAGAATCACGAGTATTTCTTCGAAAATAGGGATAGCACTAAACAAATACACTCTGACTTGGCAGAGTTGTGGGTCGTACCGAAATTGAACAAGATTTTCTCCTCCCAAGTAAATCTTTATAGTTTCCAAATCGTAAAATTCGAGATAATTTTTTTAAGTCTCCTAAGTTAACGACGTATAACAGGTAATCGGAGTAGATGTATTTTTATTTATTTTTTTAATCGAAGAAATAAAAGCAAGATACAAAACGAACTTTAGTAACAGAGCTCCTTGTGAATGAATTCATCCAGGAAGTTAATGCCGCCAAGCAGTAATGTGAGAATTACTGTGTTTCTGTTTTGAAGCGTAAGAGTTCTGGTGAAAGGAAAGGAACATACGACTCGTCAACTTATGTCTCAGAGTGACGTGTGCAGTGACCGTGCCGCACAGATCTCTACGTCTTAAAGCTTTGAGTGGCTCTACTACTGCTATGGAGAGGCGTCTCGTTTACCACCAGGCGCACGGCTTGTTCATCCCGTTACTTGGTGTCATATAAAAAAGAATTCGATTTTATAATTTCAGAGTTGTAATAAAAACAAAGTTGCATATTTTTATAAATATTAAATAATTACAAATTTGTACTGCATACTACATATACTGTTGCCTAGTAGCAAAGGCAATTTAAAAATGCACACTAACGATTTCGAACAAATCGAATAAAACTGACTATGTGACTTCCTAACATCGTCATCCCACCTTTTTATCGCCTTTTCACCGGTTCCTGGCCACTCGTTTTTAAATTTTGAATCGTTCTTTAATAATTTCTTTTGCCTCGCCATTCTGATTTTTTCATTCTTTCGTTCCATCGTCACTCTCTGCTCGAACGCGGCAGCGTACAGTGTTGTTTAAATTTCAATTGCATCTAATTTTGATTCCTTTATCAGACTTATAATAGCTACTACTGATCATGTACCAATTTTGATAACAATTTGTAAGAACTACTGTTAATCATGTGCCAATTTTAATAGCAATCTGTAATTCAGTACAACTCGGCCCTTTTGGGGTAAGTGTCTACTTACCCATAAGCATATCCGTAAGTAATCAAGTTAGGGAGTGTTTTGTAGTATTGTACTTGCTTTTTTTTATACCTTTTTTTGTTACAGCCTCTTTTTTCTCTTTAACATCACCTTGTAATAAATTTCCGGGGACCTGAAGTTTTCTTATTTTATTGCCGTGAACCTGGTCACGGCTCATTAGGGTTTACAAGCTTTTCAAAACTACATTACTAGGTGAGTTCGACATGTTTCACGATAGTGAATTAATTATGAAACATAAGAAGAAATGTAGTTCTTCGGAGCCACTAACTGCTTGACTCGTGTCGCTGCAATTACATGTTGTTGAGAATGAGACATTGTGTACCACAAACACAATGCAAGTCGTTATTGGCAGAGTTGTAACAAGATTGAATCAGTGTTCGTAAACATGGTCAGAACTTCAATTTGATGTGCTGTTTCTGGCCAAGTAATCTACAGTTAGCTTTACGTTGCAAGGGTTTCCTTTCAGACTTTATCAAATACATTGTTTAGCTTTACCGGCAAAGTTTTAATAAGATGAATCATTCTACTTTCGCACAAGACCTACTTGAACGGGCATGATATTCGCATTATCTAATTGTGTACTTATTGCACGATATTACGGGATCTTCCTTTATTTATTTATTTTATTAACCGACTTCAAAACGGAGGAGGTTCTCAATTCGATTGTATTTCATTGTATGTACATATGTTACGCGATTACACCGGCACATTTGTGAACCGATTTTGATAATTATTTTTTGCAGGGAAGAGGGCACCTCAGTTACATTTGAAGAAAATATTTCACCTCTAAGGGTGGCAAACTAGAGGATGAATTTGCTTTGCACACTTTGGCAAATAGATGTAATTGTAATAAAGTAACCGATAAACAAACATTTGAGGTTGTTTATTTTAACAAAAAAGTTATAATTATTAATACAAAGATCGAACACTCAGAAAAAAATCCTTCGATCCGGCTGTATTCGAACCGACGTCTTCTAGCTTACCGTGTCAGACGCTATACCAACTAAGCCACGGAACGAACCAGTGGACCTCACGAATTTTTCTATGTGCTTGCGTCGTGTCTTTGTATTTGTTTTTCAACGACTTTTTAGTCGTAGCGCCATCTATGAGAAATCTATGAATGATTTATCACCCAGTTAGTACCTTTACAGTTACCAGACCTGGCGAGAGATGTCGCTATTCGCCGTATTTTAAATTTTTATTGAATTGATATTCAATTATTTAGATTTTTCACAGATAGCTTTTTCTTTGTATTAATAATTATAACAAACTAGTGGAGTAATTTCACAAAAAATAATTGAATATCAATTGAATAAAAATTTAAAAAAGTTATAATTATTCATTTACATTGCAAAGTTGCAGTTAAATTAGCCAACCCGTTTATCCGAATTTATATTATTAATGCGAACGCAACAGACAAAGTTTTCCAAAAAACTGCGCAGTGGAAATAAAATAATTCGAATGTATAATAGAAACGTCACATCATCAGAGTAATTTCTCATTAATAAATAACAATTCGCACTAGAAATACAATTATTGAAATTTCATTGGTAAAATTAACGCAAGAGCGATAAAAATTGATATTTTATTTGACGACCTCCGTTCGAGTGGCTTGCCGGTTTTCATGATGTCGCCATCTCTGGTTGCCTCGGGTCTGGGTGTTCGTGGTACCGTCGTAGCTTCCAATTTCTATAACACAATTACTTTAGTTACTAATTTTAGTTGCAATAGAGCTCCTTGTGAAAGAGTTCGTCCAAGGAAGTACTACCACCTTACCTGTTTCTGCCGCCAAGCAGTAATGTGAGCATTACTGCGTTTCGATTTCGTATGGTAAGAGTGCCGGTGAAATTACAGGCACATGTGACTTATCAATTTATGTCTCAGGGTGACGGGCGCAGTGGCAGTGCCGATCTTTCGAGTCTCCGATCTTTGCGGTTTACTGCAACTGTTATGAACAGGGGTGTCGCTTACCACCAGGCCTTCGAGTTGTTCGTCGCGTCACTTGCTATTATATAAAAAAAAATTTTGGCATCCGAGCAAAATAAATAATTTTGTCTTCGAATTCACAATGGGCAACAAAGCACATACGACAGCGGTAATTATTGAAATCTCTATAAACTAAATTTAGATCTAATATTAATACTAATGCTTGGCTAAGACCATCCGCAACCAAATAATTGTTGTCTGCAAACTTATGTATGTTAGTTCTTAGTCACTTTGTTAGTTGTAATTTGGCCAGCTCTGGATGCGGGTTCCTGCGTTTTCTTGTTTGCACGAACTTTAATGTCACTGAAGTTAGTTTGACTAACGACCCCGGTTAGGGCAATAAATTATTGGAGTATATTCTAAATAGGAGCTATGCGATAAAGTTGTGACTGTTAACAGCGTTATTTGGAAGTTTGATTTTCTCTTTCTCTTGTTTTGGTTCCAAGTTTCGTTTTGTTCTCTGAAGTTTGGTTTTACTTAGTTTTTATTCGCATACTTTGCTTTGTAAATCAAGTTATTGTTTATTTATTTATTTATTATATGAATCAGACAACTATGGACCATACAATATATATTTTAAGGACTAACATACATATAATATAATATAAAAAATCATTGACTGTTAGGTCAATGTAAACAGTAAATAACTAATCCACGAATTACACTTACCGGCGACGCGAGGCGCAATTTGGTGTCATGTAACCGGCCGCGGAATCGCCGACACACGGCACTCTTCGACCAAAACTCCTCCTTTATGAAGGTCGGCACAAGTTTGGTCGACACATTCACCACAAACGAATTAAAATTGTGGCGAGGACTCCAACCGCTCTACCCTCAGGGTCTATTTGGTTTGTAGTCGGATGTACTCCACTATCTATCTCTGTCGTCGGTATGGCCGGACGCAGCAAAAAGTTTGTACGATATTATTAAAAATGTCTAAATATTTATGGCCAAATGCACATTTCGTATTTTTAATTTTATAGGCTTTAAAAAGTAGATTGTTGCATTTGTACGATCCTCGTTGGAAAATCGTCTGCATCGCATCTTACGCGCGTTTGAATCGATTCTATAACGACAACATCGCGTTGCAAGGCTGAGAAAACGGATGGGGAAGGGGCGCGTGCTTCAATGCGCCGCTCCGTCACAGTGTTGCCGCGTAAAGCGTGTATGCACACGATATATTTTATGGCGGCACATCACATTTCTAGTTGTATTCGCTATTGGCGTTTGATGTAGTCGGAAAAAATATTTGACGTATAGACAAACATGCAGATATTGACAAATAACCATCACATGGAGCCAAATAAGGCGTTAATATAATGAATATCATAGTATGGACGGTTTCCTTGCGTATTTGCCTATTTGGCCTCTTTAATGTACGTCGAGAAACCGACTAGGGCGCGGAACGCGAGTTTGGTGTTTGCTCTATTTGTCGTATAGATAAACAAGGCAAATACTTTGTCACACGTGCTATTTACACATGGTGATTATTTGCCAAATATATCAAATACGCAAATACAAATAGCCATGTGAAGTGCCACCATTATATGCGCGCTTACGGTGCTACTGAATTTATGGACGTGTGCAAAGGTATATTGCCTGCGACTGAATCTCGTTTGAATCGCATTAACGTGTGTCATCTGTGGGTAAAAATACTCGTGTGCATAGGGTTTAAAATTTTATTTACACAGTCAGTTCTCAAATGATCTAAGTGTACAACTAAACACAGTATGATATAATTATAATGACCGATATTATGACAGTAATACGAGAGTTCCTTGTGAATGAGTGCGTTCAGGGAAGTACTGCTACCTTATTTATTTCTGCTGCCAATCAGTTAATGCTCACATTATTGCGCTCAGGATTTAAAGGGTCAGGGTGCTGCTAAACTTACTGACACATGGGACTTGTCAACTTATTTGTCAAGGTGACGGGCGCAGTGGCAGTGCCCCTCAGATTGTTGAGACTTGAAGCTCTGAGTAGCACTGCAACTGTCGGCTGGTGTCATAAAAAAAACTTATGACCATAATTTAACTTATGTGAACAATGTTAATTAGTTGTAAAGCGGAATTTCTTTAACAATATACAAATTAAAGATGTCGCGGTTAAGGTACAGTCAACAGCACATCAATATAAACTTTTGTTCGAATATTGCTTCCAGTGAGGCGATTTGTACATCATCGTATTTCATTTAAGAGCGCAATACTTGACGTGCGTAGCGCTCTTCATCTTTGTCAGCTACAACTTCTTGTGAATGTATATGAGAGAGCCTATGACATGCACTAAGCAAATGTAAGGAGGACCTTGTAGAACTCCACACTTTCACTTTTCTACTTAACATTCGTTTCACCTTTAAATAATCCACCTTGCAGGACGACTAGGTATTTGTTTGCTAAATGTTATTTTCAACAGCATTTATTCAACCAAAATGTTTCATTGTTAAGACTCAGCTATATTGTTTTGCAATAAATCACTAAGTATTTCTCTTTGATAAACCGAAGGCGAGAAATATATATTTTCTCTTAACAACGTGGCAAAACGGAAGCGGCAACGTCGGAAATCGAGTGCTGTGCAGTGCTTTTATTTATTTCAACATCTCCTCTACACATCCGGAGCAACGATTTGTTGTATCTGATGATAGTCTTTAATATATAGAGCGTTGCAGATTACATGATACGCTCGGTCATGTTATTCTTATGGATAAAAACACAGATAAAAACAATAGCAGTACCTTAAGCGTCGATTACTATAGAAAATTGAAAATACTAAAATAAGATTTTACGATCGTATGAAACATTACCATAGATAATATTACAAGTGCAATTATGATTTTTGCATTCCAGAGGAGCAAAATAAGTCATGTTTCTGCGATTTGCCAGTTACCATGACTGCCACGCAGAGGTCCCAGGTTCGATTCCCGGACCTGGAGAAATATTTGTATGGCCTCTCGTGAGTTTGGGTGTCATTTGTCGTTGTCTATGTGGGTGTCAATGGCACCCGCGACACAGGGTTTTTTCCCTAGTGCGGGACTACGTCGTGTGTGTGCGTTATTTATTATTATGATTTACTTATTATCGAGGTTCTGCGCGAGATAATTGACATGATCATGACGTTCAAAGGGAAATTGGCGGACTGAGCTTAAGTATGTGGAACTTCGCGTACTGTTGGCACTCGTACTACACAAACTAAGCACTTCTACCGTATTTATTGTTCAGTGATAAAAACAATATCTCGCCACCTTAGCTTGAAAATAACGGGTGGGAATTTTTACACAGTATGTTTTTACTGTAAAAAATAATTCATATATAAGCATATATGTGGAAGGAGCTTTTTGATGTAAGCTCAAAAACAATAGGTATTTGGTATAATACTATCCAACTCAAATCGTGCGATACTCCTTGGACCTACGATTACTAAATATAAATTATTTAGTATTACCATAACGTTTTGACTCCGGACACAATCCGTTAAATAAGTTTGCGTATGTGATGAAAAAAAAGAGTCACCAAATTAAATATGTGACGTCATTGAAGGCGTATATCATATACTGATTGAGTGTAAACGAAATGATTCTTTTAGATTTGATGTAGCAACTGCGTGTTATATAATTTGTAACACATAATTATAATTTAGACTAGTTGGGGGATGCAACAGCGTCTTGGCTTTTCCTTTATCGTGGGAAGCCGAGATGCTATGTAAATTGACAGAGAGAGTCTCCAAGTTAAGGCAATTATTATAACCTGCTTCAATACTCTTTCTACTTTACTAAATAATTATACGTACTTTGTGACAGAGCTCTTTAAATAAAGATAATAAATAATAGATATAGCTTAATTACTTAAAATGCTTAGTGCAATGTTTAGTATACTTTACACCACATTTTTATCTTCTTTAATTTCAAGACCAAAACATTACGAGAAATCACATACGAGGTGAGTAAATACTCACGGGCAAAGATTCGAAGATATTGTGAGATATGACACGTTTTCATAAGCTTGCTTTGATTGTCTTTTTTTGCAATTACTTCTTCTATAGATATTCTATTTTCGTGTTCATTCACTAGTAAACTACTATCGATTGGGGTTATTCTAGGTATCTCGATTACTTATTCTGTAGAATAATCCCTCTGAATACATTGTTATGTGTAAACTTAACTCTTTCACTTTCTTTGAACTAAAAATTACCGCTCGAGCTCTTAGTTTTTCGCGATTGTTACACATAGGAAATGAAACTATTTTTCCGGCTTTAAATCATGTCCCATGGTCACGGTTAACTGTCAATCATGACCATGGGACCTGTAAACGCCCCGAAACGTTGGTTTGTTTGAAAAAACAAATATACGCGATTTAAATATGGAAAAATAGTTTCATTTCAAATCATTCATCATTCAATCAATATTACCGCTTACAAAAATGTCACCACTTTTATTGCCGTAGCAAAAAAAGTAATGGTTTATTTTCTCAAAACAAGGAAAATAGATTTTATGTTACAATACTAACCATGTTAAATGTTGTATCGCTTGTTGCAATTAAATATGTATTACAGCTCACCAGGCCCTCAGTCTCTCAGATATTAAATAAAACCAATACTGTTAAATAAAGACCAGTAGCACTTATATTGATGAACATAAAATGTTCAACGTATGGAAATCATTGATTTTTGTCAGTATGTTGTTGATACTTGCCTATTTTTGCCGCCAAGCAGTAATGTCAGCATCACTGTCTTCTGGTTTTGAAAGGTAAGGGTATTAGTGGAATTGCAGGCACATGGGACTTGTCAACGTATGTCTCTGGGTGACGGGCGCAGTGGCAGTGCCCTTCAGATGTTTCCGATTTAAAGCTCTGAGTGGCACTGCAACTGTTATGGACAGGAGTGTAGTTTACCTCAGGTACACAACTTGTTCGTCCCGTCACTAGACATTATAAAAAAAAAGTTGTCTATGGAAAAGCACTAGGCAGCAACTACAAAGAAAACATTTGGAAATCGCACAGTAAAGCCCGTAATTGGTTTTCTGGGATCCATTTAGCGAAACGGGTTACTTACCCGTTACCCGTACTATCCGTATTCAAATATGTAATTTTACGGTGAACGCTGTTACTGTCAATGAACGAATTAATACGTATTACGATTCCCGGGTCGGGAAAATAGTTTGAGTGTAATTTGTGTGTGTGTGTGTGTGTGTGT
>NW_020654466.1:13630760-13659624 GCF_003589595.1 Hyposmocoma kahamanoa | reverse complement strand
GAGTTTCCCTAGTGCGAGGTTTATGAATGTGTGTAAGGCATAACTATTTGACTATTTTTCAGGCACGCCAAAAATAGGCAATAAATTTGATAATAAAAGTCGTAGTGATCGTTACGATAAAACTCGTTGAAGGTCATGTTTTAACGACCTTTAAACATAATCTGAATGTCACGTAATACCATTTGGCGTGATACTTATAGCTTTAAATCACAAAGATCTGAGGGGCATTTCCACTGCACCCGTCACTCGTAATTACACCAACACCCTTTAAGCCCGGCAGAAATAGGCAAGGTCACCGTACTTCCCTGTACGAACTTTTTCATAATGAGCTCTGCTTCTACGAAAAGTATTGAATTCATATTACAGTTTTCTAAATCACAGCAAATTATAAAATACTTTGTTACTCCTTTATTCACAAAAAAAATCAAATAATAAGTTTAAATTAACGAATCTTTGTATTGCTAAAATTTTTAAGGTTTTACTTGAGTTGTAATGTTTCATAATTCGTTTTAAATTGTTATTTACGAATTTGTTTTTTTTTTTAAGTTTCTAAGTAGTAAAGTATTTCTTATTAGGGAAAAGGGTTTTTTGGCATAGGATTTACGTGTTTTAGTTTTTTCGCTATAAATCAGTAATTACTGCCTATAAAGTTACATGAATTAGAGAAGACGTGTGTTATTTTCTCATCTATCGAATGGAGTAAAAAAAAATGTAAAGTAACAGTAGTGGCCTAAATGATCCTTATTACTCAAATCGCAAGGTATAAAATCCTTCCTCGCCATTTGGTATACAAATACAATAGAGTTTCATCTGAGTTCGGTGTCGAGACGACGCCATAGTGTCGCTAAGTGACATTCGTCGAGGTGCCAATTAGACCCTACCCTTGCTCGGTATATGCTCATAGCTGCACGACTAATTAAGGAAGCACTATTAGAACTCTAGCATATACCTACTTAAAATTACTATGCTCTTATATTTAGACAGGTTCTTCTTCGTCGCATTCTTTATTGCTGAAGAACATGTCGGTCTTGTAAAGCATTTACTATCTTATTATTCGGCGTTTTAGAGACACACGGTGTCCACAATGTTTTTAACCGACTTTGAAAAATGGAAGAGGTTCTCAATTCGACTGTATTTTGTCTTTGTGTGTATTAATTGAGTGGATTTTGATGATTTTTTTGTTGGAGAAAAGGTTTCTTAGTATTGGTCTTATTGAAATTTGAAGAAAATATTCTACATCTAACTGTGGCAACTCGGGGATGAATCTGGTACCTATCGCGCACTTTCCGTTAACCGGCTTCAATACAATTTGCCAAATAGATATAATTCCAATAAAAAAGTCGATAAGGAAACTTTTGAGGTCAGTTTTTTTTTAATAAAAAGATTGTAATGGTACTGTAGTGTCCTAGAATTACACGGTATTTCTAACACACAACTGTTTTCATACATAATTTAAAAAAAAAGTTTTAATCCATAAAATTAGACACCGTCTGTCTTTAGGTTGCGTGATGAGTTAATAATTTGGTACGGACAACGGCACACCAGACTACACATTTTTGTTCGAAAATCGCCTCCAGTGCAACGGAACAAGATACGTCAATGTGTAGCTTGATGTGCTGGCGTGTGTACATTGTCTAGAATTGTCTGTACTATGGGGATCTGAGCAACGGAACTAATTCCTGACTAAAATCGGAGTCTTACTCCGAACACCTAGAACCAAATTAGAATTTAACAGAATTTGACTACGAATTAAATTTAGATTTTAACTAAAATTGAATAGAATCGATAATTGATATTTATCTAGTCGCCAATTAAGCTCTTACATCGTACCGCGACTAGCCACGTGTGTAGCCCTAGCAAGATAACCATATTTTATAGTACGTTAAAGATAACCCTACGTCGATTAAGCGTGTGAACGTTTAATTATACATAATTTTGATTGTGTATATATTTTTCTTGTCTGCGATAATGTATCACTATTAGAGTCATTTTGCTATGTATAAAAAGAAAAGATTAAAAACTATTGGTATTTTAATTTAAAAAAAATCGATATATGACAAAAATTGGTATTCCTTACGTTACAAAACCAAAAAATATTGAAATCTCTTCTTGGGATTTTTAATTATAACTATGAATGTTAGAAAGTCAACTTTATGTAATATAATTTATAATAAAAACGGAGAATTAAAAAACAAATTGGTCTCTAAGGCTCATAGGACAAGTGTTCGACTTGAGCTTTGCGCAAATGGGGTTTCTTACATTTGTCGCACATTAACTTGTCATCGTTATAATTTTTGATAGACAAAAGGCACATTTCCTTCTGTTTGACTCAGGTTTAATTTATTATCGCTAATAGACCAATTGAGACTGAAAAAAAAAAGCAGCCGTTGTAGCTTAATGGTTTGACCTACTGCCACTCAATCAGACACCATGGGTTCAAATCCAGCCTCGCACCTCTGAGTTTTTCCGAATTTATGTGCAAAATTTTATTTGAAATTTATATTTAGCGTCGAAGAAGGATCACAACCTTCGGGAAACGTGTGAAGTTCCTAACCCGCCTTGGGCCAATGTGGCGGACTGTTTGATGGTGTCGGCTGCCTGATTGGGTCGGGGGGTGGACTAAAACTCTAGCATGAGAAGAGACCCGTAAACAGCAGTGGGACGTACAAATAGCGAACTTAGCCCATGATCTTCGATGTCACTTTGTACGTCGTCTTGTAAAATATCTTCATCTCTTTCACTATCAGACCATTCGACCTCTTCGTCACTCAAATAAACAAATAAAACCTAATCACGTCATTTTGTTGTAATAACATAGCCTGTACAAAAATTATAATTTGTAATTAAAAATATATAATATTTATTCGCACATAAATCATGAAAACCTATTGACTGCACGATAACACCAAAGTCAAAAACCAACGCAAAAGATAACCATACGTCACTTTGACGTATGGTAGGTATATTATTTACATAAGTAGAGTCTCTTACACACAGCGACACCAGTGTCTTCTGCAAGCTCTGTGGGTCGACTGAGTTGGCAGGAACGGCTGGTGCACTGGTGCTTAATACGAAGGAATTATACCGATTTTTCAAAATCGAATACGTCGTTTCGACGTAGGTTATCTTTCTAGGGATAGATATGTTTATATTTTCCAATGTAGATATTCTCTGTTTAAAATAAGGTATCGTACCACAATTAGTTTGTTAGAGTCAACAACAAACAAATTCAATAAAACTTTTTTCATAATAAACGGGGTTCGAAGTGATAATTTATCTTGATAAGTATTTGATAACCCCGATAATATGGATATATATCTAATTAATTTGAACAACAAACTGCTACTACTAGAAATGTTGTATTTGTATACGAGGCTCATCCCAACGTGCCAAATAAAGATCTAAAAAAAATTACAAACCATTTATTTACCACACCCAAAAATAATACGAAACATAACATGATAAAACAATACTAGCGAAACCACAACAGTGCGTGGAAGGAACAGGCTCAGTTTAATCCTTGTGGCTGTGTGCCACGCAGTACTGATTTTCAGCCTGGCCTTGTTGACTCATTGTTTTTCTAACATAATCAATTCAATAACACCAACGTCACGATAAACATCGAATGTTAATAATTCTATCTGTTGGAGTTATTGTAATAACATTTAATAAATTATTTAAAAAAAATGATGCGACTATGACTACGTACGACCAATTTACGTTTATTATATAATAATAATAAAATGATAACAATAAAAAAATTATACCAGACAATATTCTGAATTTGACCTACGCTCGCTGCCTGTCCACTCTGTTTCTAAACTAATAACACAGTCTATCTCAATTAAATTAAATTAAAATGACATTCTTCCCGTTTTATATCCCATACGAAACAAAATCATTTTCCCAAAGATTTTTCTACGCGCTTACTGTTTATTTAGTTTTCTCATTGCTTGTCATTTTTGTCAAAAAATCAAGAGACAAAACTAGGAATTAACGTGAATAATTATCCAGTAATTATCATGATAATTATCAAAGACAGTAAATATCGTGATGCTACATATTTCGAACTATTGTTCTAAATGTGAAAATGCAAAATCAAAGCTTTACGTTCATAAATTCACAAATAATGTCTTCTAAACTTAAACAGAAACTTATAAAACTTCTCTATATACATTTCAGTAATGCGGTATGTGTTTAACTACATCAAAAGCCCATTTATTTGAAGTTCAGAAGGAACTCAGAAAACAGGCCGGAAACATATAATTATAGTGACGTTTAAATTTTGCTAGGGCCTTCCTACATGCTTCAATCTTCTTACTCGTATTATTTTGATATTATTATGTAAAACATAACAGTTGTACTTCCAATGAAAATATTGATCACCAATACTTTTAAGTATGACGTGTCACAGGTAATGTTCTACAACAAAATTCTTTGTTGAAAATTCTATCTTTTATCACGTACATAGCGTCCAAATTTACAGTTTAAAAAACCGCTCATTAGAAAAAAGCAGCAGAGGGACATATGCATCAATAAGTTATACGCAGTCATTAAAAGCGTTCTGGACATGCTGCTTGTAACTAAAAGAGGTAACCATCACAAATGTTTTAGTGACATTGAACACAAATGCATGTAGATGCGTTAGAAATTGCATTTTTTTGTTCATTATCATCATCATATCCGCCGGCAGACGTCCACTGATGAACATGGACCTCCCCCAAACATTTCCAGACTGCCGATCGGACGCGACGTGCATCCATCGGTTACTCATCGTCCTTACCAGGTCATCCTTCCATCGTGGTCTCCATTAGAACCTTTCTGCCCCAACGGCCGCAGTTCTATGAGCTATGTATGTACCCTGCCTGCCAAATCCTTTGAGCTATGTCGGTGACTTTCGTTCTTCTACGGATCTCCTCATTTCTGATTCGATCACGTAGAGAAATGCCGAGCATTGCTCGCTCCATAGTTCGTTGAGCGACCTACGTCTCAGAGCCGTAGGTCATCACTGGCAATACACACTGCTCGAATGCTAAGCATAATGGCAGGTTATACTGTATAATCTGCCGCAGCGTGTGGATGTGGTCTATGGTACTTTCAGAAAGGGGCTGTAAGTCATCGAATCTTCACTAGACGGTTCGTGATGACTCGTGAAAACAGTTTATAAACGGCTTCGAAGGGAAATGGGTCTGTAATTCTTCAATATGGTGTTATGTCCCTTTTAGAAGAAGAGTATCACCACGCTTATATTCTACGCTTCTAGCGTAGCTCGGATGTAATTCCGTCTTCACCCGATGCCTTGTTGTTTTTTAGCTGTTTCAGACCCATCCTAATCTCGTACAGATTGATGCCCGGGATGTCCTCTGTACAGTTTTTTTCGGTTACCGGTGTCGAAATTCTTAACCAATACAATGTACCTAGGTACTAAATTGCTTCCTTGCAATCATGGGTTCTGTGTCAAAATTGCATTGCAATATTTTTTGGTAACACTGTTTCTTCATTTAATAACTACTACATTGTATTAATAAATAAAGTATAATGTGATTTTACACTATGATCCTTTCTCCACTGCGGCTCGATCAAAAAGTAAAATTCAACGCAAGTAAGTTTGACAGTGTAGGAAGGCCTTAAAGGCTGCTTACATTAAAAACTTGTCGCCTGAGGCAACTCAGCCAAAAGTTCTCAAATTATACCTTCGCTCCACAATAATTTCCGTTCTAATGCCAAAGTTGCGCACACTTCACAAAGTTTTCGCTGTGAAAGATTTCTCTTTTTTTTTAAATCTAGTTGAACCAGAATTTGCGAAAATTCAGCTTTTGATTATTATACATTTTCATTTGCTACTAATAAGTAACAATCGTTACACCAATATTGGTTTGTAACGTTACTGAAACTGCCCTATGCACTATGTACTTGTGTACATTCTCATAAAGCAATTCTGGGAAGTAGTATGGGAATTGAATATTTGTTAAACTACAGTAAAATTTATTTACTCAGATAGTAATAATGATGTGTCAGACAATCACATCAGTCATCTGGTTTCCACTAGGGAATTCCCTGTAGTATATAATATCAGTAGAGCTCCATGTGAAATAGTTACTCCATGGAAGTACTGCCACCTTACCTCTTTCTGCCGTCAAGCCATAATGTGCGCGTTACCATTTAAAGGGTAAGTAAGGGTACTGGTGAAATTACAAGCACGTAGGACTTGTCAACATTGTGTCTCAAGGTGATGGGTGCAGTGGTAGTGCCCATCTGAACTTCGTGATTTAATGCTCTGAGTAGCACTGCAACTGTTATGGATAGGCTTGTTGCTTACCACCAATCACACGACTTGTTCGCCTAGTCACTCAGTATTATAAAAAAAAACATATTATATGTTAGAAGAAAACTTTTGGTATGGGTAAGTGATTTTACATGTGAGGGATCTCCCGAATGCCATTGGCGTCATTTTGTTCAATTATTTCTAATTGAAAACCGAAATTTATAAAAATGTTATGGGTGTTGCTTTGTGTGATACGAAATCTAATTAAGATTATGATATGAGATTCTAATTAAAATGTTTTTTTTTCCATTTATGGCTGCATAAGGCCTGGCGCCTGCCGATGGATTGACTTTTTTGGGACTGAATGATTTTTATGTGACGAAAGGTAACCTTAAGGTTATGGCATTATAGTTGAAATATCAATGATAATGGTCGCAGCTACAAAAACAAAGTTGCGACATGCTTAGGAATACCGAGCCGGCCGCCTCCGAAATATGTACGGCGGCCTTGGGGATGTTTTGGTAGCCTTTGGGATGCTTCGGCAGGCTTCGGGGTGCCGAGTGTGACTATATGGGTATGCAAGGCGAGGGGAGGTAGAGATCTGAGAGGCCAGACTCGAGCAGACTGTTGCCACGGAATACTGCGGCATGCCTAAGGATGCTTCTGCATGCTTAAGGATGCCGAGTCGTCAGTCTCATCAGTGGGCCAGACCTAAAAAATAAAAAAAATCACCTAATCTGAAATTAATACTTTAAAGTACGAAGCGAACATAAATTGATAAATCCACAATAACCTCTTGGTCGACCATGAAACGCGTAAACAATAACAATTATACTATTAAATTCAATAACCCAAATTCCATTACAGAAACCACCACAACTAAAGCTTATTACTAAGCCAATAATTTGACATTCATCGCTCGTTAAGGTTCGATAGGGGTTTAAGTATTCTATGAGCTGTGGATCCCAGTTTAAGAGCACTTGACTACGGCAAGTTTCAGTCCTTGATTTGAGTATGAAATTTATAACGACCGTGTTCGGATTATGATAAATAGAGAGCCGTATTCGTATTCCGCGCGTTATTTCGAAATACATCAAATAGCAACGTTTAGATTTACTTAAATAAGAATTAGATTTATTCAAAATCAGAAAGGTTCAATTATCAGGATTTATTCCTTTTATGTAACATAGTAAGTATGTTGAATTAAAGGAACATCATGGAATTTTACATTTATGTTTAGGAAAATGAATTATACTGCGTTTTACAGTCTATATTCGTACTTCAAAGTGGAGCTCCGCCTCATAACATTCGGAACCAGCCGAGTATTTTGATGATTGTTTCCTTCCTGGATCTGGTTTAGATGACCGGCTGGATCTCCAGACCCAGATTTTTTTTTGGAAATACGTAAAAAATTTAATAAACAAGTAGGTATTTGACTATGTCGACGAGTTAAGAACGGAATTGTGGCGTATTACTTCAAATATTCATCATAATAAGATAAGAAAATCTACGCGCAGCGAACTTATCAACACGTTGAGTTGAGTATATTTTTTGTAAGACCGTTATTTAATAGTAAATACCTGAATAATTTAATCTAGCAAAACAGTTTTGCCCGCTTCTCCTCCGGTGACTCACCTTAATACTTATAATTTACCCTTTCGGCCGGCATCATAAAAATATAGAATGTTTATTTTTCACATTTTATAGGTTCGAATACCAGATAAGGCAAGAGACTTAAAAAAAGTAAGTAATACGCTATTCAAAGATTTAAAAAAATATTTAAATGGCGTTTTACTTACTTATAAAAATAAAATAATGTCATAAACTAACGTCACTGAGACACCCAGTATATTGTCATAGCGGCAAAAAAATATGTGTCAACAAAAGTTGACTTTTTATGAACCGCAATTTATCATAAAAGTAATGTGCAAAACTGAGTTTGTGATACTTGTGCGACATTACATTACTGGTATGGGTATCACATAGAGTGGATAATACCTCCCTCTCAAATCCCGCAATTATTCTATTGTGTGTTGTTGCATAACCAGCAAGTATTTTACTTTTGTACTGAATTCGGAAGAAAAGTTTTATAAGGATGAGTAAAAATAATAACCATATTGTTTTGATTTTTTGCGTTTTATTTTTAATCATTTCGGGATTTGAGAGGGAGGTATTAATTACTACTTAACGTTACGTATCTTATCTTATACTTTGCCTACTCTGATCTCTGGTGATCATAAACTGGTTAACATTTAAAAAAATTGGAATTTTTTTTTATTACGAAGTTAAATTCCTTTATTTTTGAATGTCATAGGTGGGTATTTTACGGACTTAGGACATGGCAAAATAACCTCATTGGGACATCTTAACAATCAATTAGTCAGAACTAGCCCCCATACAAAAATGACCTAAACAAACCCAACCAGAAGGTAGAAAATATACCGTTACGCTACACTATAAAAGAGGCCAGGCAAACGTGTTACAATGGTTGTTCATAGTCCTCATGGGGAATTAGTTACATAAGCAGTCTGAAGTCTGAGGCAAATTTTACCCTGGAGAATTATTATGAAAGCTTCTAGGAATTTCAAAGTATTTTTTTTATTATTAAAGTGAATGTACAACCAATCAGATACATTACATGGATAAGTAAATAAATTTCCAAAGTTGTTTCAACTAGGAAACGAACCTGGGACAGTCCCAGTGTATGAATCCCATTAAGTATCTAGAAAGCATGAAGCGAAATGAAAATGAAGGAAATATCAAATGAAATAATTCAATAATTTCTCCTAACCCGAAACATCTTAGTAAATATTTACGAGTCATAATATAACAGAATTCTATGAAAAAATCTATGTTGTTTTGCTATTGTATATATATATGTACTTAATGCACGTGACTTTACCACCGAGGGAGTTGAGATACAATATTCGTTGTTATAGCATAAGGAATACAGAGTTATATTGAAATGCAGCAAATATTCATTACAAAGTTCGAGTCTCGAATTTACCGTATTTTATTGCCACCTTAATACGTGTTAATGCCGACGCTTTTAAAATTTGGCTCTATTCCATAATAATTTCTTTGTTAATATCACTTTGTAGCACGAATTCAATACTTAATACAAAGTTTTATGGAAACTTTATCCTATTGTACTCGTGGATTTTGGCGTATTTGTTATTGTCAAAATATATATACCCAAACCGACTTTCTTTTTCTTTTCAGCACTTTCCTAATATTATGTTTTGTATTGGTTTTCCAAATACGCACAACAAAAGTAATTGCCATTATTCTTTCAGGAGGTCATCTCAAGTTTAGTTCTTTGAATTTCCTTACATAACTCTGGAAACCGTCTAAAGAAAAACGGTGAATTAAAATCAGTATCTAAAACCATAATAATACCATATTCGAAAAACATATCGCCGACATAAATACCGTCTCAATATTCCACCGATTTAAGGCTTTTAAGCCAATTGAGAACATTTCAAAACCTGCCGCATTCGCAATGAAAACTCAAGCGTTATCAAACTCTGAGAGAGATGCTCATAAATTCTAGAGGCCTTTTTGGTGTAATGCCTTTCATATTTCTCCCGAAGCACACTGCGGGTGCCGTTCAAATAAATTACAGCCATCAATAAAAATCTCAGCGAGCAGATCCTACGACTTATTTAATTTATATTCCATCAGAGCTGTATTTATCAAACATCGGCGGTCTTTTAAAAGATGTTCCGACTTTCAACTGCCAGTCCGCTTTTATCATTCTTGATGGAAATCTTTTGCGATTAATCGTGATATAATTTATTATATCGAATTTTTAACAATCGTGGCGTTTTAAATAATTTAAAAGAATTTCCAGTCCGGTATTGTTTCTGAAACTAATTTTATACAGAGCATAATAATACCATAATTATGATTTATTAGTTTGTGAAACTGTAATTATGTTGGATCTAAATTACTACTTATTAGAACATGTTAAACATATAAAAGATTAATCTATGAAATTTGGATGTTCGGACGATTGTTTTTTATTTAATTACCATATAATTTTGCTTTCATTACATATTCTGTGGGTTGTTATATAGTCAAATATACCTAGTTACGCTTACGGGAAGGTACGTGAATCTCCGAAAACTATACACCACAATCCTAAACAGTGGGAGTTAATGGTGAGCATTTTTTACCTGATTACGGCGACACAAAAAATATTATAGATTACACTCCAAACGCAGCTTTCCATGGCCCGTGATTTTATCGATCACCCCGTATTATTCTCACCCGCGCCGTGGGAAGAGACTCGTCTGTGGTAACGCAGACGCGTCTGTGGCAGTACATTCTGTAATTGGTCAATTATTATTATAAAATAGGCGGAGCCAGTGCGTGGCTGTCAGCTGTGCTAGACAATCGGTAACATCACGGCCCATAACAAACCGTACTCAAAAGTGATTCTAAGTACATGGCTACACTACTGATGATTCCTTGCATATGCTTAATTGACATATTTTTTAATGGTCCTATTTAAACGAAAATCTCTTATATTTATTTAAAGAGGCTTTTCAAAGCTAGATATCGATTTTATACCAAAGTAATCAAAAACTTATTTTGTACTTGAAAATGATCCGTGTATTGTATTTTTCGGCTTTGCCAACATTGATTGAGATAATTGAAACTGTTGTGTAGTTAACGTCAATCCAAAATAACTGACTAAAGTGTTAAAACAGTCGATATTCTCGATTTATCAATTAACCGATGTTACGAACGAATCTAATATTTTTACAAGGTGCTTAATCGTTCTGCAAAAGGAATTCCACATTTTATGTCGACAATCTAGGAAACCTAGTGATGAGCACTACGGCCACTTCCCGGGTTCGATTTCCGGTAATATCTGTTTAAGAAACGATAGCTTCTAAATTGTTTCTAGGTATTCTGGGCAGTGTTCCCGAAGTTATAAGCACAATTTTTTAGATTGAAACCAAGTAGTTGGTATGATTGTCTAGCAAATTCAGACATAATGTTTACTTTTTCTGACAGAGTTTTGTAATGTCAGAGTTCTTTCAATATTCCTTACAAAATATTGCGAGTAATGTTGGAAACTGGAAACGTCCATTCACCGCTAAACTTCTAGCATTGAATAAAAAAGTTGCAATCAATCTCCAAGCGTTCCTTTTGACCCTAAAAAGCAAAATAAAGAAATAGCATCCAACGCAACTTGAAAGGCTATCGGATAAATGAAATGAAACAAATCCCTTTGACTCAACACCCTTTGTTTATGCCATATCGAATCAGGTTGAAAGGAAATCGAATTTGGACAACAATCTCGCCTGTTCGACATTGGATAATTTTCAAATCCAGTTATTGGAAACAAATATACCTATTTGATGAAATTTGTTCTGTTATTTAAAGAAAAAAATAATAATATGACGCTATAACGTATTTAACTTATATTCACATAGCACTATCAAAAAAAAAATGAAAACGAACAAAATAGATTGCAAAAAATATATGTACGTCGCACCAGTCAAGTATGCCACTTGATTATGCCAAATGTGACGAAGTTCTATTTGATATGAAAAAAGACAAAAAAATTATTTCGATTTTTATACCTTTTTTTATTTTGTCTGTTTCTCAAAAATTAGTTATACTTAGAATTTTATAACTTGGTTATTGATAATGCGATTATAAATGGTATATTTTAAATTATGTGACTAATTTGTCAATATTGTGAGTGAAATTATTATAATGTCACACAGCGAGTTTACAATATTTCGCATTTAATATACAACTGCATCTTCAGGATTCTGTTGAGGCTACCCCGCTTTTGCAGTGCCTCTGACATGTTTGCGGATGTGTGTGTGGGTGATTTATACGCTATCATGCGCAAACAAAAGTGCGTCACAGATGAGACGGCGTGGGAACACCAATAAAATAAATAAGGAAACTTTCAGACGTCGAAACCGCTAGATTGGTTTATTTCAGCTACTTTCACAGTCTAATGACATACGGCATTTTGCTTTGGGGTAATGCCGCCGATATCAATAGAATCTTTGTCCTGCAGAAACGTGCAGTTAGGGCAATTTAAAATCTGGGCCCCAAAGTATCTTTGAGAGATAAGTTTAAGGAAATTAACATTCTTACACTAGCCTCACAGTACATTTATGAAAATGTAATTTATGTTAAAAGGAATAGTAATTTCTTTATGAAAAATAGTGACAGACATAACATTAATACGAGGAATAAAAATAAACTAGCTTTTCTTGATAATCATCTTCACAAAGTCGAAAAATTATTTAAGGGGCAATGTTTACGCTTCTATAACAAGATTCCGGTTGATATACAAAATTTGCCTTTCACGAGGTTTAAAACTACAGTGAAACAAAAACTTTATACTAAAGGTTATTATACAACTTCTGCGTACTTGGATGACAAAAATCCGTGGTAGTAACCCGTTTAGCTCATGGAGGTAGTCTCGATCTCTGACGTTTCAAATAAAAAAAAAATTGTAAATGTTATTTACAAAGAGCAACCCCTAGAGTTTCTTGCTCATTCTTCTCGGAGGAACCTGCCTTATGAATGAGCGGTAGAGTTTAACCATTGTGACGATTTCAAGTGTAATAATACTTACCTATGAAATAAAGATTATTTTGAATTTGAATTTGAAAATGGTATTCTGAGGAACATAGTAGGAAGAATGGGCTCAGCTGCCTTCCGTAGGTTCATCGTGGTACACATTGCATGTAATCTATAACAGCGTAATTTCTAATTTCTCATAAAATTGTCCTTTTTATTTCTTCTAACTTAGCATAAGATTGCTGTTACTAAAACTACCCGATGTATATGCGCCATAAGTTGACAAGTCACATGTGCCCATATGTAATTACACCAGCACTCTTACCCTTCAAAACTGACATTACTGCTTGGCGGCAGAAATAGGTAAGGTGGCAGTATTTCCCTGGGCGAACTCTTTCACAAGGAGCCCTGCTGATACTAACACACATTTGAAAATTTATCTGATAATAAATACATTTGAAAATTTGAAGTTATTATTGTGATTTTGTTACTTAAGCCACATAAGCCTTGTGATATATATTTACCTTACCTTATACATATATATACCTTAAATTATTTCAGAAAAAGGTAGCATCAAACACCGTGTCCAAACCTATCCAGGAATACTTCAACATAAAAATAGGTTGATTGTTGTAAGTGGCCACAGTAGTAAAAAAAATTTGCTTACAGTTTGAATGCTACTTTACATAGGTGAACTTTGGTTGTAGATTGTACACAGACCTTTCACCGCAACGCTTTGTTCATTCTAGGTTTTTCAATACCGCTAGTGAATAGTCCTAGGAAAATAGCAAAGCACTCTTTCTTTTCTTGAAATTATTTTCTTTTGTCTACTATCTTTCTCCATTGGGAGCTGCTTTTTGCGATAAACATCTCTTTGACGTCTATATAATATGCTTTCGTCTGCTTTGGTTTGATTATTCGCATGCAGCTTTGTATGAAATTGCTTTAAGCCGGCTTGATACTTATCGATTTGGGACATACGAGCCGGTGGCTTGGATAGTGTAGTTACCGTTATTACTTATGCTCTATTGAGTATGGGATAATTGACTAATGTAATCCTATATACCGGTCCTAAGTCCTGGATAATAAACAATAAAATTCAAAAGTGGGTGGAATTGACAAGCAAGAACAAAAGGATGATTTCACTTAAGTTTTCAAGCTATAGTGTACCTTGGGAAGGTTTGTGTAAAGTATAATTTTGTAATACGTGCTTTGGAGTTTTGCGTTAGATGGCTGAAATTATTTCAGTATGTCATATCAGGTTGTTGAAACATTTGTTTTTTCTATAGCGTGTGTTTAAGTCACATTATTGTTCTTGTCTACCAAACTCGGTGATATTACTATTATTATCCGGCTCAACCGACCATTTTTAAACGGCCGTTAGCTGATGATTATGTTTTAGGTAGTTTTTATAGTAAAATTGGTATCTATTTTTAAAGTCTTGTTCCACAAATTGTCTTGTGTTACGATATATATGAAGTAAAAATTTCATATTAGCTCAAATATATTTAGTTCACTTAGTACGGTCGGCACATTTTGTTAGATAGCTAGTTTAATCATTCTTTTGTATGGCGAGCTTTGGAAACCGTACGATTGTGTAGATCCGGGCACAGATACGCTATAGAACGTTGTCTGCGTAGCACTTAAGGTTTGTTGATTCTCCCAACAATATGCCCCTTTACCAGGCAAAGCTATCTGCTAATTGCCAAAACCATCTTTGGTCAGACGATGGATCTGCATGCGGTTTCATACAAAAGCCGTATTGACGGAAGCAATGGAGGGTGCCTGTGTGGTGAAATAGGCGAGGGTTGATTTCTGTATACAGTGTTGGATGTGGTTATACTGTATCAACTGATTAAATGACCCTGTACAACTTTGAGAGCGTTTTGGGAATAATTCACCACCCTAACTAAAAGGCTCAGAGGTGCAAGCCAATGGTTGTAATCGAATTCAGACGCTTTAGTGTGAAAAGTCGGTGTTCTCTCGAATAAACTACTTTAGTTATGTTAAAGATGCTATTATTCTTAAACTGCCTCCGTGGCCCAACGGTTACCATGCTGGACTGCCATGCAGAGGTCCTGGGTTCGATTCCCAGGTTGGGAGAAATATGTGTATGGCCTACATTTATTTCTCTCGTGAGTTTGGGTGTAATTTGTGGTTGTCTATGTGTGTGTCCATGGCACCCGCGACACAGGGTTTCCCTAGTGCGGGACTATGTTGAGTGTGTGCGTTATTATTATATTATTATTATACATAACAAACCCCTATACACATCCAATGATATAACATATTCTATAAGAACATACTAGGTATATGCCTATAGCGCTTATGATCTAAGCTAGTGATGAGGATAGTGGAGCTATCTGAAAATTACACACTTTGTACATAAAAAGTTAACAAAGCACAGAGTTAACAACAGAAATATCCATATTATACGCGTACCACTTAAGCAACGGAAATTACTTCCTGAAACACTATACACGTGTCGAGTATTCGTTATAAGATACGATAACGCCTTTCTCGCCAACCTCTAAAGCACACAATACCTGCTTCCTACATATTTCAGCTAGGCCACATCAGTGCGAATGCTTGACTTTTATTCATGTCTAACATTTATAGATATGTCAGCTGTTCTAGTTACAAACGTCACAAATGTTCAATGTTTGTTAATACCATATGAATTGCATGTGAATTTGCAGGATAAATAGGTCAGTCAGGTAAAGCTACCAACATTATAAATCTGTTTGCAGGGAGCTGGATATGGGTCTATTTTAGAGAGTTTTTTCACAGACCAAAGTTTTTTCTTTGTTTGCATTTTATGATTTTTTGTTGTAAGGTTCTCTAGAAGAAATCACTACTGAGCATGATCTAACATTAATTTCACTCGGTCACTACAATATTCAACTGATTGGTGCCGATGACGTATTCACCAGGCAAAGTCACAGCGCCAAAGGACTCAAATAGTGTTCTGCTTGATGCACGGAGTTGCCAGTCTGTGAGGGTCTGGGCAGATGCACTTATAGTATCTGCTCCTACAAGTACTAGTGTATTGATATTCGACTCGCCTACACATGATAACGTGCCCTTGGGCTGTCAGTCAAACACAGACTGACCTCACCTCTCCGCTCGTAACATGTGATATGTGCGGTCGAGACAAATCATCAGTATATATCTACATACACTACAGCACTTGTAGATCGGTTTGGGTTGTCCTTGTCGGCTGCCTGAGTAGTAGGATCTAAAGTGCGGTTCTTCGATAGCGAAATAAAGGAGGTATGTTAAAACAAACCAATTTACTTATAATGAAACTATCTCATAGTCTCTCAGTTTTAGACTTACGTTCAGTCACATTTACTCGCATATTGATTTCGTCAAATCACCCTTTATCTCACGTTGCCGTAAGGGTGGGTACTAAATCCGGCTTAATTAATTCTGAACTCGAAGTGTGCTGCGAATCCGACCCTGTCATATCACCCTGATAATAAATCCGTGTGGTTGGCGTCTTGTATAAAATTAAGATATATTTGATACTAATGTTAGATATTATTGTCATAGTTCATGATGTTGGTATTAAAATTTAACGATAGACCGACGACATGGAGAAGCTCGCAGGGGAATTTTGGATGCTGATTGCTTAGGACTAAACTTGGTAGTGATGCAATCTTGCTATGTACAATCAAGTTTATCAATTTGTGGACACTTGTCGTCACCCCCCATCCGTATTACGATTTGTTATTCGGTACACAAATATAAAAATATATATTTTTCGCATGTTAATTAATTATTATATTTTTTATTTTTAATATTTCATCACTTATCATATTATCAACAACAGAATTCAAATATATTTAGATTTTTTTAATAAAGAATACTTTATTATTATTATATTTATTTTGATAATGAGCAAGCAATGCACTAATATACCCCATGTACGTCTACTTACCCCATAAAGGCGCGCACAGTCGTGAACGCATTCCGATTTTAGATCGTTTTCATTGTGTTTCTAATAATTAATGTGTGAGTTTTGGCGACAGCAGTTCTGATAGTAATCGAGGCTTAAGGCACTTCCATTGTTTTTTCTTCCGTGATCTTTACTAACCGCTTTCTTTTCAATCGACATGGATACATATTTCTAATTTGCTTAATTAATATCTGCTTTGCGAAGTTACAATTGTACGCTAGAATTATTATTGTATTAATTACTTTTTATAATAAACACATTTAGTCATAATCTAACCTGAATGGTTAGGTTATGACTTAATGTGTCGTGATTGTAATTATGACATACAGATAAAGTTCCTTATTTATTTCTGTATAAACCGCTACCCAATTTACCAAGCAATCACAATAAATAATTCCCAACATTGCATTGTGCCAAATTCCATACGTATACAACAATAAACATGTACAAACTACATACAACAAGGCGCAGGTGTTGGTTTCCAATTTACCAACACTCAACGAAGGATGCATGGTTTTCATTTACTCGCCAAGCGTCGAGAATAATACAGGACTTTTCATTCGGAACAACAATATCGATGAGTGAATTGGAAATAATAAAAGGTTTTTTCTTTTATGATGTCTAGTGATGGGACGAAGTAGACGTGCGCCTAGTGGCAAGCGACATGCCTGTCTATAACAGTTGCAATACCGCTTACAGCTTTAAATCGCAAAGATCTGAGAGGCACTGTCCATTTGCTCATCACCCCGAGATAAGTTGCCAAGTCCCATGTGCCTGTAACTTCACCAGCAACCTTACCTTTCCAAAGTGACTCTGTCTCTTAGAATGTCTTTAAGAAAGAAGATTTCACTAGCGTGCCAGTATATCTGTGAAATTGTAATTTATGTTAAAAAGAATAGTATTTTTTTTTACATTCGCAACTCGATGTATGAACTATAGCGATAGATATTGGCTGTTCTTGATAGTCGCCTTTACTAAAGTCACTAATTTATTTAAGGGTCATTGAATACACTTCTATAATAAGATTTCGGTTGATATTCAAAATTTTCCATTACATAAATATTATAAGTACATAGAATATATGTATACCTATGTATAAGGTATAATAAACAACGTCAAGATAATGTAGGTACACACACAAAAATATTTACACATAAATACGAAATAAAAATAGTGAGATGATTTCAGTGACAAAGAAAGTTAAGCAAGAAAGTGCGCTGTCAATATTTTCTTGAAGGAAGCAACTGACGGTAACAAAAATTAAACACAAAATTACGACATTTAAAACAGTAGTGAAACAAGAACCTTATACAAAAGGGTTACGGTATACAGTTTTTGTGTACTTGGGTTACAAAAATCTTTGGTAATGACCCCTGCAGCCATGTCAGACTGTTGAAATAAATATTGTCAATGATAAACATGTGCAAATGTTTATTTACAAAGAGCAACCACTACAGTTTCTTACTCATTCTTCTCATGGAAATCTGGCTTACGAATGAGTAGTAGTTTTCAAACGATTAAAATTATTTTATTTATTTATTTTACTAACCTATGAAGAAATAAAGATCTGAGTTTCATAAATTAGATTAACAGATCGTAATATATTTCTCCAATTGTTCGCTAATTCAAATAATTTCTCGTTCCAATAGAGAATAACATACGGTATAAAAAAATAGCTACATGAAAAACTCCAGCCACACCCCCATAATGTGTCGCCTGCCGTACCAAAAACGACAGCTCTTGAGCTCAAAATATCTTTATCTACACTTGCAGATAAAATTATTTCCACTTTGTAAGTAAAATTTTAATGGACCGTTTCTGTTTTCGTTCACATAAAAAATATAAACTGACGAGATCTCATGAAATAGCGGAACATTTTCTACCCTAACATCAAAGTTAACTTTCAAACTATTCTCAGTGTATTGTCTTGTTTGAGGTATGAGGAGCCTCACTTAGGCCAGAGGGGTCATTTATGCAACGCTCGGTATTTAACGAGCATTAAGATGCCATATTCTTTATATTCATGGTTGATTTTTGTACCTACCAACAAGTGGACGTCGGGTCCGTGCTTAAAAGTGTCCGAACCAAATGGCCATTAAACGCAAAAACAGCATCAATCATGCGTCAGTCTTCGTTTGGTCGACCCATAGTGCGTCAAGCGTCAATTATGCGGTAGAAGCTGAATATGGTGAATTTCTGGGTCTTTAAATTGTTTTTATTTTAAGCAAAATTAAGTAGTACTGCAAAGATGTTACAATTTAAATTAAAATGTTTTAGTTTTTTTTTTCACTAAACAATTATAACTCCGGACATTTTTTTCGTAGTTTTTGTATTAGACCCGTCGTTCATTTGTTGGTACGTCAGAGATTTATATCGTAAAAACGGGAAATGTTTACCTATAACACTTATTAGGAATCATCACACATTATTGTTGTACTATGTCTAATATCCATATAATGTCTTCCTCAAGACATACCACTGAGTCCGACTTTATAAAGATGTGTACGGGTTTTGATACGAACAATATATGGTGTCTATTCTAGCCAATGGATTTCTTAACAGAAAATAGAATTACGTCGCAGTTACGCCCATTATCAATAGATGCTTAAATTATAAATAAAATTATAAATGCTTAAAAGAATGACGTTAGATCGAGTGCTTTGTCTATCGAGTATTTTAGAACTTGAGGCTCAAGTTATTTCAGGAAAAAGTCCAGGAAAGTATCGCAGGACGAGATTGCGGAAATTCCCAGCGGTGTCATTTGCCTAACTTTCCAGTTTGAGTGAGCTTAAAATCCTCAAGTTTCTACTAAGAATCCATCAAGAGTTTTCCTTTTGTAAGATTTTTCATCTGACAATACGCAGATACAAGCAAAATTATGCAACGAAAAATGTTATTTTAATACCTTAAGCTTTGACCTTTGATAAATCGTAATGTCTTGTTATTATTTTCACATAAAATATTTAGAAAATTATACATAAAATTTTGAATGTCATTCACAGTATACATGGGACTAATATATTTTAACCGACTTCAAAAAAAGGAAGATGTTCTCAATTCGACTGTATGTTTTTTTTGTATGTATGTTAGGCGAAAACTCCGGTATTTGTGAACCGATTTTCATGATTCTTTTTTGTTGGAAAGAGGGTACCTCCATAGTAGTCCCATTTCATTTTGAAGAAAATCATCCACCTCTAAGGGTGGCTGATCACGCATGAACATCCATTTTTTTATATAGTCGTAAATTTTACTTAAGGACAAATTATTTTAATGGTTGGTTTGCTATTCTCCAATTCAAGGCGTTTTTCTCTCTCAATGTACTTTGAGTAGTGAGAACCGATTTTTATTATCTCCTGTATCAAGTCCCGTATAGTGGCGAATTAGGGGATATTTCAATACAACTTAGCAAATAGACGTAATTCCACGTACTTTTGAGGTCGGGTTTTTTAGTACTCTGTATTGAGATTATAGTAAAGTAATGATCTTATATACAAATTCGAGAGAAAAATGCAGCAATTGTTATTTATACAGTTGCATCAATTAAATAAATAAATATCTGTCGTTGGTATTCCGATTCGATTCGACGGCCACGACCACTTTTTGCATTGCATTTGCATTGATCCGTGCACCGCTACGGAAGCGTCTGCGTTATCACAGATGTACTATAATAAGACAAGTATGGTAACTCCATACAAACGTAATAGCGCCACTTGTAGGTGTGCATGCCGCGTGACGTGTACGGCTGCATATATGCGCGATGCTCTCGCTTTGCATAGCGCTAGTCGTCTTTTATTAGTATGCGAATGTGTGCGTCTGTACACGGCTCGCAGCGGGTGTGCACACATACAAGCCGCGCTGTTACGTTTGTATGGAGTTACTATACTTGTTTTGTTATACTGCTACAGACGAACCTCTTCCCTTGGTGCGCTCGTGTGAGGTACAAATTATCGCAAGCTAGCTGCCATTATACGCTTCATTTACAATTATGAAATTGTTCCCACACAGTGACATCTACCACGCAGTGTAGCGTGTCAAAATAAATACTTTAGTATTCTTTAGTATTCGCTGGGCACTGTGTGTGTACTTAGGAATTAAAAAATCCTATGTCATTTTTATCCTATTCTACAGAAATACTAGCGAACTGCGGCACCTAAAACAATCACTCTTGATTTAAGGGCGACCTGTCAAACGCACATGCTCTTTATTCAGTTCTAAGCCTTTTTTATGGCAAACCCGTATTGGTTCTAGAATTTATTATCTGCCTATTCACTGGGCCAACTTTTGATAGGCTTGGCAGGCTTGAAGTTGTCTCGGGTTGATTAATTCCGCTGTTTGTTGTGCTACTTTTTATTCACAATTTTCTATAAGTAAATACAAATGTTTTTATTAATTAAAAATATATCTGTTAATAATATTATTCTTTCTAAAGAAATATACAAATTTATTACATATTATTATTTTTATTTCTTTAATGTTATAATTATGTAAGGTAGTTGTGATAATATTTTATTGTTCATAAACATTTTCTTCTAGACGAGTAATAAAAACACAAATAAAGATCTGCAACGGGCTCAAATATTCCTGCCTGCTGACTCGATCGATAATATCAGTTGGTAAGAACGGTAGCTTCGGTTTGGCAAACAGACACTTGTTCGAGTCCAATCGGATCAAAAGAATTTTTCTTTGTGTTTCTTCGATCTTTGCATTAATAATAATAACGAACTTGTGGAGTATTTTCACAACAAACATATATTAATCTACTTAATTTTGCTTAAAATAAAAACAATTTAGAGACCCAGAAATTCACCACATTTAGCTTCTACCGTCATGTTCTAACCTAACCTAACCTACTGAATGGGAGCCGCAACCAAGATTTGACCTATGTAAAATACGTTTGTTTTATTTAAACCACCAAGAATCCAGTGTCCAACAATACAAATTTTGTCTTTTGAAAATTTAGCATTGTACTTTAGTAAGTATACTACTAAAAATAATACGGAAATGGAAGAGCTGTCTCTTTCATCACACCTCCGGCTTTTAAATTACACTCCTAGTATTGAACAGACAACTACCATGGCGAGTCGGGTTTAAATTTATTATTTATGAAAAGTTATATTATACCACGTAAAAACTATCTAAATTGACAATATATGAAATGATTGTAATATAATATGAGCTTTATATATATTTTTATTTAAAATGTTATATCAAACAAAAAATATATGAATAATATAACAAACCTGCAAAGTAGTCACGCACTCAGTCCTGTTTGCAGAAATTCAAACACAAATTAATGCAGAATATGAAACACGCAATAGGGTCGTTTTCAGATAACCTCCAAAAATGTGTCCTTTTCTATAACTTTTATGTTATTACATGAATGCTAAGTATTATTTATTTAATATGATTGCTTGCTTACTTAGTCTGTGTTACACATAAGAAGACTACTTTACTACGTTACAGTAATAAATAAAAATTAAAAAAGTGGGCAATTTCTCATTCATGGGAGCCGGTTCCACGTCGCCCTAATTTTAAGAAAAGAAGAAAAAATTAAACACTCGTGGAAATCGTAATATTTCCCATCGAGGACAAACTCCTATAACTTACACGTCGAATACATACCGTAACTTTCCAATTTATTATAAACAAACATGTTTTCTTGGGATAATAAAATGCGTTTCAATTTTTCTATCATTAGTATCAATTCAACTAAAAGCCTCCTAATAACAAAAGTTCATACCGCATCACTTTCACCCTTCGCACACGTGAGAAAGGGCTCCTGTCGGATTGCAGTGTACACAGTGAAGTAACCTGTGCATGTCCGTTTTAGCAAAAAATCGACTTAAATACCAATTTCAGCGCTAGTGACTAAAACGTTCTCATTCATGTAAAGCAATCTGTCTAAATAAGTATTGAGTAATAGTTTTATAAACTTTATTGAACATTAATTAGACAAAGGGAACTTTAAAATCCATGCACTTTTATAACGGTCCAGCAAATTTTACACACTTGACAATTAAAAATGTATCCAAATATCATTGTCGCTCAATAGTGTCAATTATTGTCGCTCTTATTCTTATCTACTTTTAAATCAAATAGTTACTTTAAGCCAAACATTTACTTGAAATATAACAATTAGATGGTGATAGTGGTGGTGTTGACGGTGGTGACGATGATGATGATGGTGATGATGACGATGATGATTGTAGTGATGATGACGATGATTGTGATGATGATGTGAATGGTGATGTAAATGGTGATGATGCTGATGATAACGGTGATCATGATGATGATGTTGATGATGGTGTTGATGATATATTGACGTGCAAAAAAGTTTATATGACATTAACAAAATACTAATTTAGATTTATTTATTAATTACATATAGATAGATGGTCTTACACTTATGGAAGGTTGCAAGGGTAGTCCCAATCCACAAAAATGGTAATTCGGAACTTGTGTCAAATTATATAATATTGATGGTGAAGTTCTGGAGGAATGCAATAAAATACACGACTTGGGCGTTACTTTTGATAGTAAGCTTACATTTCTACCACATCTCGATAAAATAATAGCCAAATCTTCCAAAGTGCTTGGTTTCATCATGAGAAATGGTAAAGTTTTTAAAAATCCCAGTACGAAAATAACTATATACAACGCATATGTAAGAAGTACTCTAGAATATTGCAGTATTGTGTCGTCGCCACACTATGCAGTGCACCAGTTACGAATGGAAAGTATACAGAAGAAATTCTTGTGGCATCTTACAAACACATGTAGAAAGCTTAATGAACTCCCAACCTATTTAGGTATGCTAGGGCATTTCAAAATGGAGAGTTTAACTGATCGCAGACGTATGTTTGACCTGGTTTTCACATATAAAACCCTGAGAAACGAAATAGATTGCCCTCCTCTTTTACATCTGGGCGTAACTCATAATGTTTATTTTATTCTATATATATCTTTACTTAACATTAATTAGAGTATTTTTTTTTGTGTATATTCCATTTATACCCCCTGTCATAGCTTAAATTTTCTTTTTGTTTTCTTTACATGTTATGGCACCTATAGGTAGTGCAATTAGAATTAAATGAATTTTTAAGTCTTGTTGTATCTACCACTGGCTGTCCTTAAATAAATATAATAAATAAATAAAATACACGGATGAGAAGGATTTTAATTCAAGAAGTTATATTAAAATATTTGTAACATGTTAAATGTTCTTTTGTAAACTATGAAATGTGTGTTGTAATAATAATTTCTCATTACTGTGCCGTCTTTCTCGTTTAAGTTTATGAGAAAATCATTCGTGTTACTGCAATCTCATTCGTCTGACCTAAAATATCGTTTCTTGTTGTATTTAACTTAAATATTTCTGTGCTTTTATAATTATTGACAATGCTTGAAATTATTTGTACGTTTAAGACCTTAACAAAAACCAAAAGAAAAAAGGGTTTTATAAAAATCACTTAAAAAGTGCCATTGAAATTCGGAAAATGAAATTCAACCAATAACGCCTAAGACGATTAACACACATTATTGCACCGCACCCCGCGACAGAGCGCGTGACGCGGAATCACGCGCGCGGTGGCGGAGACGCAGATCTGCGTCAACGCGCAGTTTAATCTGCGCGGGGGCAGCGCTCTAGCGGCCCCGCGTCTCTTAAAGTGCTTGCTTTGCTTCGCAGTTGATCGCCATAGTGATTGTATATGTAGCCGAGACTTTCTTTGACAAGAATGATTAATAATACAGAAGTCATTCAGGACGCTGCAGTTATACTGTCTATTTGGTTTTTGTTTACTATAAAAAGACACCCAAGATATTGGATACATCCCTTTCTACGAACCAGATCGATAAATGGATAATTTCAACTTCATTACATGGCGAGTTCTTAGGTTTTCGCGATTGTTACACATAGGAAATGAAACTATTTTCCGGATTTAAATCGCATATATTTGTTTTTTCAAACAAACTCAAACTATATAGTGAAAAAATAGGGTGGTTTGCATTAATATTAGACATAACTGGTTGAAGACTGTACCACCTCAGTCAACCGTGACCATGGGACCTGTAAAGGGACCGAAACGTCGGTTTGTTTGAAAAAACATATATACGCGATTTGAATCCGGAAAATAGTTTCATATCATTACACGGATTTAAGAAAATATGAAGATAAATTTTGGTCGATTTTCAATAGTAAATATAAATTTATCGACACCGAGATCTATTGTAGAAAACTGAACATGTCCTTAAGCTTATAAATCTGCGCGGTAGTGCTGAGCGCAGTGTGCCATACCCTGCGGTTCGCCGCGCCCTTCCGCGCTGGGGCGCGGTAAAACCGCGCGCGTCGCGCTCCCGCGGAGAGGGGTTGTCAGTGTGTTCAACGGCGCGTGTTTTCCATACAAACTGAGGTACTTCAGTACAAGGTTAAAAAACGCAGCTCCGCGCTCGCGTCGCGGGGCGCGGTGCAGTGTGATAATCGCCTAAATATGTAACCACCTCTGTCCGCTGAATACCTGATAGCCTCGCGATTTACAGGGCTATAATAATGATCATAACGATTAATTTCGGCAGTGCTATGATAGTTTACTTGCATTAATCACCTACGTACTTTCTATTATGGGGTGAAAATTGACAAATAACCGACCTCAAAAGTTTACTTATCTACTTTCGCTGTGTTCGTTACATCTATTTCCTAAGTTTTATTGAAATCGGTTAACAGAAGGTGGGTGAAATGCAATAAATTGGATTCATCCCCTAAATTGCCACCTTTATTTTTATTGATATTTTTTTTTCAAATTTGCATGGATTTACTACTAAAGTATCCGCTTTTCAACAAAAAAAGAATCATCGAAATCGGTTCACATAATATATTGGAGTTGTCGCGTAACACACACATAAAAAATCCTTTAAAAAGTCCTCCACCTCTTTTTGGAAGTTGGTTAAAAATTTTGTATATTTTCTTTCTAGTAGTATACTACTCGTTTTTGTTAAAATAACTTACGCGTTTCGCATGATAATAAAGCAAAACGACAAAACAAATGTGGCCGCGACATAACAAAGGCTAATAAAAAATAAAAAGAGTGCTTTTGTATTCAAATACCGCAAAATAAAAGTATAAATTTGCCAAAGTAACACGCACTATCTTCTTGTCTCAAAGACAATGATTTATTCACAGTTGAGTGCAGACTAACGTTTCAAACGCAGAGTGGGTATTGTAGATTCATGTCAACTCACATACATCATCGTAATTCTGTTGAACATAGAGAAATTCGTTAGGTTTATGTTAGACATAGTCACCTTGACTCAATAGGAATTGACTCATATGTTTGTGTATAATAGAGTATACTATAGTACGCAGTTGTTTAGAATATTACTTCTTGTTTACTATTTCGAACATTTAGTTCATTTAACTCACGGTGAGTTAAATGAACTAAATGTTAGGCTTGGCAGATAATAAAAGTACATTATTTGGCAGTTTACTGTAGAAAAATGGTCGATGCTGTCCCATATAGTGACACAGAACCCTTAATGCACGTTCAGTTAATCATTTGTTATAGTGAACGACAAATTAATCTTTCGAAGTAATAAACCCTCGTTCCTTTAAACTTTCTATAGATCGTTACCGATTAAATGAATTTCGTTCCGAAGCTATTCGGCAAAAAGTTTTCGTATACTGCCAGACGACGACAAAACACAGAAGTGTTACTGTCCGGAGATCACGATGGAATTGAACCAGACTTGAAAAGAGATAAAACTGACATCAAAGTCGTTCATCTATATGAAAAATTGGTGGTGAAAAACTGGAAAAGGTTATCAATGTGTGAAATTCAAACGCGAGTCTACAAAGCATTGGAAGTGTGAAACAAAGAATTTTCACTAGTAATGCTGTGCAGTGCGCCTCGGGCTGGCGGAAGCATCAGGGGGAATGTCCTAGCTATCTTGTCACTCGTTGCAGCTTATTTATGAGAGCATTGCATAAGATACTGGAATAAATTTACCATTTGAAGTGAACTAGATAAGAAATTTTGCGGGATAGTTCTGACGTTCCATAAACGACAACAAATATTTCTCAGGTTAACCAGTCTTCTTGTACCTATCGATGACATACTCCATCATGCTAGTAATCGTGGTGAAAGGCTTTACCAATCCGGGTGAGGTACATGCTTGTTGTTGCCCAGGGGTGCGCCAGATGTACAGAAAGAAATGGTACGCCGTGCACCAGCGAATTGCAGAAGAAAAGTCGAAGTACGAGCGATTAAACATTCAAATAGTATTAGGCTCGTTATGTACTAAAACAGTCTGGACAATAGTTATATTTCCGCAGCTCATAGCCTACAAGTGTCTTAGATTACATTAAAATAACAATTTTTTCTAAGATACCAAATGACGGGACGAACTAGTGATGCAACTAGTGGTAAGCGTCAAATCTGTCTCTAACAGGTGCAGTAGAGCTCTTTGTGAAAGAGCTCGTCCAGGGTAGTACTGCCGCCTTACAAAGCAGTAATGTCGGCATTACAGGGTTCCGGTTTTAAAGGGCAAGGGTGCTGGTGTAATTACAGGCACATGGGACTTGTCAACTTATGTCTCAGGGTGGCGGGCGTAGTGGTAGTGCTCCCAGACCTTTGCAATTTAATGCTATGAGTGGCACTGTAACCATTGCGGACAGGCGTGTAGCTTACCATCAGGCGCACGACATGTTCGTCCCGTCACTTGATGTAATAAAAAAAAATTGCAGTGCCGCTCAGAGCTTTAAATCGCAAAAATCTCAGAGACATAAAGTTAATAATAACCATTCCCACGAGACTGTAAGTTCATTAGCATTCTTACCCTTTAAAACCGGAACGCAGCAATACTCACACTACTGCTTGGCGGCAAAAAAAAGGTGACAGGCAGTAATTCCCTGGACGAACTCATTCACACGGAGCTCTAACTAAAAATGCTGTACTAAGTGTTAATGAATTAAAGCTCTTTTCTGCTCCACTTTGGCAGAAAATAGAAAGAAAGAAAGAAAGAAAGAAAAACGTTTATTCGCACATTTAAGTCACTTTACATCCCTAAACTATAAACATAACATTAAATTGATAGCTATTTATTAAATAATCTATAAATAAGAATGCAAAGTGACACAAAAGAGGAAAAGGAGACGACTCAGCAAAAAGTCTATCTCTGGCGAGAGAGACGCTGATTTTCAGTCGTTCCTGTTGCATCATCGACTGGATGTTGAGAGAGCGGTACATATTATTATGTTGTGTGTATCCTCTGTTGTGACATATACATTCTTAATTATTTTCAATACGAAAACCTTAAAACCTTAGTATTATATAACAATTAATATTTTAAATCTGTCAATAAGTATTTACTACTAAAGAAACACGGACCTACAACAGCGTAATCATGTAAATAAAATAAAATAGGCACGTGGATATAGTACAGCTGTTCACATACCACTCCGTAGTAACTGTTCTTTTATTTTTGTAATGGTGTAGTAGCGTAGTGTCCCGATCTACTGAAAAAACAAGCAACCATTATCTTTTCAGCGCTCCGTCGCTTTTTACTTTAGTCGACAATTCTTCAAAAGGGAAGAATATCCATTGTGTTGATTGTCGTTTAGTTTCAGGCTCATAGCAATAAAACAAGCTTTCGTTACTAGTATTTATGTGGTCTGTGCTTTCATCACTTGTCGCTATGTCAAAAACAGAATCGATTTTTGCTAGCATTTGGTAGCACCACTCGGCAGCGTGGAATCTATCTGGCAAAATCGTCACTAAGATGAGTGCGATTTGGTACAAACTCACTGAACCAATTAAAAACAGTGACAATAGATGGAAGTTCATCACAAAAAGCTAATTTTAATCTTTCATAACTTTCTGATTTAGGCCGAAACAAAAGGCATAAAAAAATCATAGAACGAAAATGTTCTCTAATTCAATTAATTACTGTGCAAAGCCTTAGTTTTCAAATGACCACCACAATTGCGGAATAAATCATAAATGAGAAAATTTTGTTTTATCGAGTTCTTAGGTTTTCGCGATTGTTACACATAGGAAATGAAACTATTTTTCCGGATTTAAATC
>NW_020654466.1:13605021-13625760 GCF_003589595.1 Hyposmocoma kahamanoa | reverse complement strand
TGTTTAGACTATCGCGTTGGGTACATACGTTGTACTGGTGGTATTAGTATGGTTTAATAGTTAATAAAGGAATAATATCCAATCGTGCCACAACAATGTCATTCCATTATATACATCACTAATAGAAAGAGTTGTTTTGGAGAGAAAACACGTGCAACGAAGGAAAATATTGTTTCAGGCGGAGCAAGACAAGAAAGGGTTTATTTTAAGAAAAACAAAAAATATTGTTTATATGTACATTCTATGATTAGTGCACCCGCCAGGCTCATATTAGAAGAAAGTTATATTAATAGGAGGTAATAGTAAAATTGTAATTTTTGTATATAAAATGAAATATTCACTATCTACCTTCCAGTGTCGTTATTAAATAATTTGGTAATCATTTAATTACCAGAGAGCCCTTATATATCAATAACCAATTTTAATAAAACGGTTTGTTTGAGTTTTTTGAAAACGTTCGTGAAAGCTTTCTTCTTGTCAGCAGATAAATCTGAAAACCGAAGACTGGCATCGAATCTTAGGTAAACAATTGCACGGGTCGATTCCCTTTATCTTTCTTTAATCTTTCGTGGTTCCAGGGAAGTACTGCTAGCATACTTATTTCTGTCGCTAAGTTCCGATTCCGGTTTTGAATTGTAAGGGTGTTGGTGAAATGGACTCATGGGACTTGTCAACTTTATGTCTTAGGTTGACCTTGACTTTCAATGCCCTTCAGACTTTACAATTTTAAACTATCTCGGTGGCCTAACGATTTACACTGTGAACGCTGGATGCGGAGGTCCTGATTGGTCATATTGGGAATCCCCAATAGGACCAATTTGGGAAATGAATTTTTCAAAATTGGTTCTGGTCTGGGTATTTTGGGTAGTGCCCTGGAGTGAATTCCGTTGCTTTGGTACTCATAGTACAAGGGTTTTTCTATTATGAGACCAGGTAATTAGTATCGTTGTCTGGCACATTATTATTATTAATTTAATCAATTTAAGCTTCATATGGCACTGCAACTTGTTAGCCTCGTCTCTTATATCAATATAACAAGAAGAAAAATTTTGGAGATTCTGTGTCAATGCTATCTAACGATTCTTTTGATAGTATAGTTAAACATTTGTTTAAGATATGTGGATTCAATTCAATCCATAATTAAAGCTAGGTAAAATAACTATTTAAATGTTTTCATAATCATCCATCGTTGATTCAAAAGATTCTTTTGGCAGATAGTGTTGAATCTCTTTGTTTTGAATGCTAATCAGATGGTAAACGCTAGAATACTCAAAGCTAAAATGCCAGTTCATCAAAAACAGGGTTGTGTTCCTTTGAATCTTATACAAACTTTGCACTGGCTCCGATAAGTCGGAAAACTACATCTTCACTACTAATTCCTGCTTCCTCACAATTCCATCAAAATATTTGTACAATGTAAAACAGAAGTTTTAAAATAGAAATCTTCATAAAAATCTGCTTCAATAAATTTTGAGAACGATGTTCATAGTTGCAGGATACATGTTTCATCCAGTAACCGAATATTGCTGGTGGATCTGATTATTTTTGACTTAGTTTATAAAACGTTGCTTGATGAAGTTCTTCAGTAATAACTGCGCCAGACTCAATGTGTTCGTCAATAAATTGTTGGGCTTGATTTGATGTAAGTGCTTATCTTTTTATGACTAGTCCACTTTCCTGTACAAGAATATTGTCAATCTACATTTGACATACCAATGAAACTGATTAGAGCAGCACTTCTGCAGGGAATAGTTGCGATGCAGTTGCTTATCATCTACCTTTATACACACGTGCGAGTTAAGCTGCGATACAATCGCGATACAAACGCTATGCAATCGCTATGTAAACGCGATGCAAACGTGATGAACATTTTTCACGATTTAATATAAGCAACGGCATCGGTTGCGTATTTGCATCGATGCAATCAAGCGTTTGCTTCGATGAAAACACGCATTTATATCGATGCAACCGCTTATAAATCGCTAGAGGCGCGATGTAATCGTGTGTTATCGACATTATGACGTATCGAAGCAATGCGTTTCACAAACGCGCGTTTGTATCGTTGTTTAAAGTGGCTGTGGGTGGTTATAAAATTAAAAAATTATAAAAAGATAAGTAATAAGTGCGGCGTACATCGGTCTTGCAAAATTCGGTCTATTGGATACACAGATGATTGATTCGGTTCGTGGGAAGGCACAGGCTTCTTCTATTCTTTTTAAATAACTTAGATTTTTTTAATGTAATGTAATGTAATGAGGCAAATGAGCAGACGAGCCACTTAATGGGAGATGGTCATCGTCGCCCATGGACATCTGTAACATCAGATAAGTTGCTATGGGTTGCCAGCCAGTGTCAAAACGCAAGACCATTTTATATCTTGCGGGTATGAGGAAGGAAAGTACATGATCCCCGCGTGATCTTGTAATACCAGGCATCAATGATGTGGGGATGGGCTCTACTCTTTTGGTGGAAGGTGCAATGGTGGAAACGTGACAGTGGTACCAGTCAAAAAGTTTCTCTAAGCACTCCCCATTATAAAGACAGTAGAACTCACACAGAGAGCTAACGTCTTTCCGTAGACGGAATGAAGCCAGTCTACGAGTTTGGGATCATCGACAGTTACACCTTAGATCATTTTATCTTTTAAATCCGTAAGATTAACGTTATTTTAATTTTTAACCAATCAAAAAAATAATAATAAAATACACTTGTATAGAACACGCGAATAAAAACGAAAAAAGGTTTTAAAAAAATGTTTATTTAATCAAATATCTTGTTGGAATCTCCGTTATTCTTTTGCGGTAGAACAGTGAGGAATCATAATGTCTTGGAACTCATTTTCAACTGCTTTCCAGGAACTAAATTATTTTTATGATAGATTATTATTTAAATTGCGGAAAAAATGGTGGTCGTTAGGGGTTTGAGCCAGAAGAGCATATAGGGAGCGGCTTCAATTTGCAACCTAAAATGTGGGTATAGTTGTTTCCGTTTAATACTGTTAATACTGGATTTAAACAATCGTGTTCGCTACTAAAATGTTCGACGAAACATGTGTTCACACACATGCATTCCATTTGGTCGCTCGTGTTCGTCACTTATGTCTTTAATTCGTGCCCGAAAATCGTCTCCCGACCGCGACGCGAGTGCTCGAGAAGCGAAGCCAATAGCGAACACACTGTTTACATACGCGTGTTCTTGTCTCGCGTCGTCATTCGCCTCGCTGCTCGCACGAATATGAAAATGTGGCGTATACAATACAACTGCCTCCGTGGCCGGACGGTTACCATACCGGACGGCCACGCAGAGGTCCCCGGGTTCGACTCCCGGGCCGGGAGAAATATTTGTATGGCCTACATTTATTTCTCTCGTGAGTTTGGGTGTAATTTGTGGTTATCTATGTGTGTGTCCATGGCACCCGCGACTCAGGGTTTCCCTAGTGCGGGGCTATGTTGAGTGTGTGCGTTATTATAGTATAAGTAGCTGTGAAGATCGATTAACTAGCTATGTTTGTTTCTTTGCAAGTGTGGACATCAATTTGCGCTGCATTAGTGCCAAATATACTTATGTTAATTATATGTAATTTAGATTTGATTTTAAAGGAAATGTAAAATCAACTAATGAAAACAAATGAATAACGCTAAAATTTTAGAAGAGAATTAAATTTAGAAGCCTGAAGATCTACTCTAAAAATACTGTATTTTATTTCATTTCAAAATGCCCGGGACTGTAGAACGGCAATTTCATACTTTAGCCCCTAATATTTCTGTTCGTTTATAATTTTGAAACTCTTAGAATTTAATTAATAATTTTAATCAGAAGATACAAAATTTAAAGTAAACACTTGTGCTTTTTTATTCAAGGAATTAATTATAAAAAAACATAAGTTTAATAATATTCTCATCGACGCTTACCTTTAATTTCAGGTATTGTTTTGGTATCAGTCAGTATCTGATGATAATGAATATAGATCTAATACATTTTCAGTAGTGACGCAACGGAAGTGTCATACCAGAAACAGAAACGAAAACAGATGTCAGAAGTAAATCTTAACGGAAGCGGAAGTGTGAATACTATAAAATATATTAATTAGTTTAGTGTATTTGTTAGTTTTAGTTTTATAATTGTGCCCAACACAACAGAAGACTGCTAAAAAACGTGCGCCGCGTACACACGTCACGAACGTTGTAAACTTCCGATAAAAGTTCCGTTATAAAATCGATACCTCCAATGAACAGTTGTGAAAAAACAAAATTTGAAAAAATGCTCGAAATAAAAACAGAATAAGTCCAAAAATTTAGTTGGCGTAGTGTTCATTGGAGATATCGAAATTAGCGGAAGCAGAAACGGGAATAGAAGCGTGCGGAACTTCCGCAGTTGCGGAATCAGAAGCGGAGCGAGGGTCTGTAGCAATAATGCATCTATTACATATACAAATTTTGAGATATAATTTTGTGGAAATTATGAACCATCACTAGCGTTTCAAATCCGAAAGGTGCAAGTAAGTAGGTAGTCTTAAGTAGTAAGTCTTGGTACTTTTGACTTTCAAACATTCCGCCAGCAGCTCGGCATCCTTGAGAGGTACAAGGTCCAGCTTGACTCTACTATACAAAACAGTAGAGGTGGTAGTTTCTTGACGGTCGAGGTACTTTAATTCGCCTTAGGAATTAATTAATTAATGTGCCTCAATTTTTTTGCAAACATCAAGAAGAAAGAGTTTTTTGTGTAAGATATTTATTCATTTTTGGTTTCTTTCCGCGAACATAATTACATTCAGTGGTTACAAATTGATTCGTTATTAGAGTGGTTAAAAATTACAATAATCTTATAGATCGAAAAGGTAAATGATCTAAATTATTTATAGGTATAGCCACACAACTTAATAACTACTGAGAGAAACCTGCCTTCCCGCGAGCCCTATTAATCTTGCAAGAACGATGCATGCCGCACTTATTGTTTGGGTGTTGGTGGTACCGTCGTTGTTTCCGGTTTCCATAACACAAGTGCTATAATCACTTACTTTGTAGCAATATATGTGATATAGTCTATAATTGTATTTATTAGCGAAGAATTTTTCGTGCAAGAAATTTGTTACTTTTTTTCTTTATTCGAACATAATTACAGGAATATTCAGTGTTTAAATAAGACACGTTTGGTTTTACTGTTGGCTTGGGAAATCAACGGTACCGAACTCCAAATTTGCTGTGACCTATAAAGGAGTTTTCTACAAAAATTAATAAAGTACGAGTGTTGGAAAAATATCCCGCTGGTTGTTAGTTAGTAAAGTGGCACAATTTGATTGGAATGATATTAAAGTATTTCGGTTTGGTTGAAAAAAAAAAAGTTTAAAAAAAATAGACATCTTGTTTTTTATATAGTTTTAATGTCATTTGCCGGATTTTATTTCTAGACATACTTGATTCGTGATTTTCATTTAAATTTTAAAAGTAACACAAATGGTGGTAAGAGCGAAATCTAAAACAAATGCATACCGCACTTATGATATACTTATCTCTTCTAACACGCCCTAACACGTAATTTTTCCAATACGTTATATTAATATTTATTCCAATTGTAAATTCTGTTCTCTATTACACGAAATTTCCAGTAACAACACATATATTTTTGAATTTCTCCAACAAGAAATAAAGACAAACGAAAAACGACAACAAGCCACCAATGTTCATTCACAAAAGCCGATGCAATATATTCGAGTCAGCACCTGGAACGCTACAAAAACTGAAAGAAAAAATACAGCAAGATTAGTCCGCTTTGTATTTTACTAGTGTTAACATGAAAACTAATAATAAATATGAATGGAGATGGAAAAGCAGAATTATGAAATCACGTTATTAAACAATGTTGTGTAAACATTTAGCACAAAAATTAGGGATTTTTATTAAATATATAAAATGCGCTGGACCGATGACTGGTGAAGGTTGCGAAAATACGCTGGATGTCAGCTGCACAAGACCGGTTGTTGTCACGTTCTTTGGAGGATGCATATATTCAGATTGTTTTAGTTTTTCGGTTGAAATGATGTTGATAAATACGCCAACAAAAGGTTATATGATTTTCTTTAGTCTACGGAACAACCAGATTGCAATATAAAAAAAAATGTCAAAAACTTAGTTCCACAGGGCTTCGAGTTCGGGCCCTTTGTCTTATAGTACGAGTTTTAGGTTGCCTTCAAATTAGATGCATGTAGACGCGCGCGTGTCACGACAGTGGCGCTGCAACTGCGCTTCTAAATATTGTATGAAAATCGAGTGGCGCAGCTGCCACGCCACAGTCGCGCCACTGCAGCTACGAGCGTCTAATTTGTTGGTGCCTTTAAAGCACTAAGCCACAGTTTCCCAAAGTGATCCCTGTCGCCTCCCGGTGGGCGCTGAAGAGTTCTAGGGGGGTTGAGGCCTCGGAAGCGATTGGGGGGGCGTTGAAGCTGTCCAGAGGGTGCTACCACATATGAAAAAAAAAACCTGATTTATGTATATAAACTACACTATATATATAATGTAATTTTCCTTGAGAATTATTGTGTAAAGTTAATAAAGAATACGTGTTTTCAATTACTTTTTGTGGTGCAAAAATATTTTGTCTTTCTTGCCTACCTTACCTCTTGAAGTAGCGACAACTTGTTCCTTTGCATTATTTGTGTTTGAATTTCTAATTATTATTTGTCAAACAGTAAATGAAAACCATCACAAGGAAACTTGCGTAAAGGATCATTACCTGAAGATTTGAGGGACACTACCACTGCGTCCGTCACCCAGAGACATAAGTTGACAAGACCTATCTGCCTGTAGTTTCACCTGCACCCCCACTCCTCCAAACCGGAACGCAGTAATGCTTATAATTTACTGCTTGGCGGCAGAAATAAGAAAGGCAAAAATACATTATAGTCCCCGTAGACGTAGCTTATGTAAGGTATATAAGACAGTAACTAGTTTAAGGGTCATACATATAGGTAATGTTAGTTGAAAACTGTAGCAGTTTACAAATGTTTGCTACAAAATTCAGATCGAATATTCTAGTAGTATAAAGCCTGTCAGTTCAAACTAACTGAAGTATAAACCAGCCTTTATTGCACGATAGCATTGTGGCCCCCGTCACAGCGGTCTCAGGCCACCAATGCGTCACGCCAAGACGCCCGGGGGCAGCGTAAAACACGATCGCTACGGCCCAAACCCACCTGTGCTCACCAATAAATAAATACTGTTTGGCAAATTCAAGTTGACCTCCGAAACTGGTGAAATATCTAAGTAATGTTGACAAAGAGCGATGTCCGTTGTTATGTGATTTTTGTCACTCGCTTATCCTATGCATATGAGATAAAAAAATGATCGCATGAAACTATACCCACGAAACAAACATTAATTCTAGGTCAATAAAAAATAAATTGGACTACGGATTTTGGAAATCCATAGTATATTAGTGATAATTGATAAGCTATTTGTAAATTTAATTACTTTGCTGGTTTAACGTTATAATTCATTATAAAACAAAGTATTATTATTTGGTCCTCCCATCATGTTTAAATTTTCAAGCCCATCATTATATCAATCTACTCGGCATAGAATGTGAATCCGATATTTCGATGTATTTGAATAGACGAGTAACTAAGCTACAGGAGAAATAAGCTATCATAGGCCAAGTTATTATTGTTATAGACAAGTACGTTCACCTCAACTCCCTCGCGTCGGGACAATTTATCCGCTTTATTTATTAAATGCATAGAGAAATAATAAAGTTGAAAGTAGTCAATCACGCTGCAGATAGTCGGGTTTTACAATGGTTAATTGCAAATTAAACAAGAAAACTGGAAATGTCTACTCGGGCGTAATGAAAATGTAGTATAATGTAAAATATAATATAAATAAGACCGAAGGGAAGGAGTAAAACAAACATTTGGGACATTGTTTGATTAGGGCGTAAAGTAGGTTATTGCAACCGAGTTGACACTTTAAGCCCCAGTTGTAGGCGAGGGTTTACTCGTCATGAGCTTGTAATAACCTTGGCGCCCTATAAAAAATGAAAAGTATTTTTTCTATGTTTACCACAATATATAATTTTCATAAATCGCAATATGTTTACTAAGATAGTTCCAATATCCGCCTAAATTACTTTAACTTCTCATATTTATGTATAGTACAAAGAAAAACAAAGAAATATCAATAATTTATTTTTTATGCTAACGCATGTGGAAGGATATGTTCATAATATTCTGAAGATATGTTTACGCAAACACATGCTACATTCAGTCGGACAAAAGGGCGAATTGAAGGCTCGGGTGGGTTGAAGTTGAAACCCGTGTAGTAGCGGGTCTAAGGGCGTACGGATGAACTCAGGACGCTATTGAAGACAGTGGTTGAAAAGGTATACTATAACAGAAAGAGTACGTCGATAAAGCGAGTACTCTTAAACTGGGGGCTGTTAGTCTTCTTCTTGGTGAGTAATATTTTTTGTAGCGATCTGGTTGTCCTATACAAGTCAAGAGTGATGGAGCCATTAGGGTTATTAAAGACATCCCTGCACCAACGGTTCCTATAAGTGCGGAGAGTGTGGTCTTTCAGGGGGACTAGCTGGTTACGAAGTTAAAGTGGTGAGGAGCAATATCAAAGGTTTTCGATTGATTTTCCATGTATTGGGCTAGGGCTTGTTAGAGTTCCTCAACTAAGAAAATAAATACATTTTAAAACTGTTTATTTGAAATATTAATACAAGTTAGAGTAAATAAAAAAATACTCTGTAAATGTATTTCTTTTTCTTCTTATCGTATCGATGGCAGATAGACTATAATTATTATTGCGGCCCAGAAATCGACCCGCGTTACAAGTAGTAGTTGCCATGCTGAATGTGAGACATGTTTGCCATAGTGATGAAAAAATTTGCCAAACAGGTTGCGCCAGACGTGCAGAGGTTATCAATCGCCATTGCGAGGAGGCTTCTTTTGTACACCTCAAATTTATATCAATGTTAGTGTTGCGGAGATCTGATACCTGCAGGAGCATCTGGAGCATCTATTCATTTGTACACTAATATGTTTGGGTTTACCTGTACGAAGACGATACTAGCGTAGGTCAGATAAAAATTGTGTAAAATCTCCCCTTGTTCCTAAGAGAGAACTTGCTCTGCTTGCCGAAGGTAGGGTAGCTCATGACAAAGTGGGCGCTATCGCGGCTGGTTTTGACGTGTACATTGAGCGAGAGTTTTCTGTCGAGTGTAATTCCGAGACATTTAATCGTCTTTTACCAAGGAGTTTCGCAGCTAAATTTGAAGACAGGGGGTGACAGGACATGTTGAGCGAAAAATATCGACGCATTCCTCGAAAGCGGGTTCGAGGTTGACTTTTAAGAGTACGCATCTGGGATACCTACAGTGTTTGCTGTACTTGAGACAATAGATAAGTTTCTAGAAGGTTTGGTGGCTCAAATATTCCAGAAGCTTTTCCTATCAATTTTGATGTAGGGTACTTCATTCACTTCACAGCGGCTTCCGTTGGTGACGCTAGAGTTATAAGCACATGTAGCTATGGTATTTTCCATTAAAACGGCACGGACATTTTCCGGCAGCCTCCAGAGTCGGTCATCAGTCACCGATGCCCGCTAGGAGCTGTTACAAACGTAACGGACCTCTGGAACCTGAAATAGATACTCAAACTCGAGGAAATTGAAATTTTGCCTCAACTTACTTCAGTTCAACATAGACATAGTCTAAGTGCCAGTGTTAGGACACAGTGTTCGAATAGAGGGAAAGTACGAAACGTTATTCATTGTAGAATCCTATGATAATGCGTGTTTAAATTCGATCCTAATTATGAATTTTTTGATTAAAAAAATATAAATAGTAAATTAGGAGACAAACAGAAACATTATGCGACTCTTTATTTGCTACAGTTTTGTAGCAAATAAATTTGTAGGTTGTGAGATGTGGAGTGGGCTGAGGAGATGTGTTAATTTATTTATAATGTTATGTAACGTTTGTGGGGGCAACCAAATAAATAAATAACAATGTATAAACTACCACGTGTAATGTAAAATAAAGTAAAATTTATTATTATTTTTCTATCTTTTTCGAATAAGGTGTATATATCTATTAAGTGTTTCTTGAAACAATTAGGTTTATATTCCTAATTAAAATGAAAAAAAAATCTATCTCCAATCGACGTGAAGGAGATAAATATTAATGGATAATTACGTCATATTAACAACATTGAGTGAAAAAAGAACATTGTGTGAAAAAAGTTATCTAATTATTTAGAATCCTTAATGAAACGAAGCCTTATCAAACTTAGAAGCAGGTAGGTTTCAGGGCGGATCGCAGGCTTCTGCGCTTGTGGACGTCGTTCAAGACATTTTGGCTTATATGAAGAGAGAACAAGGAGGACGTTGTTGGATTACTTGCGCCCATTTAAAACTATCAATAACGCATTACTAACTCCAAACTTGACTATTACGCTTTCTATAGAGTTGTTTGAAGTAATTTATGTGCTACCTTACAGTCACAACGGCTTGAACTGTATTGTATTATACGATGACATACGTATTAAAAGCCTATCAACTACTTCTTTTGTAGTCCGAGGAATTCCACAAGGATCTACATATGTATATTAGGACCCACTCTGTAAATTTTGTAAAACTCTTGACATTTCGAAGTGCACATAAAATAGTAAATACGACCGTCAGCCTAATAATCTTCAGGTGTACAATAAGCTGAAATTTCTGTATCGGCATTCAAACTGAGGACCTAGATAGGAAAACGAGATAGTCAAACCATAATTGCTTTGTTTTGAACCCAGCCAAATCGAAATTCCTTGTTAGGTATGAAGACCCAGATACGTGTGAAATTGACGATCGTAATCCTGTAGTGGCCCAGTTAATAAATACGTCTAGTAATATTTTTAGAGTAAACGCGTAAATAATGAAATTGTTTCCGATAAACATATCGAAAGCTATTTCGTAGTACATATGTCTGAGAAGTTGGGTGTCGATTGACGGTGAAGTTAATAAAATATGTGGTTTGGAATATTCAAAGGCAAAGCCAAATAATTATAAGTTAGGTAAGCAAATTACACTTGAAATCGTCATATTGCTTAAACTCTACTGCTCATTCGTAAGGCAGATTCATTCTCCTGATAAAATGAGCAAGAAACTCTAGGGGTTGCTCTTTGTAAATAAACATTGGTACACATTTCATATTTACAATATTTGTTTCAAACATCGTAGATCGAGATCACCTGCAAAATTTTTGTCATCCAAATACGCAGAAGCTGTATATATTTTTTTGCCGTACCTTTAGTATAAAGGTGTTGTTGCACTATATTTTTAATTTTTTTGTAAATGGCAAATTTTGAATATTAACCGGAACTCATTATATTTCTAGAAGCATATAATTGCCCCTTAAATTAATTTGTGAGTTTGTTAAAACGACTGTCAAGAACAGCAAGTTTATTTTTATTGCTCGTATTAACGATCACTAATTTTTCTTATAAAAAATACTATAATTTTTAACATAAATCATATTTTCATAAATGTACTGTAAGCCAAATGTAAAATGATTTTTTTTTAATTATCTCTGAAAGACATTCTAGGGCACAGATTGTAAATTGCCCTAACCGCATGTTCTGCAGAGTAAAGAATCTTTTAATGTCGGCGGCATTACCTTGCAAAAGTATTGTATTATAAGTTTCCGGAATTAATAAGAAAAAATACTACAAATGGTCAGAAACGAATTTATATTGTTTCTCAAAATATTTTTCGTTAGCGTTAATGCACTTTTTCATTCGAATAAACCAATTTTGAAAACATTTATGTCACTCCTTCGTGTCAATCCCTGAAACATACTTTTCATACTCTTCGACAGCCTCTCTTCAGATATTTTTCATACTCGTTGATCGCGTAACTGGTTCTTAATTTTCAGAAATAAATAAAAGTGACAAGGTGTCAGGTCGGGACTGTACGCGAGATGGCTCATAAGGTCAACGTTCTTCACCTTCAAAAATTCATTTGACTGTCTGGCCGTGTGAGAACTGGCATTATCGAGGTGCAAGATGTTACGGCGTTTACGGGTATTTTTACAGAGTTTGTCAATAACTTCCGGCAAACACATGGTCGTGTACAAATCACTATTCACGGTACGACGATTCTCCAAAGCAACAGTAGTCACGTGTCCAGTTTTATTAAAAAAAGAAGCAATCATCCGCTGAGAGTCACTTTGCACGCGCGTCACTTTGGTTGGTTTCGGCTCATCTCGAAAGACCCATATGCTCGATTGCTGCTTTGTTTTGAGATCGTAACTATAAATCCATGTTTGATCACCTATTACTATATTCCACACCTATTTTGACGCCCCTTCGTTGAATTTGGTAAGCATGGCATTGCACCAAGTGAAGCGATCCGTTTTTTGAGCCTCAGTCAAATTGTGTGGGATCCACCGAGAGCACAGCTTTTTCACACCCAAATGTTTGTGTAATATTGATTGTATTTGACTCATGCCTATGCCTAATGATGCCCGAATCTCATGGTATGTCTCATGCCTCTCTGTTTTGATCATACGGCGCAGAGCATCGACGTTTTTGTTGTTCACAGCATTGGACGGACGACCATTACGAAATTCGTCACCGAGATTCACACGACCGCGTTTGAATTCTGCAAACCAGCTATAAATAGTCGTCTTGCATGGCGTTTCAGCGTCAAATGCAGTTTGAAGCCGAGCGAAGCTCCGCTGAGCTGTTCAATTACACTTAACGTACGAAAATTTCCCCGAGTTAAATCCATAGTGATGTAGACAACCAATTTCTAAAATGCCAATGTAAAAACAAGTGACACACAGATGAAACAAACTGTATTCTACAATCTAATAGTTCCATTTTCAAATGTTGTAACTATTTTTTAAGCATTGTTTATGTAAGTGGCCAGTCCCGGAAAGTTATAGTGCGCCCTATGTAGACACGTCAATTTATGAATATAAATTTACGAATTCAGCTCTGTGATCGGTAATGTTTGCAAAGCTGAACTATGCGACACACAGCCATGGGATAATTCGTATAGGCAAGAACTAAAAAGTTGATTCATCGCGTTAAAAACGGTTACACCCGGTTTTATATCCCAACTCCTCGCCAAACACATGTGACACCTTACTTCAACAGAATTTTGATGAATATTTACCGTCGACGCTCACACCACTTAACACGTTCGCTTTTTGGTGTAATCCTAAGCTAAGTCTAAGTTTTCAGCACACCACATTAGACCATCTGACGATCTCGGTAACTTAACGGTTTACCTTGTGGGCTCTAGAAGCGGTGGTCCGATTGGGGTTCGATTCTCGGTAAGACCAATTAGAGAAATGAACTTTTTCAAATTGGTTCTGATAGGGTGTTCTGGAAAGTGCTCCAGAGTGAATTCCGTGTTTTGGTATTCATAGTACAGGGAATTCCCTAGTATGAGACCAGACCATTTATTGTAGTTGTCTGGTACATATACAAATATTTTTCGTCTAGTTTGCCCTATCATTTCGTGGTATTTTTCATCATGTACTGCAGGATACCGCAATACCGTAGTAGTAAAGTATTAGTTTCTTCGAGTTATATAATAATGTTTGGTAAGCGACACGGCTGTCTATAACTGTTGCAGTGCCACTCAGAGCTTTAAATCCCAAAGATCTGAGGGGCACTGCCACTGCGCCCGTCACCCTGAGACATAAGTTGAAATGTGCCTGTAGTTTCACCAGTACCCTTACCCTTCAAAACCAGAACGATATAATGCTCTCATTACTGCTTGGCGGCAGAAATAGGTGTAGGTAACATTACTTCCACGAACGAACTCTTTCACAAGGAGCTCTGTTGATACTATAATATAAAATATAAAATATAAAATATACATATATGTATGTATTATGCTCACCATGCGTTGTGTCGACGTTGTGATGCCTGAGCGATGACACTGCGTTGTACTACATATTATTATAAATTAGAACTACATGCCACATGGTGCGCTCAACCGGCGCGCGGAGACAGAACGCGTGCGCATTGCACAAGGGACCAGGAGACGAAGTAGGGAGGGGTGCTGCGAAGCGTAAGTATTGCTCGTGTGGCACACGGTGCGTTGAAATCGTGGCATTACTATGATGTTACGCACCGGTGCGGCAAGGCCCGTGTAGCATCGTTCCCAAAGCGCTAACACTATGATTCGCACCTAGTAACACACGAGTAATACGATGTTGCAACGTAGCGCTGCAGCACCTGTCTCCTGGTCCCTTGTCGGATGCGCACGCATTCCGTCTCTGCGGGTCGTTTCAACGCACCGCGGGGCACATAGTTTTACTTTATTTGTAGTACAACGCAGCGTCACCGCTCAGTCGTCACAACGCCAACGAAACGCATTCTAAGGCATCGCTCTAAGATGAAATAAAAAGAAATATAATTTAAAAATATATTCTCTAAACAATGAAATAACATTAGAATTACCTAAAGTAAGAATAAATCGTGAACCGTATATTGCTTGAAAATAAGGCGTATGCGAGCAAAAAAAGAAATACCTGGATGAAAATTGTTTTTCGCCTGAAGGTAGAAGCGAAGATTACTTTCGTACTTGCTGATCGTTCGCCGCGGCCGATTTTCTTACTTTATGGGACAAACGGGCGGAACGAAGTGAAAATAGTTCAGGTTCGACCTTTTCTATTTTAGAAGTGTGTCATTTTCAGACGGGAATGGTTTATATAACGCTGTATGTGGAAGAAGTCACAACGATGCTATATTTTTTATTAAAGTTACGTTATTTAAATTTCATGAATATTTTTTGATAGAAACTATCAATCTAATATTACATCAAAATATTACAACAACAACGATTCGCTGGATTGGGATTTGTGTTTACAAACAACAATTCTAGAATTTCTATCAATTATACACTCTATCTTGCTAAAACAACTTGACAAATGTGGTATTCGAGGCGTAGCAAATGACTTAATACGTAGTTACCTATCGGAACGTAAACAAGCACTATGTCTGACCGTATTTAGCAATAAATGCGTGCAAGAGACCAGATCGACATACTTAAGAAATATATTGGGAGTGCCACAGGGAAGTGTACTGGGTCCTCTTCTCTTTATTATATATATAAATGAACTGCCACATCTTACTCAGTGTCATGCACACTGTATACCTATTATGTTCGGTAATGATGTCACAATATTATTTACTAATAACGGAAAAACAAAAATTGACTACGAATTTGACATAAACAATACATTGAACGGTCTTATTACCTGGCTTAAATCACTAAATTTATAAATAAATAATTCTAAAACAAAATATTTATCAGTTTGGTAATTACAAAATAAATTACTTAGAGTTACACACATACTTACACATAACTCATGAAAATGACGTTATTGATGACGTCAACAACACTAAATTTCTTGGTATTACTATAGATAAAAATTTAAATTGGAAACATCACATAGATGTGCTAAATAACAAGCTTGGTAGTTATTGCTACGCTTTATCTGTATTGGTCGATGTAGCGTCGGTCGAAGTTGCAAAAAACGCATATTAGGGGAACGTATACCCATTCTTAATGTACGGTGTAATTTTTTGGGGAAACTCTGTCAATGCGGTTAAAATATTCACAATACAAAAACGATGCTTACGCATAATTTATAGTAAATCCAGTGACTATTCTCTAAGAAGTCTGTACAAAGAAAAGGGTTACTTTAACAGGAATATATATTTTGGAAATATGTCTTTTTGTACGTAATCACAGTAACTTCTTTACTAAAATATCTAATGTATTAATATCTAATGTATTAGAAATGAGTGCCATATTCGTATTGAGCATCCCCAAATACCTCGAAAAGGATATAGCATTTTTTGAAAAATCGTGTCCGCCATCTTGGATTTACAAATAAGTGCTATATTCGTAATGAGCACCCCCAAATATCTCAAAAACGATACCCAACTTGCCATTATTCGAAAGATCGCGCCCGCCATCTTGGATTTAGAAATGAGTGCCGTATTCGTAATAAGCATCCTCAAATACCTCGAAAAGGATACCCGTATTGCATTTTTTTGAAAAATCCTGTCCGCCATCTTGGATTTAGAAATAAGTGCTGTATTCTTAATGAGCACCCCCAAATACCTCGTAAACGATACCCAGCTCATTCGTAAGGCAGATTCCCCCGAGAAGTATGAGCAAGAAACTCTAGGGGTTACTCTTTGTAAACAACATTTGTACGCATTCAACTTGCAAAAATGGAGGTCAAATGCACACTTACATTAGAATAAAAAAAAAAATCTGCAGCCATCGCGATATTGCCTATTCTCAAAAAATTACGTAATATAATTATTTTGAAACAGAATAGCAAAATGCGGAGACAGAAATCCGTTACTTAGCAACATTTTCGTGTCTTGTTGCAACGAAATTAATTTTCGGTTTTAGTGAATATTTATATAAAAATACAAGTTAAAACGCGTTACTTCCTTGTGAAATGTGATGTTAGTATCTATTTTATGTTTGTCTGACGTATTTTTACACTCATTTACCGCACATTTCGTCATTTTTAGCTAAAATTCTTGAGCTGTTCGCGGTGCAAGTTGATCTTGAGCACTGACGGCCCGCCCGCTCGTGTAGGCCCATTAGGAGCACTTCAATTTGCCTCACTTAGCGTGTGCGGGCTAGTAATACAATAAAAAAAATGTATGTCCTGCGCGCTGCCCACATGGCCTGCTACAAAATTTCCTTGAGATTAGACATGGAGCCTACCACAACTTCTTAAAACAATATTACTTTAACCTTACATTGACTTTTCGTACCATGACGTGCTTAAAGTAAGCTTATTATAATGTTAAAACTACAATGTTTTATTGGCAGCTTTGTGACTACTCATTCACTCAGTTCGTACTATGACGCGACTGTAACTATAAAATAATATTGTTCTTATGCCAAATTTAGCAACCTTAAAATTGTCGCTTGGACGCAGTGGAAACAATATTATTTTCGAATGAATTGTCTAAATATTGATTTGTAATGATTAAAAGTTAAGTTGAACTTATTTATTGACATAAATATCTTCAATATTCGATTTATTTTTTTTATTTAATAGTACATGGGAAATAATTTCTCCTTATTTCGTAAAATTATGACAGCGATATTTACATGCTCCTTGGCGACACTAGACTGTAATTCCGAATTCACAACGTGACTATCAAGACTCAGCTTGTTTTATTTATTTTTCTTCATGAAAATGTGGAAAAATAATTGAAAACAACGTAATAGATAGACTTAATACATTTTTTTATTACAAACTTTTCTTTTTTAACAGTTAAAATTCTCTGAATGTAAATAACATTAAGTACTTAAACATCATACTATGATAAAACGATTCGGAACATCAAAAAATAAAGAGATGGCATTATATAGTTCTTATAGCGTTATTTCTTTCCTATTTATAGTAAGGAATAGATAATATTGGGAAATTATTCGTTCTTTTAATCACTTTGACAATAATACATTACTAGGTTGACAGGTTTGGCATGGTACGAATGTGAATATTATTACAATAAGCTTATTTTAACCTTACATTGTAATAAGATTGTTTTTGGTAAGGTTATGTTGGCCCATTAGTACTCTTAATAGCATATCGATGGAAAGTCAATGTTTTAAATAATACGATTGCCGTTATACACAACTGTGTCATACGAAATTGAATGTGTGCGTATAAATTTATATCACATTACACAAGTAAAAGGTAATTTATATTATTATGTATATGAAAATTAATTTCAGTTAAAAAGCAGCTAGAGCAGTGGCAATTAGACAGAAAGAACATCATTTCACACATACGACGAATGTTTAATAAGCCAAATCCTAATAAAAGTCAACTTAGCACACTTTTCACGGAGGGCACAGAAATGTTACCGAGGTTTTTTATTATAATATTTCTAGGTCAATTTCTTTCAAAGTCAAAGTCAAAGATTATTTATTCCATAGGTAAAATAAATTTACACTTGAAAACGTCACATTTAAGCTACTGCTCGTTCACTACGCTGACCTCCCTGAGAAGAACGAGCAAGAAACTTTAGGGATTTCTCTTTTCAAATAAACTTAAATGCTATGGAATACACTTTGAATCAAATTTGTGTGGATTCTGGAGCCATGTCGTCTTTCCATACATCTTTATCTAACACGTAGTCTTCAATTTTGTAATATGATTTTTCGATCAAAATATTTTTAATGTAGTTTTTAAACTTAGGAAATGATAAACTTAATATATGCTCCGGAATCTTATTATAAAAACGTATACAGTTCCCCATAAAAGAGTTGTTTACCTTTGTTAAACGAAATCGTGGCACCATGAGTTTGGACTTAGCTCTAAGGTTAATATTATGGATATCTTCTTTCTTATTGAAATTATGTATATTTTTACGGGCATATAAAATATTTGAGTAAATGTACTGTGATGCCACAGTCATGATACCAGTCTCCTTAAACTTTTCTCTGATAGATACCCGAGAGCCTAGACGGTACACAGAACGAATCGCTCGTTTTTGCAATACAAATATGGTTTGAATATCTGCCGCTTTATTTTTTCTTTGTCTTCAAGGGTGTTGTGTGTCATTTAACGTTTCGTTTTTCTACATTTTAAATGGATTCTTTATCTAATAGGCATGCTATCAAGTTAACAAAGGTTTACGGCTAGGATCAAACGACATCAATGCTTGGCGGAGATATCAGTACTTACCTACTTAGTAACTAGTAATAAACCTAGTAATTGTTTAGTAGCTTGCCTAGTCGTTTCCCTAAAAAATGTAAAATAAAAAATACAAAATTTAAAATTAAAATGTACTGATTTTTATCGTTACTATCATATCGAATTAGTTCCCCGCTTCATTGTAGTCTTGTAAATTTATCAGTGTGACTATACACTCAGCTGTGTTGTCTATTGATGCCACAGAAAAAAACAATGGAAGTGCCTTGATTACTATTAGAACCGCTGTCGTGAAAACTCACACATTCATAAGTGCTAAACACTATAAAATCGGGTTAATGATTGTTCGTAGTTTCTAATTTAAAAAAATTGCTGTTAATATAATTTAAACTTTACCTTATTGGCATCTCGTTGAAAGTTTAGTACTTATTATTGCAAGTTACGACGTTTTGATTTCAATCAATGTGCTGTCATCTAGCGATCAATAGCTGAACATTGACGAATTCGAGATGTTTACATAACTCTTCAAAAAATTTAAAAGCGATTATTTTACAGCGGCATAAGGTTTACTTTCGTATCTTATAACAAAATGTTTACAATGATAACCCGAAAATTGGAAATTTATTACAATTAAATAAAATAAGACTGAATGATGATATGAAACACCACTATGAATAATATTACAGGTGCGACTATAACTTTTGTACTCCAAAGTAGCAAATTAAGGCATTTTTCGACGGTTTTGATACGACCGTAACGTAGAAAGTGAAAATGGCGGACCCAGCTCAAGTATGTGGACCTCCACGTACTGTATACGTGTCATGCCCACTAAACGCTTCTATTGTATTTATTGTTCTGTAATTGACGCCGTCCTATATATTGGTTGAAATTGTCATGCATCATCACTATCCTAGTCAGTTTTGACTTTTGTTAATAAATGGATTCGGTTTAATTAGTTTCGATTTGATTACAACCTCAAGTGTTTTTCACAATTTTCCACGTCAGCTATTTACATCAAATCCATTTCCGGCGATTGACACATTCATTCAGTATTCTATCACGTCGCTTTATTTTCTGGTTTAGGGATTTTTATATCCATTCCTGTAGTTCACGTGGCAAATTAATTAATTTACCTGTGAAATCCAGTTCAAGTTATAAAGCTGCCAATTGCGTCTATATGTTTTAGATAAAAACTACTTTACTGTTATTTTGTAAGTTATTTATTATCACTGACTGAGTATTTGAGTCCATACAAAAACAACTTGGATTTACAAAATTTACATAAAGGTTTAGCTACAGACACTTATCATTTAAAAAATATGTATAGTATGGATAGGAGGGCTACAAGTGGCAAAAGAAAGTGCACCATTTGGCTTTATACTTTATTTCTTTTTTATGATACCAAGACGTGTGCCTGGTGGTAAGCGAACTCTTATGGACAGCCACAGCAGTTGCAGTGCCGCTCTTTAAATCGTAAAAATCTGAGGGGCACTGCCACTACGCCCGTCACCCTGAGACATTAGTTAACAAGTCCCATGTGCCTGTAATTTCACAAGCACACTTACCCTTCAAAACTGGAACGCAGTAACTCTCACATTACCGCCTGGCACCAGAAATAGGTAAGGTGGGAGTATTTCTCTGGACGAACTCTTTATAAGGCGGTTCTCTGCTACTACTAAATAGATATACTGAATAGATTATAAAAAAGAATTACTTAGAGAAACGACGAAGTACTAAAATCAAGGTATTTACTGTTTTTCCGCTAGTCACGCAACAATCTTCATTTCTCATCAGTACTTATCATAATATTTCCACTTTTTGATTCTGTGGTCATGGTATAAGCATTGAAAAAAATATTCTTAATTAGAGTTAATTCATTGTATTCACTGAAGACCACTCACTGAGTTCAACCGAAGCACTTAGTGAAGTAATTCATTTTTAATTGTATAGTTTAAATCCGATTTGTTTCATTCGCCCAAACATAATTAATCAGCCTTGTGCATATTTTTACTGTAACAGTTTAACATCTCATAAACA
>NW_020654466.1:13528383-13604621 GCF_003589595.1 Hyposmocoma kahamanoa | reverse complement strand
ATCTCATAAACAATTTAGTTTTGCTCCGGATCGCTCAACAACTCATTCTGGTTTCGAACATATTATAGTTTTTTGACCTTGACATGTTCATATTGTACTTTAACGAGTGTAGCAGCGATAAAAGAGTCATCAGAGTTTTATCATAGTATACATATGCTGTACACACCAAGATCACGGATGACATTCTCATGGGCAATAAAAATGTACTATTACCTCGACACTCTTTTGCCAATACCTTGAATGATGCTAACTTTATTATTATGTTATTATACTAACTATTATATATTACATTTTCTTAACATATCTTAAACAGTTATCAATTCGATACCTGTGATGACGTCGGCAGCGTATACATGTAGACGATTTTTTCCATACGTAATATGGTATTTCTACTGTCTTCTCATTTGTCTTAGTGTTTATTTTCATCGACTTTATTTCTTACTGCCACAAATTTACATCCATCATCTATTCAAAACTTGCCATCTGCCTTTTGTAGTTTCAATTTAAAACCTCATATCCATTATTTTTGCTGTCAGTCTTTAGATTTAAAGGTGAACCTGTCCAAATATGCTATCATTGATATCAGTTGGTTCTCATCTAGGGTTAATGTTGACTTATTTGCATTTTTTGTTGTCCAAATTCCTTTTCCTAAATCTTTATTTAGAAAAATTTACTACAAATATTGAGTGACACAATGACAAATATCTAAGGGTAGCAAATATATGGGGAATGACGAATACATAAAAAAACAAAATAAAATAAAAATATTTATTTATTAAAATATAAATTAAATTAAATTAAAAACAAATAAATAAATTACTAGCACTAATAAATAAAAGTAAACATACCACCTGTAATGATATACATTTTTTATTATTTGTTGTCTTTGGTGAAAGTCTAAAAGAAATAAAATGTTAATTATATACTGAGCCACATCTAGTATAAGCAGTAGGCGTAGTCTGTTACTACATCCATGGTTGCGCTTATAGTTAGCACCTGAGATCGTGTTGTCTGTTATTATATTAGAATGCGAGTAAAACTTTATTATTTTATAGTTGAACTACCGTCCTTGTACGCTTTCTAAAGAAAAAAATTGTAATAATATGTTTCTCTGTGTTTTCATGGAAGTGAGTTATTTATAATTCTTAGTGAGAATAAATGTCTTAAACCACATGATATGGGATGGCTGAGAATACTTAAAAACTTTTACTGCTTAAGATAAAAATTAATCTTAGCCAGAGCATTCTACATCCGATAGTGGATTACGACATTTGTTACCCGGATTTAACAGTCACCCTGTCTAAGTTGGAACGGCTCCAAAATATGTGCAAGATTAAGGCTTTGTAAATTTGACCATGTCTCCTAACTCCGCGCATAACTTTAATAGCTGGCCATCCGTGTGGGGACCTTTGCGTTATTTTCTATTTTTATTTTACACTGTAGTATCCTTCACCCCTCCATACTTTATTCTCAGCGATTTCGTGCCACCGACTTTTATTCTTAATTCTTTTAACCTGTCCTTATCTTAATTTTCCATCCTTACAAGAAAGAAATAGCTACTTAGCTATGAGGATACCTATTGTACATTAGCTTATTCTAATGCACTTACATTTCTGTTCTGTGTCGCCATTGCAATTTTTAACGTACATGAAATAATATTCAATTTCATTTATATAAATTACGCAACACACCTTTATACTTATCCTTGATTGTGTTTTTCACGCAAAAATCTAAATAAATCGCCGTTCCTTTGCCAGATTTCAGCCACAGTTAGGGCACACCCCGCAGCATTGAAGCACAAAATGGAAAACCCGGAAAGGAGGCCCCAAGGACCCAAAGGGGCTCTTTATGTAAATGCAGACTGTACAAAAGGTAGAGTAATGTGAAAGCGACATTGGGACTCGACGTTTTCACGGTACGTCGAGAAAACGATCGACACAATTTAAAATAAAAATTTAACCAACCCTAAATTGAAGGAAAACAGAGCCGTTTCTAAGAGACATATATCTTTGAATTGTATGCGTGTTATAGGGACTTTGAAAAGGTTTGTCGTGTTCTTATTATCGTATGAGAATGATGTTGACGGTAGATGTTAAGGTTATCCCTGTTTGATGTATTCTTTGGCTCGTACGCGGCATTGGAAAAACATTTCCATCAATGTTTTGTTTACTTTCGGCCGTTATAAACAAATTACAAAATAAACGTATTTCTTACACACAGAGTCCTCACAGTAAGAAAATAAAAATATTGATAACTGTCTGTGTCAGAAAAAAATTTTTCTTACCTACACGTTATACAGATCATAGTTAATGTGAATTGACAATGTGACGCCAAGTGTCATGTTAAGAAAACCTATGTTATGAACAATACAACAAAATAAAATGGCGTATCACTTCATTATCGTTCGTTTATCCCATAAGATTATTTTCTAATGCCATCCAAGCCAACACCCGAATAGCTATAAATTCATAATTGTAATAGACCACCAAACGTCGATAAGGGATGGAAGGTTTAGGGATAGTCCGTGAAACGGCGTATAATATCTGTAACACAAGTCTCCCTTGGGAGAGACTTTGGCAAGATATGCCAATACCGCGATCTACTACGTCATAATATGATGGTCGTAATAGTTTAATGATATTACGTAATCGATATCTCTATCCTCTATTTGTATTCTGTTTATCTATCTATATATATCATCTATTTGTATTCTGCTTATCTAGCCACATGTTTTATTGTCTTTTGTTGCCACGATGGCTTTTGCAATGTAGTTATAAGTAAATTTTTTTAAGCCTGAAATTCTTGTTTCTCGCATAAACTTTGAAACAAAAATGGCTCTTAATAAACATACAGGTTGACCCTAAAGGTCCGTAGTATTGTACGAGTAGGTTTCACCAATTAATACAATAATCAATACTTGGTATCCTTGGTATAATAAAGCCACATGTCAAATGTGAAAAGAAGTTTTATCATATGAACTGCATGAAACAAGTTTTTCGTGAAAATTTAAAAGTTACCGACTAATTTCGTTCATGGAATATGTAAACTCCTCTCTTGAAAAGTTGTAATTTTACAGATGTGTACTAATTACACCTAGGGTGTGACTTTTAGTTGGGAAACCTCTAGAAAATCGCTGAGAAAAGCTACTGAGCAATCTTAATGTTTACATTTACTCGGTCTTACATGCTTCAAAAGTTGGGTAACAGTCACCACTTGTCCACTCTCTCGAATTCGCAGACCATCAGGGATCACCTGTTTGTAAGCGGAGACAGCTAGTTTCTCGTAGTCGTTGCCCAAAATTGGGACACATGGTTTGAATTTTCAAATGGTTAACCGCAGTCAAAGTTTTCATACTGTAAAAATCATACTTAATAAAAATCAATTAGCCTGTATTCTAGAACTCGAATCTATATTAAATTTTGGGTCGAAATTAAGGACAATCCAGTCAATTACTTCAGAAATTTAAAATTAGTTGCCTTCTTCATTGCTTATTTTTAATATGGCAATAGGTATCATCTTTATTCAGTACCAGCTGTGTATAAATTGCGCGTCTAATTATAAATTATTAGACGCTGCCGACTTAATTTTGCTTAATAAAATTTCCGTAGCAAAAAATTTCAATATTATGTTGAAATTTGATACTTAATTTGTTTTGACGCTTATCACATTTTGCTATATACTACGTTTAAAAATTGCTAATAATTATAAACAATGCCTTATTCTATACAACTATTTTATCTATTTTTTTTTTTGTATATTAAACAAATTTTGAATACTATTTATTTTATTATAGTAATAAAAAATATCATGAACCACAAGTTTGTGCGTTTTGATACCTGCTTATTTGATTATTCTACTGCATTATACACGAACGCAGTTAGTTGTAAAAGTTGATATTTTATTTGACGACCTCCGTCCGAGTGGCTTGCACACCGATGTCATGGTGTCGCCATCTCTGATTGCCTCAAGTCTGGGTGTTCGTGGTACCATCGTAGCTTCCAATTTCGATAACACAAGCGCTTTATTTAGTTATTGCTTTTTAGTTGCAGTAGAGCTCCTTGTGAAAGAGTTCGTCCAGGGAAGTACTGCCACCTTACCGATTTCTGCCGCCAATCAATAATGTCACCATTACTGTGTTCCAGTTTTGATGGGTAAGCGTCCTGGTGAAATTACAGGCGCATGGGACTTGTCTACTTATGTCTCAGAGTGACAGGCGTAGTGGCAGTGCGCCTCAGATCTTTGCGATTTAAAGCTCTGAGTGGCACTGCAGCTGTTCTGGACAGGCATGTAGTTTACCATCAGGCGCACGACTTGTTGGTTCCGTCACTTGATATTATAAAATAAGAACGAACCTTCTCGATAAAGAGAACACAGAGAAGAAGGAAGAATCCCCGAAAGCAGTTTACAAAGTTATCGTGGTGCCCTAAATTCCATTGCAATCAAGCTAAAGTTACAGCCCAATGACAAACCTCGATAAAATACGGCTAGTCCTTAATATCCCTAAGTGGTAGCTACTAAGCGGTTCTCAAAAAATTAATTTTGTCTAGTCACGGATCCGACTATGTGGAATGGTCGTTGGATGAAGATTTACGGCAAAATTTACTTAATTTCCTCGTAACTTTGTGTGGCAAGTGCGCTCTATGTACGAACAAATTTTAATAGCGCTTTTTATATATTTCCATTTTCATTTTTCTTCCCTTTTTTAGGACGGTCGTAACTATTCAAATTTATTTCGTAAAAGCTTATTAGATTTATTTTTCGTAAAGATTTTAGGGTGTCGAGGTTTTGTTGTTTTTTGTGAAACTACAATAACAATAATGTGCCAGTTGTCTACAATAGTTACCAGGTCTTGAACTAAGGCATTAAATAAGAATTAGTCCAGAGAAGTACAGCCAACATACCTATTTCTGCCGCGAAGCAGTAATGTGTGAGCATTACTGGGATTTAAAGGGTAAAGTGCGGATGTAATTATAAGTACTTGAGATTGTTTAATTTTTGACTCATATCTTTGCTATTTGAAGCTCTGAGTGTCACTGCCAACGGTCATGTATAGGAGTGTCGCTTACAGTCATGTACCTGTGCACGACTTGTTCGTCCTATCACTTAGTATCATAAAAAAAGTACGTATGTTGTTTGCCAATAAATAGCGGGAGACGCGAAATGCAACTTCATTGTGACGCACACATGTAATAAGGATTTATTCGCATTTTATATCCTTTCTCATTTTTAATATTTTTAGAATATTTAATACATACTATAGTAAATTATACAAAACTGTATAATTTATTATAGTATATACACTTTCTGTTCGTGTTTTGCTTTCATTAGCAGTTTTGTAACTTTTCTAGACGATCAGTACTTTTCTCTATAATTGCAGATTAGTTAAATAAAGCTGAGATAACAAAACATCTACCTACATTGTATACTAGCCGTAAGTAGCTAGTACGTTACTAGGAAACAGTTCCTGTTACACACAACAACAAAACTCGTTAATAAGTCATGCATTAACTCGCCTTGCAATTTAAACACAATGACAGCATAGCAAACTACGTCTGTCATACACATCTGTAGGTGCGACGTATATTGCAACAATGCGCATACCAATGCGTGGTAACTGCTTAAACAAGACTAACTTGCTAACGTGTAATTTAGATCGTCGAATGCCTTACTACGTGTTCTCTAAACTCATTAGCCCCCTTTACACACTCACTCAGTCGCGTGTGATCAGGAGCGTTCAGGATTGCGCGCGGGAAAGCCTGCATGCGGAATAGTGCGCGATTACCAGTTTGATGTTTTTTAAGCTAACGTTCTTTCGCGCGCGATTGCTCATGTTCATTTATATTACAACGGAAGAGTGTCTGTGTAAAAGGCAACTTTGGAACGCATGATTGCGCGCGTGACTGATGAGTGCAATCGCGAAGTCTTTCCCTTTTCCTTTCAACATCTTTAGACGCGCGCTCAATCGCGCACGATTGCTGTCTCACGCGCGAAAGAGTGTCTGTGTAAATAGTCTCTCTATTTTCTAAGAATACTCTTGATGCCGACGATGCTACTACTGTCGTGGCAATCACAATTTTTTTGTTTATTTCTTTTCGTAAATAAAAATCGACTTTTTTCTTGACATAATTATATATTCAACACGTCACTCTGACAATATAAAAAGTATTAGGACACAAAATTTATCAAAACCAAGGTGTCCACAACAACCCTATTTAGGCAATGAAGTTTCGAAAATAATCTGTATTATCATGTAGTTTGCACATAATGCCAGAACACATTTAAAAAGAAAATGTATTTTTTTATGTAGAACTTTTTTATATTTAGACACATTGACAATGAAACTCCTTTTTTGGAAGTAACTAGTGCATATATTTGTTTTTTCAAACAAACCAACGTTTCAGGTACTTTATAGATCCCATGATAACGGCCAAGGGAATGATTTTGTAATGGACGTTGTGTGCCTAGACTCTGCTGTCAATTGCGCCTGAGGCTTCGGAATTCTGATATTATTCGTCATAAGTACATTGACGAGCTTTTAATATTTAGATGCATATTAAGTATACAGACTTAGTAATGTGCAATAATATTCAGATCGCATAATAAAGAAAACAGACTACCCAAGTAGCACACTTTATACGCCTCAAAACTATTATATCTTTAAACAGTCTTATTATGGTATAGGTTTAGATAATATTTCTCTATAAATGATTTTAGAAAAAAAAAATGAAATTGAATTGAATTGAAATTATAGACTTATTTCACTCAAGTCAAAATTTTAAAACCTTCTTAATACAAAACAACATAATTAAGTGTGATCTCTCTTAAGATTTACTCTTGTAGTCCTTATTTTAAGTTGGTCTGTAGATCAACTGACTATTTTTAGAAAAATTGTTCTTTAAACATCCAGTAAAGTCTATAAATACTCTAAAAACTAGTGTGTTTGTAAGTTTACTCTAGATATATTTCATTTAGAGACATTCTGTCAATTTTATTTCTTCCAACATATGTTTGGTATGTCATTGAAATATAACTTATCTGATAGGAAATTTATCCACCTTTGTCGTCATATATAACATATTCAATATAATTATACAGAATAACTTTTTTGCCACAAATTGGATTTTTTCAATTGTTTTTTGACCCGTTTTATGTTAAATTGTGTTTTGAAAAGTTTTTTATTGCATAATACGCTCACTATTCGTATAAAACCTTTATATGAGTAAAAGTTATACTGTCAAAAGAAAAAAATGCTTAGAAACATCGCGTTTTGTAGACAATCATAAAAGCTTCATAGGAGTGAATATTCTTCTACAAGATCAACTACACTAAAGCAAGTAAAAATAATCTTTTCGTATTCTAAGTTTTTCTATATGTAAAGCTATAGACAAAATGCTCCAAACAATGTTTTGTAAAAAGCTTTCAATTCTTATTGCCGTTTTTATTTTTAAAGAATGACTGAAGTAGCCGAGAAAAATTTCTTTTCTTTTTAAAAAGTAAATCTAAGTTGAAATTAGCTTCAAGAAGCCTAAAATTTGTTGGAAATCGTTTGTTTTGTAAGTTATTTTGTATATTTAAGCTTTTTATAAATATTTAAAACCGAAAATCGATAACTGTATTTTTATTAAGTTTATATTTATACATAAATATTTAAAATACAGTGAGCGCATTAGTTTTATGACAGGTTTTTCATTACTTTTCACAATGTATTTAAAGTCGCACGTGAATTTGCGCTATCAATTTGTTTGTTAATTATTGTATCATAGACTATAAATTATCTAAAAACTGACAAGACTAAATCCTGTTTTACAAACGGTCTTGCAGCATTCTAGAAGGGTTACTTGAAAAAAGAGATAAGAATCACTCTTAACACTACCTACAGATGATTTCTCAAAGCACTGTTGTGATCTACTAATAAAGTTGTACCCATTTTTAATTTAGATTATCTAGAAACCTTCTTTAAGATATCTTGAGGGAATTTGAACTCGTAAAATGTACAATCAAATTAAATTCTACTAGATATCTTATAGTACATATTTAGATATAGAAATGCTGCTTGGGTAGTAGGTATACAAATTACATATATTACTAGCAAAATTTACTAAACAGAGCTAGCGGATATGGAGTTCTTAGGCTTTTGCGATTGTTATTTGCGAGTATAGGGAATGAGTCTATTTTTTTTCGGTTCTAAATCGCATATTTGGTGTTTTAAACATGACTGACATGGTGAATCAGACAGCTGTGAACTTGGGCCCTGTAAAGATCTGTTTAGATTCGAAAAAATAGTTTCATTTCCTACGTGAAACAATCGCGAAAACTTAAGAACTCGATTATCGACTATTAACCAAACCAAACCTTGTGACGTAGGTTCAAAATCGTATGTTCTAATAATATGTTTCATTAATCATCACTAAATTGAAACCAGTTGCCCAAATTATTTTTAACTGATTTCAAAAAAAGGAGGAGGTTTTCAATTCGACTGTATGTTTTTTTTTGTATATATGTTACGCGATAACTCCGGTATTTGTGAACCGATTTTCATGATTCTATTTGTTGGAAAGAGGGTATCTCCATAGTGGTCCCATTTAATTTTGAAGAAAATCAGCCATCTCTAAGGGCGGCTGGTCACGCATGAAGATTCATTTTTATAAATAGCGCCTAAATTTTATTATAAGCAGCAATTATTTTAATGGTTGATTTTGCTATTCTCCAATTCAAGGTGTTTTTCTCCCTCGATATACTTTGAGAAGTGAGAACAGATTTTTATTATAATATTTTTGTGGCTAACTAGAGAATGAATCCGGGTTTGGGCACTACCTGGTAACCGATTTCAATAAAACATGGTAATTATATGTAATTCCACGTACTTTTGAGGTCGGTTTTTTTAGTACTTTGTACTGAGATTATTAATATCTCAATTCGAGAGTTGTGTCAGTGTCAATGAGTGAATGAGAGATAAACAAAACTTTTTTTACCTTTCCGTAGAGCTGTTTACGTGGAACTTCGGAATACTCTGCCGCAGGGAGATAGAAGTTAGCTGAATGTGCCATTCGAAAACTGTACTCGCCTGCCGTAAGTAATATACCTACGATGGGTTTAACACAACTTTTTTATGATACCAAGTGACGGGACGAACAAGTCGTGCGTCTGGTGGTAAACGACACGGCTGTCCGTAGCAGTTGCAGTGTCAGTCAGAACTTTCAATTGCAAAGATTTGTGGGGTACTGCCACTGCGCCCGCCATGTTGTTTTACAACAACTTTTCAAAATTTACGCAATTTTTGGGTTTCATTCTTCTTTTTCTTTTATGATGCCAAGTACGAACAAGTCGTGCGCTGGGTGGACAGCGATACAAGTTCCATATACCAGTAATTTCACCAAAACCCTTCAAAACCGGAACCCAGTAATGTTCACATTACTGCTTGGCGGGAGAAATAGGTAAGGTGGCAGTACTTCCCAGGACTCTTTCAAGTCTTTCACAAAGAGCTCTACTGCTACTTAATGGAATTATGGTATATGAATGCTAAAATGGCTGCTTAATTTCACAATATAAATCGCTCTACTAGAGCCAAAAGCTGAGTTTGGAATCTACAAATATCATTGCAGATTGTCACTCCAATATATTCTTGGACCGCTCGAGTCGAAATGCCATCGAGAATTCATAGTTGTTCTATTCCTGAAGACAGAGCTGAACTTCCTTCAAAGTTTCTGGAGCTGTGGTGACATATCCAATTTGAATATTCGAGTCACATTGGACAGACCTAAAACGATCTAGATACTGTCAAAATGTAGTGTATTGTATGCAAGTTAAGAAATTTAAATAAAAAATAAAATCCTTAAGATACTTTGTTATTTTAGATGACTGAATGGCAGTGCATGATTATTAACGAAGTCGTGAAAAGGACCTAAATAAGAATTTATGTTATATTGCACAATGCGTACCAGAATAGTGTATGACAGAATTAGCTGTGGTCTGTGGCTGAATCCGATACCAAGTTACCTTAAACGTAGGATACCTAATTTCACACAATGTATTTAGTTATTTTTATTTCTTCCTATAATTTAACCTATCTAAAGTATTTATTTACAGTCCATTTAATCTCTAATTCGCAGTTTCATGTGATTTAGATTAGCAACCAAGTCACGAGCACTCACACGTTCTTCAGCCATCCATTCCCCCACACACGACCACTTACAAGCACACGTGCAGTTCATCGTTCAAGCTCATGCAGTTACGAATACACACACACGCACGCACGCACCACGCACGCAGGCACGTTTGCACCTCACGCACGCAAGTACGCAAAGAAATAACGAAAACTTTTAAAACAAACAAAATTATATTGCTGTATGGCAATTATAAAACAATACAAACGCGACATATAAATGACAGCTCACGTCTCATTTATTATAATTTCACCAAATGAAATCCGACATAATGCTGACACAGCTTGCGATGGTTGCCACTGATATCGTAACTGAGCAATCTATGTTTGTTTACATTTTTAGCCTGTTTTTTTATCGCGTGTTTAGAGGGCTCCCTGTAGTATAAGTTGTGCCATGCAATAAAAAGTTGCGCAACAAATTAGGACCTTAAAAATTATTTAAATGACATTCTGGGTAAATTTATTTTCCAGTTCAGTCCAGACTTTGCAGTCCCTCTCATGAGGCAGTGGTCTCCTTCTGTGAAGCGGTGATGCTTCAGAAGGAGGTCGCCGAGCGTGATCGGGAAAGGGCCGATCCCGCTCGGCGGCGGCGTAATTTCGCGGCTGCGGGCGATCGGAGCGGGGGCTTCGTTCGCCAGTAAGTTAGGCAGCCGCGAGGAGGACGACGGGGCGGTGTGGTCCGCTTCCTCGTGAGGAGAGGAGGGGAGGACGTAGCTCCTCCTAGGTGCTGGGGGGGTTCCGGTGCGCAAAGTCGATCCCGGATCCTTCCCACTAGAGCACCCGAGTAGGCCACTGTGTCACACACAATCCGGCATAACCTCCCGCTGCCCTCGCGGCGGAGAGGTATCCTAGGAGGATTTTTTCAAGCAAAAAAAAAGTCTTTGCAGTCCTATGCTAAATTTAATAGCAGTAGAGCTCCTTGTGAAGAGTCCGTCTAGGGAAGTACTGCCACCTTACCTATTTCTGCCGCCAAGCAGTAATGTGAGCACTACTACGTTTCGGCTTGAAAGAGTAAGGGTGCTGGTGAAATTACAGGCACATGGGACTTGTTAACTTATATCTCAAGATGACGAGCGCAGTGGAAGTACCCTTCAGATCTTTGCAGTTTAAAGTTCTGAGTAGCATTGTAACTGTTATTGGATAGGCGTGTCGCTTTCTACCAGGCGCACGAATTGTTTGTTCCGTCATTTGATATCATAAAAAAACACTCGTTATCCAAACTAATATTATAAATGCGAAAGTAACTCATACGTTTTTACGCCTAAACCGCTGAATCAAATTTGATGAATTTTGATACAGAGATAGACGGAACTTAGGAGCAGAACATGGGCTACCTTTATCGGACATAGGATACTTTTTGTCACAAAAATAAATGTTAAAGGAGTGAAATAGGGGATGAAAGTTTATATGAAGAACCAATCATTTCTCAAATAAGTAGTACAGTAGCCTACTCAAAGTATTTATTCTACGCAGTCACAGTCGCCGGCATCAGCTAGTTTATTATATTTGACTTTGACTTTTTTGTCTTCGTCCCAGAGTGCATACCTATATACTATATGTATGGCTTTCTTTTTCTTTCTACTTTAGTGTCTTTGTCCTTGATGTTGAGTTTTAGTTATGTACAATATTGTAAAATAAATTACTGTATTTTCTGTCCTAGCGTTCCATAAGCCTCAGGCAACGTTTGTTGACGTATATCTCCAAACCCTACTAATATGAGACGGCGAACTTGTCACATGTCTAACTTGTTAAATTATTTTACTGATTATCTGATGTAGATAATAAATCTCATAAAATGTGATATGGGGTCTGTAACGCAATTATGGTCTCGTGAAGTGAAGATAAAAATATTTTTTTTGAAAATTGAAAAAAATAATTGTTTTTTCTAATATCCTACTATGTATAACAAAGGTGCAATAATACTCTACCTAGGTGTTATTGTACAAAATTCAGGCAATTTGTTTATAGGTTTAATTCTACTTCTTTTTTAAACGACTTCGAAAAAAGGCGGAGGTTCTCAATTCGTCTGCATGTTTTTTTTGTATGTATGTTACCTGATAACGTTTTGTGAACCAATTTGGATGATTCTTTTTTTGTAGGAAAGAGGGTACATCAGTAATGGTCTCATTTAAATTATAAGTAAATATTCCGCCTTTAAGGGTGACAAACTAGGGGATGAATGAGTTTTTGACTTTTGAAGTCGGTTTTTTTACTGTACTGAGATGATTATGATACCTAGTCACGAACAAGTTGCGCACCTGGTGGTAAGCGACACAAATTACATGTGCCTGTAATTTTACCAGCACCCTTACTCTCTACTGCTACTAAATGATGATGATGTACTCTCATGAATAAAATGAGCTTCAAAAGTATTATTTCATTATTTTTTACACCTCCATGTATGCAATATCTGTCCAATGAAAGGAAATAATAAACAAAATATAAATATAGTCGACTTCATTATGACTTAACGGTTTTGATTGTTGACAAAAAATTTATAATTTCACATATTGTTAGAGCCCTTTAGTATGTGGACATTGTTTTCGTTTGATTGTGTTAGGAAGACCTCTGTAGCTACAATATGCGTTTAGAGTATAGGTATTATGTATCTTGGTTGCTACGGATGTCAGTGGATACTTTACAAAAATTATCCAAGCAAAGCGAGCAAAGTTTTCTTACTTGGCCATTTCCTAAACCGGCATGCATGACATTTGAAAATTAGCGTATGAAACACAAATGACAATGCCCAAAATTTTAATTTCGATATGTGAGATAATTGAGGTCACAATACTGTGTCTATGGGAAAAATTTTAAAATTGTAGAGCGGTGTCGTGGTCATCGAAAACATAAAGACCTGTGACTGGTATCAACGACTGAGGCAGGTCTGAGGGTCAAGTTGCACAGACAGTTATATGGCTCACTCGTCTCTACGCGGAAGCGCGTGGACAAGCTGTCTTTAATATTCTTTATGTCAATACAAGTTTGGGTAAAAATACCATTGTTTTATCAGGCCCTTGCAGACATATAAAAAAGCTGTTTTGTTTCGATAAAGAATCGACATTGCCCTAGCTATTTCACGTACTAAATTTAATTGCTTTTTTCTTATCTCCTTGCTGTAACAATACTGTATCATTATCTACAGTCCATTATCTATGTGCTGTCACTGTCTTCATCCTAATAAATAATCATAATACTTCCTTCATAACAAAACAAAGAAAGTTATACATTCAAGATCTGCAGATAATAACGCGCAGAAAAGGACTGATGACAGGTGAAGCAGCTATTATTACAATTCAACTTCTACCAGTGATGCACGGAAGTATCGACTATCGATGCTTGACGAAATTTGTCATCCTTAGACATATCAATGTATGTGTTTGTCTATTATTTGAGTATTGTACACGTAGAACAAATCACTAAGCTATCTGTACAAATGTAAATATTTATGTTAACTAAATATACAAATTATATTACGTATTACTTATTCATTTATATAGATGACTTGATGTTTATTGTTATTCGATGCTATTTAGCATTATGTCTCGTTATATTTTTATCGATGTTACCATGACGTCATATTCCATCTCTACACTAAATAAAGCTCGTCTTTTATACCTTCACCGTTTTCAATCAAAGTATTGTTTGGAAAATAAAAATACAGTAACAATTTTATATCCTTGGGGAGATGTCAAATAAAGTATAAAACATTATTACATTCATTTTATATTACGTTACGTATTTTCATATTTCTTTACGTGTAATACAATTATCAAAATGACAGTAACACGTGAATGATGATGGTATAATAATATTATGTCGTTATTCTTTCTTTAATATATAAAAATAACATTATTTTATTTATTGACATTTTTTGGAACTAAAGAGAGAGAGAGAGGTAGGTTCGGGGTTAAATTTATATTTCATTTTTCCATACGCGTGTACCAACTTTTGACGTATGAAAAATTAATTGCTATATAAATGACTTTTTCAGAAATATATAGGTGGCAGTACTTTCCTGGACAATTTTTTTAACAATGAGCTCTACTGTTAGTATATCTAGCGCCGTTCGTATTATGATAATTCTTCTTATTCTAAAGGTATTATTTTTTGGGATCGCGTTATTGTAACTAAAATAGAGTTGAATTTATAAGTGTAATACGAGTCGTGGCGTTGTCCATAAGTATGATAGACGTAAAGTTATGCAAGAAAGATTATACCCTGACGACAAGCCCGCATTGTGATTGTGTTTATTTTCGATTTCACTTCACTTAATATATGCACAGGGGGACCATAATGAGATTCGCGCTACGCAGACAGATAAAACATGAACATCTTTCCGCTTTATGAAACATTTCTGTTAATAGAATCGCGTGAAGTCTTCTGAGACACTTTCAAGTCTTTGCTTTTCAAACTGTTTGAAAATAACCATTTTTGTTAAAGGTTTTTTGTTCACTTTGAAGAAAATCCTTTCTTTTCAAAAAACCTGTTCAGTGTTAGTGCCACATAAATCTGTCCTTTGACTTAGTACCTATTTCAAGTCCTCTTTTAGTAGATATGGAATATTTTTCGTTTATTATACACTCTGTTCTGTTATGAATTGTAGTCCAAAATTTATTACTCCTATAAATTTCTGTGCAAAACCAATAAATTTTTATCTATTGACAGGTTCAATTAACAAAAAAAATGTAGACACCGACATTTTTTTTTTACGAAAATTGAATCACCATGTAAAAGCAGCTTTTACTTTTGTAAACTGATAACGAATAATTTGCGCTAGCGTTCTAGTATTGGCTCATTTAAACACGCAAAATGCGATTGAGCGAAGGTTTGTTTGTGTGCATTTTACTCTGCTGCATTGTTTTCTGTGAGTTTTTTTTTTACTTTATTATAATAAAGCTAGTGTCATATGGTGAAATTTAAAATATATTTTTTTTTATAAATTATTTTTTTAATAATTATTATTTTTCGGCTCAAAACTAATTTGTCACCAATTACAGAGAATTTGCTATTTTTTATTCTAACATTTTCTTTCCGTGTTATAGTAAGTAGCCTTAGTCAGGTGTATGCATTTAACGGTAAACTTAGACACAGTATTTAATGTTTATCATATATTTACTTGTGTGTGTGTAGAAATCGAGTAGCAATTGGTCGGTGGTTAGATTCCGTATATAAATAAATACAATTTTAGATTTTTTTAAGTACAGTTTTTAAATTTTATACATTTTGCGTGTAGTGCAACACAGACAATCTATATTAATTGCCTGGTGTTTAGTATACACTCCGCCATATGTGATACACTGAATAGCCATAGGTGATACACTGAAATCAGCAGTGCTGAGTTTTCATCCTTTTTGTCCACAATACAGTTATTTTGTTTTAATTGTTCGCTTATATAAAAAATTGTATGTGTTTTGTGGATAAATATTTTTTTTATTTAGTTATTTTTTTCAATAGATTTTCAATAGACATGTAAACTCTTAATACTTTATTTTGCTTCATAGCATCGACAAAAAGGCTAAGGTTTGAGTGTTGGAAGTTCGTCAGTATCGTTTTTTAGATGTTTTCTTCAATCATGCCTAGAAAATGAAAATTAAACTTACAAGTACTATTCAGACACACGGCGAAAAAAATTTAATTTATCAAAAATTCATAATAATAAAAAATATAACTTTATTTCCAGGTGAAAACAAAACACCCAAAAGGAAAGGACGTCATATCTTAGCTCTACTTGGTTACCTTCATGGATTCAAAATCGGACAAGATATTGCATTTCAACATTCACCTTTCTTAGTATCTCCAATTATAATACTGCCTCCTACAAATCAACAACAAAGTGTCAATATACAACAATCAACTGCTGACGAAAATTACCAAGAAAATTTAGGAACTAGCCAATCTATTAAACCTGCAAAACTTATATCTAATGCGATAATAAGAAAGGAAAATGATATTGAAATTATATACGCACCTAAAAGAGAAGTACCACAACCCCATACAAGTAAATACAATAATGAACTAGTCAATGTTGCATTAAGACAAAATGATGTACTTAATAATAATGGTACATCTACAGTTAATAAAAACGATACAAAAATAGATGAAGTTCAAGCTGTAAATAATACTAATTTAACAAAATTTGAACAAATGTTCGAAACAACTACTAAACCTCAAGGACCTTATAATTCACCAACATATAATAATGAAGCAGTAAATTCTCTTACTCTTACAACAGTTTCAGATGAAGAACAACGATTGCCACCAGTTAATGACATAAGATGGCAAAATTTCAAAGCAAACCTTAGCACTATAATGTCAGATGACAATGTAACAGCAACTATTGAGCCAAATAATACTACTGCTTTAAATTTTACTACCAATTCTACAGAAGTCGTTACAGAAAGTTCAAAAGAGACAGTAACGTACACAAACGGTCCCTACCCAAATCGTTTGTATAACAATGCGATGATTGATCAATTATCAATAACAACAAATTATTATACAAACCAAGATTTAAGTGATGGATGGGGTACTTCAGTTAATGAAGTAACGGGGACGAAATCAAGTGGATTCAAACCTCTCGCAGGACTTTATTACGATGGGTTTTTGCAACGGCCGTTGAAAAAATTCGGATTCCTTCCACAAAATTCTTGGCATCTGCATCCTTACAATGGATAATATTTGTATATTATTGTGGTAAAAACGTATAACACATTTCTACAAAAGATACAAAGATGTAGGTCGATTATACAAAGGACAACAATCAAATACATTGGAATTTTTCAGAAAAGAGGGAAACTAACGAAATTTCGATCAGATCATAACTCGCTCGTATTTCGAGCTGTCAGCATCGTAAAACGTGAACAATACGGGTAACTACTGTTACTTGACGAGGCTCTAAAATTGGTATTGTCACAGAGTACTCGTAAACCGTCGGCTTTTGTGTTCCGATTCATGTGAGTAGGTAACAGTGTAATACGGATCGCTTCAGCAAATGAGGGCCGTTTCATTGTTAGTCCTGCTATTCGTTCATAACATTCAACTGACAGAGTGTTAACCAACTTGCAATTTACTGGTCACAGCGGATGTTTTCAGTGTAACAAGACTACAATTTCAATTGTTTATTTCATATATCGAGTATATGATCAGAAAATTGCATCACATAACAAATTTAAGATGGAACATTAGTTGGTGGTATACATGTGACCCCTGAAAGGGCACAGCAACGTCAGAGGGTTAAGTTCATAAATCACACCACTTAATTATATTAAATTATTACATTACAATATAATCATAACATTAAATTATTATTACATTGCGTTATTCTTAATTAGTGATTGAAATATACAATATACAATGCCCAATTATAAATAATTATTAATGAGAGATGTCGAACTATTTTTTGTTATTATTGTTATTTGTCATTATTTATATCGCCAAAAATTCATTTAAATTGTAACTACATTTATTAATAAGGAATGTTTTTAATTGTTTGCTGAATTGTGTAAGTTTTTCAATACTTTTAATTTAATTTGGGATGTGGTTACAAATTGTAATTAACATGGTGTGGGGACCACACGTAACTAATTTCATTTTGCAGAAAGGTATGCTTGTTTAAGTTTTGTAATTTTTTACAGGTGAATAAAATTGTGGGTGCTTAATAACGAATTCACATGACTCGTGAATGTAGATACAAGTAAGGGTCAGAATTTGATACTTAACAAAGTGAGACCTACAAGATTCCATTTGGTCTACTCTGAGTTACAGTGTATCATTCTTTCCTAAATTCAAAATACCAATGATACTAATAGCGTTTACATTTATCCCACCATAGATTGAAGATTTAGATAACAAACTTCTCGTAAGAAAATATTTAAATATTTGTTCTTTTAAATAAAAAAATATATATGTTTTACATAACATGGAGACACTTTTTGTCATAAAAATGAACAAATATAATTGACATTCATTTATTTGAAAAATGCTCTAGAATTTCTGCTGAATAATAAACAAGCCGGGGGAGAAAAATTAGACGACACAATTTCATGAATTCTAGAAATGTTTAATCGAAACGCTTTCTTGGAGCAACGTCGAGGTATGTTTAGAGCGTACCGGGAAGCAACAGAAATAAAAGCACACGGTGACTTCAACCACATTTATTATTCAACTGACAGAATCACTCGCCATTCCTGGTTCTCTGTAAAATGTAATGGAAGCAGAAAGTACATTTTCTACTAAAGTATTATTGTCAGAACAAGAATCGATCAGAGTGGAAATGAATGTTGATATAGATTAAGTTATTGTAGGTTAATATGTTCAGAATTTTCAGCACAGGATATGTAACGTTAAATTATTGCTGTAACTACGTTGCAATGTAGTTCTTGATAAATTACATTCGGGTACAATGCAGGGTTTATAATAAATCAACAAAATATTAATAAACGTAAAAAATATGCAAATGAAATGTGACACAAATTGCCAAAATAAACTGGAATTAGATTATCTAGACACGTCACTCATAATAATGATTTTGAAGAATCCCCTAGAAATGGTACAGCATCAATATTCAGAGACTGTATTTTCCCATACAGGACTCTCGTACAAATCGCCGTACAGAATAAGATATTAGGGGACACAACTTCACGCGTTGACCCCTTTTTAAGGGTTAATGCCTCACCGCTCCCTTCCTATCACCTGCATACTAATATTATGTTTATAAATACATTTCCGGTACACTTTAATGTTCTCCTCAACAACTTCAATGCACCTAATGTCTTTGAAGGTAGTTTCATGCTCTATCCTAATCGCTAAGGTGGTTGTGCTATGGTGTCTCGATTAAAGGTAAGTGAAATTTAGTGTTGTCACTTGTTTTAACTTAGCAAGCCTTAATATATCCTTAGCGAAATTTATACGTGATAGAATTCTCAGTCTGTAGAATCTACCTAGATTGGTACTCATCGCCTTACGTTCCTTAGGCAAAGCAATAATGCTATGTTACGCATTGATAGGTAAAGAGAATCAGGTTAATTACAGGCACAAAATGTTTGAATTTTTATGTATGGTAAAGGTTTCTTAAAGTCGTAAATGTCAGCTAAGTGACTATTTTTCATTAGGTGAACTTGACTGATATAACAAAAAAAACTTGTATAAATTTTGAAACATTCTACCTATCAGTCAAAATATATTATTATTTTTGTACAATCGCGTAAAGTTTCAATGAAAAATTGTAACAAACAATTTCCTTCGTAAAAAAGAGTTAATTTAGGGATGTACTGCCACCTTATCTATTTCTACTGCCAAGCAGTAATGTGAGTATTACTACGTTCTTGTTGTGAAGGGTAAGGGTGTTGGTGAAATTACAGGCACATGGATATTGTCAACTCACTGTGGCAATGGCACTCAGATTTTTGTAATTGAAACTGGCACTGCAACTGTTATGGACAGGCATACGTCGTTTACGATCAGGCGCACGACTAGTTCGTTCCGTTACTTGGTATCATAAAAAAATATTTAAATTTCACTCATGTAAACATATTTTATACATCTATTGCCTTTATGAGCTTTTTGAGATGTAGGCATAGTGATCGTTATTTATTATATGTTTTTCCTTAACAAATGTAGTTAGACATTGTCACGACTCTATTCATTGTTCCCAAAGCAATACTCGGATCGTTTAAAATACCTCCGTACCAACGATTGTTAATGCAACGCTTGTTTCGCGAAATTTACAACAAAGTAACTTCTAATTCCATTCACATTCCTCTCGCTGCAGTATGCGGAATATTTACTCGAGTCGTTTATTGTTGTTTCCTTTTAGCCTTCTTTTATTCCAGGATTATTTTATCAATAAGTGGTTTTTTAGCATTTGTAATTACCATCGGAATTTAAATTTTATAGCTTTGAAAAAATAAAATGTTTAGAAATTCACACTCTTGTAAATACAGCCAAAATTTGAAGTTAGAATTGTCCGTTAGACGCCACCTTGAAGCATGTAACATATGTCCGGCGCCGGCATTATCTATGTCTTCTTGAATTTTCCGTCGTTAAATTGAAAACTTTTAACAAAAATTCGGAAAATATTTTTCAATCAAATAATAAGTACGTTCCACGTAATTAATATATCTTAAATTACTACGTACCACGTAAAACTACAAAGTAAACTTCTTCTTGGTGCTTCTTGGTCTTCTTCTACTTTATGGTTTGGCCTCTTCTTAACGAGTCGCTTTTGGATTCTACAGTTTCCCTGCTAAATATTCAATCATCTGGGGCGCTGATATCGGAGCACAAAAGAGAAAAACACTCGAAGGAGGCCGCGCAATGCATTAACGTAAATAAAAACCGCATTTACTTAACAGACGGGGTCAATATTTTTTATCGTCGTTTCATTTCGAAAAGGGTTCACAGAGTCAATCATGGTAGTAAAATTACAGAGTTCACCCGCGTTTCACGCTACGGTACATAGTTCGAAAGTATTTTTCTTTTCAGGATTTCACTTCCAACATAAGATTATTTCTCTGCAAACGTAACCCTTTCTACATTTCGTGTAATGAAATCCGAGCTGGAGGTAGAGGAGAATTATCGAGGCTTCCCTCTGTGCCGTATTACAAGGTATGATTTATTTTCAAGAGGGCGAAACACGCTTCAGCAGATACATTATGTTGCGTATTTACACTTGCGTGGATTCGATATAGGCACAATGACCTCGTTGTACATTGTAATGACTATTCCGGTATAATCTTTACTACAAATATGCTATGTGATCTTACTAAATAATCCAAATACAGTAATGGACTTCGTAGGTGAATGTTAGCCTTCTAAATCGTTACCCTTTGGTCCATCTACGTAAATGTTTTTCATAACTAATTAAGAAAGAAGATTTTTCCTTTTTCGTAACCTTCGTTTCCTGTTTCGTAACCAGTTATTAAAAAAGAATATTTAATCCATATTCAAAACTTCACGAAATATTACGGATTCAGATTTATTCTTTCCATAACCTGTTACGAAAAAGGCTTACTTTTTTCTATTTTTCTATCTAGCTACAAAAGTGGATTACATCTAAGTTTAATTCCCCGAGAGGAGTCTTTTGGGTGTTTTTATAATAAAATATGCATAAGTTTATATGTTATCGCTTGTTTTAATAGTGACGAAAAGCATCACGATAAAACCGGCACCTCGAAAAAATCTTTGGACACGTGTTAAGCCCCAAACCGAATGGGGCTACCGTGGAGACCTATGACCTGCAACCTCCCTACGCAAAATATATATGGGCTGAAAATAATAATTGAAATTGTATTGAAATATTTGCAAATAAATGTCTGTTCTTTTTTATTTATTCGTTATTGGTTTTTGAAGCAATTTACTCGTCTTGTTGATTGATTGAGAGATGATTTTCTCTGCCATCAATTTATTACAATTTTTTTTGTGAAATTACTGCATTAGTTTGTTATAATTATTAATATAAAGAAAAATTCTTTCGATCTGACAGGATTCGAACCTGCATCTGTGTCACACCAGGGCGACTGCTCTGCCAACTGAGCTTACAGATCGAGTCAGCAAACCATACGATTTTTTCTATGCGCCTTTGGTTTTAACGGATTTTATTGTCGTAGCTTGTTTAAGATTATTTTGAAATCTATCTTAAGGCACCTATATACAAATTATTCCTTGTTTGATCGATCGTATCAATCCGTCGCTAATCACATGACGTATAAGTTAATCGTTAACGATATAAACATACACTACCGCTTCGCCGTGAAACGACGGATTGCAAAGAGAAATTGTTCCTTATATGGGGGCCATAACACATGGTATATGACGACTTTTCAAAAGTCAAAAATTCAACGCAAAAAAATTCTCAAATAACAAATAAATCATAGTGTAGGGGGCGTGGCTTGACAGAACTCACGTAGACAACCGATGTCGTAAAAGTGGTAGTAAGTACGCGAATCTAGCTTTTACTGACCGATCAAAAAAGCATCACTGTAATTATTGGCAACAAAACCCGTCATTCATGATTTTATGTCCAACCGATTTATTTCGCCGTGAACACATTGTGCGATACAATAAATCTAATAAAATGGATACTTGAAAAAATATCAGAAAAAACATCTTCCAAGATAAATGTATAACAACATCAATATATCTGCCACTACATATTTCGATAATAATAACACACGATCAGAGTGCTTCGATAAGTCCCATAATTGCTTACGGTTCCCCGCGGCGAATCCTACACAGGCCGATGCAAAATTAATTTCTCCACCACTCTGTAGGAATTACGCCACACGAAAAACAAGTTGGCGGATAAAATCTTGGAGTAACCAAACTATACAATTTCGTAGATAATATAATTAAGAGACGTTGAAAACTTTGTTAAGTATTTAAAATATTTAGTAGCAGTAGAGCTCCTTCTGAAAGAATTCTTCCAGGGAAGTACTGCCGCCTTACCCATTTCTGCCGCGAAGCCGTAATGTGAGTATTACTGTGTTCCGTTTTTGAAGGGTAAAGTGTGGTGAAATTAAAGGTATATGAGACTTGTCAACTTACGTCTTGTCTCTACTTAGGTCTTTGCGATTTAAAGCTCTGAGTGGCACTGCAACTGCTATGGACAACGTAGCGGTTACCACCAGGCGCATGACTGGGTTTTAATAAAGATAATATACAGGTAAGGTAAAAAGGCAATAAAAGCTTAACTACTAGAAAGCAAAACTAGGATTTTTAAATTATATGAATAAAATTGAGTCCCCGCGGCAAGGTGCCCTAGATGCTGGCATCATTCCCCCTTTGTATTGCTATGCTAATGCTTTGGGCAAGGTAGCTGCCCTTAGGTTTCCCAGACAGTCAATTAATTTTTTCGATAAAATTTTGTACAGATTAAGGGCACTGGGACCCCACGGGCCAAGGGTTGCGACTCCAAAGGCTGTAAATATGGAGCCGAGATCCTGGTACTTATTACTTTTTATTCTTTCCGCCAGCTCAGCTGCGGAGCCAGCCCTCTTGCTGGTGTGCTGGAGATGGGACGGGGCAAGTGTGTCAGCACATGTGGTGTCCCACACCAGGGCCCGGCCAACCTTCAAGTGATGATAGTCATTCCGTCCGGGCGTTTGCCATCTGTTCGCGACATGCCGCTTGACTCGAGAATAGCGGGCACGTTAACAGTGGCTAAGGCCCGGCGCATGATGTCGTTGAGGGCTGCATGCTGGGAGATACGGCCGGCGCTCAGCTGGCAGGAAAGTCCGTGGTGACCCAGAGCACTTACGTCTTTGCCGCAAAGACAACGATGAGGGGAGCAAACTGGGATACCAAGGCGGAGCCCTGCAGCTATTGTAACGAATCACCCCCCCTCTCCTAAACAACATACATAACCATCGTCGCCTTCCACGACATCATCATAATCCACGCCGACAACACTACAAACGAACGAAGACCAATACCATGACCAAGACTTTATCATAACAGAAACACACTTATATGTGTATATATGTATATAAGTAATATACATATAATAATCTAAAATATATAAACCCAAGCATCAAAGTATACAAGATACTATGGATCTATTAAATGGCCATATTAAATTTTAATTATATGATCGTCTAGTTTGATTAGGACCTTATTATTAATATTACGTTGTGTTTTAAGTAAATAAGTAAGTAGGTAACCCGCGATTCTTTAAGAGGTACGTGAGATAATCATAAAAATATAGTGATATGCTGTATAGATTTTTTTTCAAAAGACATGTAAATATATTGGAAGGGGATTAAGGAATAAGGAAAGGATGCCCACCTCATGTAAAAAAATATATTTGAGGTATACGAAGCCCCCCACAACAGTCTGCTTGTGTAGATGTTATTTCACTACAGACCACCTCCGCTCACGTATCGTGTATGACACGCCGGTTACATACTCCGGGGCGTAGAAGGTATAGAAATATATACACCTACGCTATTAAATGATGATTGTTTTAAACAATAGATATTCGTTATACGGAATACCTTAAGTATAAATGTCTTGCCATGTCTGTGACGTAGCATAAAGACCATCAACAGTATGCTCTGCATAAAATGTAGTGCAAATAGCATTTCAATGTATATGAAATAATACAACTCGGCGTCTTCAATTGATGAATACATATACCAGTCACTGGTTCACACAGAACAGACCAGCACGACGATGTAGCCATGGCTTGGAGCCGGCTCTGGAACTGTAGACTGTTACATTGTATGTATCGTCTCAACGAATACAATATAGTCCACAAGGTCCAACAGACAGGGAGAGCATGTTGCTACTCATATTGTGTCAACGCAGGCGAGCACAATATAGTCTGCAATACTAGTAAGTCTATGCAAACCAGTACATTGGTGATGCAGCGGCAAACAGAAGCATTATTTAGTGTACCACATCTCAGTCTTTCACGAGAATGGGTATCTTAACAGGAACAATCAATCAGGAACGTTGTAGAACAATAAAAGTATTTGTTATACCTTATTGTAATTAGTAGATATGAAACTGTTAATAGTGTCATAGCTCCGCACACAAAACACTGCGATGTCATTTAAACTCAAGTATATATACATAGAAATCCGGAGATATCCGGGGTCAGGATTTGGAGTAACTAATTGATGCAAGATGAGAAATCATATCCATTAATGTAAACTAGTTTTACATATGGTTTATATAAGTAAAGAAACAAGGAGACAGAGGATAAAGGTAAGGAAGAAGAATAGGCCCACCTCATAACCCTGCCTAGTCTTTACTAATAAGAATCCCTATTACACACCTTGAGTACAGCAAGTAGAGAAAAAATCAATTAATTATAATTATCAATTAATTATATATATATATCATAATCACATAGGTGATAATTCAGCATTTGAAATATAATTTCGCTATCCGATAAGCCTTGGTAGTAGACTTATCTAAGTTGGGTTAGTGTTCACCAAGCACTGAAAGTTAATCTAGTATTAACTTACAGAAGCCTAAGTTAAATACCAACCAATCCGACCACGCAGCTAATTATCTCAGTAACAACTTATACACTCGAAGTCCTAAATCTTTATGGAAATGGAAAGACCTTCCATATAAGATCATGAACACTGTCACTGTGTATTGTAGTAGGTACTTCTAATAATTATCGGCTAGCTCTAGGAATACGCTAATCAGACATAAACGAGATATACATGGATATCAAGGCGTAAATCTGACAGGGCGATGGAAGGAACACAGGTGATCCAACATCATCGCAAATAACTTAGTATCATCTTCCACAAAGGCTTTTAATTTGACAAGACAAAGTTTTATAATTTGTAATAAATATGCCAAATATCAGCCTAAGATAACAAATCAATCAAACTTCATTGGTTTTCTAATTCCATTCTGCAGATGTCCACTAATTCAGCAGAAAGGACATGAAATTAAATACACAATATTATGTATTAATATATCTTTAATAAATAATTTTACCTCACCTTAGATACCTTTAAACCAATACCGATAATACCCAAAGAAGAAGGATATAATAAACCGCTACTGTTATCCTTCGTACAATACATTAATCAAGTATATTGTACCAAGTTGTCACAGTTTACCTTACCTTATAATTAAGTAAAACAACATTGCTTAATGTATGGACACCTTCAGAATGTGCGTGTAATCTATAAAATTGCAATTACTCCAGGTGTCCTAACTACTATGAATTCCACATTAAGATTAATTGATTGAATAAAAGTAAATTAAATAAAATCTATATTTTATAGTTTAGCTGAAGTAATATATAATAAATTCAACGTAGCAAATTGCCATTATTATAATTAAAATGTGACAAAAAGGTCAAAGTTAGATAAAGGTATATCAAATAATTTGATGATTTCAAAACAATATAAATACTCTATAAAAATGTTATAAAGTACAATTTTATCTCATTGTTAAACAAAATCAAGGTTTAGTGTTTGCTAGATAATTTAAGTTATTTTTCGGTAACTGTTCATTCAACTAATAAAAGAATATCAGTCGAATGAGGTTTCGCAATATTATAATTAGAATGTATCAAAAGAATACACAACGGACGTAAAACTGTTAAAAATAACGTAAACAAATCTCAACGATAGATACCCAAAATAAGTAGGTATCCTATCATAGTAAACACAAATCACATACCTGAGAGGTGACCTCTCACCTATTACAAGACATCTAGAAGGCTGCGCCTACAAGGAAATCTGCCAGGAACATAGACCAGGAACTGAAGACCCATATCAGCTCTAGATTTGAATTAAAGTCTTATTAACACTGTCTCACACACGCGCTCGCGGACACTGACTCTAACTATCAAACGTAATTATTATATAAATTAATATGCGACGCTTCCTGAGTACCCTATCGCACGCGCTTTACGAACATTAATGTCCTAACAAAGTATTTTATACACGGCTGAAGACCTAAATCACTTCTAGATTCGAATTAGAGTCTTAACACTATATAACCCGCACACTAAAGCAATGGTCTACCTATTGTTACAAATGTAAGCACTATATAGACTAACTCGCGGCGTTTCCTAAATACTAGATTATTTATAAACAAATTCAGTACGAATGCCCTAACAAAGTATTAGACACGCACTCCCGATCTCTCACTAAATCACCCGAAAATAACAATTCCTTAAATTTCACACGCGACGTCTTCTAAATGGTCTAACGACTTAAACCCTAAATTAAACTACAATTATTATACTAGATTTTATCTAATAGCGCGAACGACACTAAAACTTATATTTTCACTCAAGCTTCTCTTTGTTACTAAAATTAAATGAAATATCAACCGCGATTTGAGACCCAGCCTTCCAATTTTTCAGGTGCTGTCGATCACGTCTTGGGCCCCACTGACTCATGATTTCAGTACCCTTAGCATCACACCTTCCTTCCCCGCTTCGTCTCCTCACCGAATGTTCTAGAATGTTCCAAAAAACCCTTGAAAACACCCCGGTCACACGGTCCCAAATCAATAAATCCTGCATGAAGTGTTTTCTTCAAATTTCTTGGTTCCCAATCATTAAATTATATGTGTAGTGTTTTGTCAAATTTCTAGGAGAATTTCTAGGGCTGGCAAAACTCCGTAACGTTTCATTGAGTACCCTAGACTCAGCAGTGGAACGCTTTCATAGAATAATAATTAATATAGAAAATTAACCCAATACGTATATATAAAATATCTAAATCGATCATTATTAATAAAGAGAGTAATAATAAAATAAGTAGTATTTGTTCTGGTGCGATAAATCTTCATCAGAAACAAGTAGAATCTTTCGTATGTGTTGTTATTTCACTAAATATTTATAAATAATAAAAGGTATTGTGTAAAACTAAATAAAATCATATTTGATTTTTTTTTATATGCTTTGCGAATCTAAATTATACACCTTTGAGTAAAGCTAACTTCACTCTATCATATTGTTTATCTGTAATATATGTATACATAAACACACTCTCGCATAAATAATGATAGTATGCATTTAATTTACTAGTATTATTATATATTTTATTAAATAATTTAATTTCATTAGTTACCAAAGTTTAGCAACCCTAACAAAAATACACTCAGCAAAACCGATAATTCATACGTTATTTGTTAAGTGTTTCCTGCAGCTCAAAAGTGTGAACTGAGACGAATTCAAAGAAGTCATTTGCTATTGAAATTCTTCGAATGTGATTATTTACATTTAAATGTTATTTAAAAATTACCTACTTCTTTCACTAATAATTCATTACTGTTATATTTATACTCATCGAATTTCCGCTAATTCATTTTTTATTTTATTTTGTGGAAGGTATGTTCTGTTACACTATGCGAATGGTCTGGGCGCTCAGGAAGGTACCGGTACTGGCAGAGTGGAAAGTGTGTAGCCAGTGGCCAGATTCCCACCTGGACGCCGCTTCTAGACGCGCTCGGTCTAATGGGGTGCAATGATTCATTAAGTCATTTAAAGTCTTTTGCACAGAATATTGTCCCAGCTACTTTGAATTTTGGGGTCGGACGGAGAATTTTCGTTGGTGCAAGCCTGGTTCCAGGCGTTTCTGGACTCAATTAAGCACGTCACCTCGCAGTTTGTTGACGGAAGCCCTAGGATACTGCCTACGAGGTTGACTGGCTGTAGATTGAGGACAAAATGGCCGGAAGGGCTATGGGGAGAGTAGCTTAGGTCCTGGCATTGTGGGTGAGATGGACATTGAGAATGGATTGAAAAAGAGCTTTTAGGTCAGAATCTATTGACATCAGCTGATTATGGAATTTCCAAGCCGGACAGCAGCGAAGTACGTATGTAAATTTAGTAACGAAAAGGCAATATTTTAAAATACAGATGGCGTAGTGGGTGTTTAGGCTCAGAAGCCTATCTTTAGATGAGTTGAACTTTGTTTTATTTGTTGATTGAATTTTGAAAAACGGCTGGAATTGAGTCATTGAATATAGGTGCACCTAGGAGACTAAGCTTGGACTCGTCAGTGAGACGAATGTTGGGGGCAAGAGTATTAAAATTTGGAATGATTGTATCCCTGTTGGGATAAGATTGAGGGATGTAAAGTTTGCATTTATCAAAATTTAATTGGAGGCCAATGGTGTTAAAACTGTTGATGATTTGGATAAGGTCCGAAAGTACGATGTTTTCAGGGCCTCTAAGGGTTCCATCATCTAGGTACCAGACGTTAAGATATGAATGCAGATTTTGGGTGATGGGATAGATGGCGAGACTGAAGATGGCAGGCCCCAGAGGATCGCCTTACTGACAGCCCACGGCAGACGATAGTTCATTGGTCCTGTAAACAAGTTTAGAGGGCTCACTATAGCATTGAAGGAGGTAATTGTACACGTGTAGCTTCACCTCGTTCAGCAAAACATCCTTGTTGACCGAATTAAAAGCGTTTTTGACGTCGATCTTGAGCAGCACCTTATCTCCCGAGTTTTTGTGAAGGAAGGCACGGAGAGCGTGAACAACTGCTTCGCCGCCTTTAATGCCGAAACCTAGCTGAACGGGCATAAATCTGATACTGAGGTTGCGAGAGATATGCCGAACGCATAATTTTGACACGAGGCGTCACAATGTGCTGCCTACGGCAATCGGCATGACGCCACCATCCTTTTTAGTTAGGGCTATTAAATGTGCGCCGTAAAGGATGGGGACTATCTCCGCGTGCATATTGCAGCAGCATCAGACATATCACCTCAGCGATATTTTCCCTCAGTCTTTTACTTACTTCGCCGAACGATGGCGAAGTGAGGTCTTTCAAGACTTGTTCGTCCTGTCGCCTAACATCATAAAAAAATATCTTGGCCCAGGGCAACATCGAATTCGAACGCGAATTCGGGATATTTTTTTGATAAATGACTTCTTTATCAGTCTCCACGCATAATAATGCGTGTAATAAGTCAGGACCCATAATTATGTTTTAGATGTAGAAACTGCAATGCAAAAAGTAACAATTTACTTTTCTAATTATTTTTATTTTATTTTTATTTATTTATTATTTATTAACATGATATGTAAAAAAAAAATGTTTTTAGTCTCAGTTAATGTATTACAAATCGGACAGCCCACCAGATAAAAAGTTGTTACGGTCGTCAATAGACACTTATGACATGAACAAAGTACTGGCAATGTAATCAAAGATCTTATATCTCCTATGTTTTTTTATAATAAAAAAATAACAAAAAAGAATACAAGAGTAAAATAATAATATATTAATTGCACTGGCTCTCCCAACTCTACAATCCGGAGCATAGCATTGGCTCTTTTCAATAGAAATAGTTAATACCGTACCGAAGCGAGTACACTGCACAATCCCACTACGAGTATACTTAGTATAAACTTTGACTAGTTCTTTCAGATTTAGAAGATAAATTAGTTTTACAATATCCTGAATTTACTGTTACTTATGGACTCTCTACCTGCAGTTGGTTTCACAAAATCTACTTTAATTTCAAAGCTACCAGCAACAACATCGGTTCGTCAGGTACATGGCTATGTAACAGTGGCGAAGGGTCCATATAATATGATTTCCATCGGCTTGCCTGAGCAATTTATTTTCCTGTAGTAGGTATTCAACAGAAAATATCTTGGATAGCATTTGCTGCGTGCCTTCTACAACGACTTACCTTCTTCAAATATTTATCCTTCGCACTTTCTATGTAGCTATATATTCTAAAAACCATTCATTTTTTTCTGGACGCAAATGTAATGTATATACATAGAGGGAAGTAGATAAATAACATATATATAATGTAATATCGTCGTCAAAATATCAGGTGAATTTGGAATGTTATTACACGTTTTTGATGACCTCTGTGGCTTGCATACTGGTTTTCATGGTGTCGACATCTCTGAGGTCCCAGGTTCGATCCCCGATTGCGTCAATATAGAAAAACTAAATTTTCTCTTTTGTCTAAATGCTTTAGTTACTTACTTTGGAATCAGAGCAAATTCTGAGATATTGTCTAATATTTACATATATTTTACTTACTTAACTAACAACTTACTTAAATACATTTATGTATTTATATGTATTATATTATTAAAAAACGTATAACATGCAAATATCACGTTAGCGAAATATCAAACGTAGAAAGAGATCTAGATAACGTCAATAAGAATAATCTAAATATGTTACAGTACTAAACACAAGAAGGTTCTACAAAGGAACATAAACCAACGAATAACACGTGAAAAGCAAATTGAGGTATATCCTTCAAAGCCAAGAGATATAAACATGAATGAAAAACATATACAGGATGAAGCTTTATTGATCTTAGAGAACGACTTTTCATAAGTATTTTTTTTTAAGTTTAATAAAATTACATTTTGGTTGTCCATACAGACCACAGCAACTGACTGTATTTATATACAACATTCAAAGGATAAAGGATAAATTTATTTCAATATAACTAAATCTAATACAATACAAGATTATTATACATTAAGAAGGGAATCTAAATTATACAATCTTATGAAAATTAATATATCATCTTGAAAATAAATTACACAAGATATATATATAAATTTTAATATTAGAAGCTAATGTGTAATTGCGATGCCTAAACTAAGTAAACGTGTACCTGTATTTTATAATCAATAGATATATGTACATACTCATACACATATCAGAATTCTTCCCAAAAAGAAGATGTTTCTTAGTTTTACAATTTTTTGTCCATTATAAATGAAACCGGTCTAGTTGATATCGACTTTTAAATTAATTGAACGCTTTACGGAGAAGTAAGAAGAAATAAGGATTCTTGTTGAAATTCTACGCGCAAAATCTTCACATTTCAACCTAAAGAACTTTTATTCCTTTGAACGATTTCTTAGAATAGTTATAGAGAGAAAATTACTACACCACTATTCTATGGATAAATTACTACTATATATAAATGCATTGAAAAGTTAATTAGGAAAAGTAAAAAAGCCGCCAACATTAGCGTAAGTAGGGACAAATAAATTTCACACTGTATAAGTCAACCGAGTGTTCTCCGATATGAAAATAGAACAAGAAAATATTTCTTCAAAGGCTACACAAAAAAATATTATTTATTTCAATAGCGCAAACAATAAAAATAATGTTCATAAAATGAAAAAAACAAAGTTTTACTTTAGTAGCAGTAGAGGTCCTTGTGAAAGATTTCGTCCAGGGAAGTTTCAGACCTTTTCTGCCGCCAAGCAGTAATGTCTAGTAAGTGCCTCTCCGATCTTTACGGTTTAAGGCTCCGAGTGACACTGCAACTGTTATGGACAGGCGTATAGCCGCGCCATTAGGCGCACGACTTGTTCGTGCCGTCACTTGATAGTATAAAAAAGTTTGATTTTTTTGCTATACATTCGACTATAGAATACTGTAAGTGCCATTTACCAATTCTTTGTAATGCTTTACTAACAAAATTAAATATTAAAATTAGCTGCTGGTAACAACCAGTACTTAATTTTAATATTTAATTATGAACACATAGAGACAAAAGGAAAATCAATACCTTCCGTCCAATTACGTTGTAAGCACTTATATATAAAGGGTTATTTGTAAAATATCAACAACCTCTCAGGACTGAATTACTAACATCATAAACAATAACATTTATTCCATGACTTTTTACAAAACATAATAAGCCACCAATTACCAAAATTAAAGTTTTAAGTTTTTGTTGTACTATGTGAGACTTTTTAGATCTTTATCTGGTCGTAAAGTATTAAATTCTCGCGTTTCTGCGTTTTGTACAGAGTTGTTACTGTTTAGAGCAATCAATTTAAATATTTTTTTGTATGAGAGTAAAATAAGAAGCCGTGGTTGGTATTAATTTGAAATTTCTATGAGCTTTTCGATGAAGAAAAATATCGTGATGAAACCTACACGTCAATGAAGGTTCACAACCTTCGGAAAACGTGTAAATTCGCATTGGTCCATTGTGGTGGACTATGCCCTAAACCCTCACCTGAGAGGAGACACGTGCCCAGAAGTGGGACGTATAAATAGGTTGATGTTGATTGAAAGTTAAATGTGATGAATTATAAATCATGGAACATAAGCTGTTATTTATGATACTAGTTACACAGTCCTGCGAGGTTGTTAGTGTTTTACAATAGCCCGTGTATGCAATAAAAAATAAAGTTAATTGGAAGACATAATTTAGGATGGATTGCCTTTGTTCAATTTCATTCATAAACACATCCAGCCACATATTCATAGCTAGCGTTTGAAACATATATCGTATAAGTCATTATACAATGGAATTAAAATTAAATATGAAGCTAGCAACATTTTTCTGTTAATAAATGGGTATTTTTATTTACCGTTTCTTTGTTACTAGCTTGGAAATGTTTTCCAGTTTATAAATATTCATGTTGTGTACTGTCATTACGGTAAAAGGTTACTTTAAAAAATAAATCATGTTATACAGATGACGAAGTCTCGGCCGCCCTCTAGCACTGTCGGCGCTTGCTGCGGAGGTCCTGGCTTGGATTACCGGTAAAGTCAATTAAATAAAAAAACGAAATTTTTTTTAATTGGTTAGTGACGACGCTATGTATTCTGAAAATTTAATTTTACCTTTGATAGCTTCTTAAGGGCTGCAAGTACAAGGATCCAGGATCTTCAATTCATTTTAAACTTCCAATAAATGAGCATAATGAATCTCGTGTTTTCACATGCGGCCATGGATAAAGTCACCATGATTATGCGCAACTTTAACGGAGACTTTAACATAATGTCTTGCGATACATTTCAATAGAACAATCCTTCAAAGCCGGGCAACCGCGCGGATAAACAATACGGAAAAGATAGATACTTGAAAAGCGGTACCGTTTCCAGTCGACCATACGTAGCGTATTACAAGAAAAACATTGTCTATTATGGGCACTGCCATGGTTCATATGGCTTTGGCGTAGCACGTATTGGGGTTGGGGAAGGTTCAGAAAACAGAATTGCGAGTTTAGTCATAAATTATATACTAATATTAAACGAAGGCTTTATAGATGGCGTTACCATTCAGTTCTGGTGTTTTGGGTAGCGCCCCAGGGCTTCATTTCGTTACTCTGATAATCATAGTACAATGAATTCCCAACTTTGAGATTAGGTAACTAGTGTGAGTGTCTGGTATAGTCTATTATTAATTACGTTATGAACTGTATTTTAAAGATGCGCTTCTTTATTTTCGTTTGCGTTACTTCGCAATGTTAGACTAATGGTACAGCGCGGCGTTCAGGTTATTGACTTAATTTCTCGACTACAACTTTTTATTCTTCGGTACTAAATTCGCTGCTGTAGAGGCAATATATGTTAAAATAGCCGAGTGAATGAGGAGCGTCATCATAGACAGTGGCGTATGTGCTACCCTCTCCGTCTTGTCCTGCACCTGTACACTAGATAGCGCAATATTCATTGCTGAATATTGAGTTAGAAAATATAGACATCGGAAGCCATCGACTCGCTAAGAGGAAAATATCCCACCGGGCGTTTCAAACTCGATCGTTCCAGGTACATTCTCAATTCCACATGATCATCTCCGAACCTCCTTACACAGTTTATTTTTATTTACATATGGGTACCATTAACTTTAAGTCCATTGCAGTACCACTTTCCACTTAACATCAGGTGGAGTGGAGTCATTTGCCTGTCAGGTATAAAAAAAAAAAAAAAAAAAAAGTATTGAAAATTTACGATATTGCTGACATCTGACTTTGTTTTTTATTACCTGTTTATACTTGACTGCAGCCTACGTTGCGTTTGCGAGGGCAGCAGCGAACTACAGTCGTCAAACGACTCAAGGCGCGTTTACACCAGGTCGACCTTCTCGCCCACCGAAGCTGGCAAATTACTGAGTCGTTTGACGACCGTAGTTTGCAACCGGAGTCGACCAAAATGGCTATGGTCGACATGATCGCCTTTGGCAAGCGACGATCATCAGAACATGTTTCAACATGTTCGCGGCCGCGTCTCTTTTAAGATCGCAAAGTGCACAAATCCCCTTTTAGAGCACACGGCGATTCACAGTGACAACTTCAAATGCACTGACACAATTTCAACGAAGGCGGCAGACGACTTGAACAAGGCGAAGTAGTCTGCCAAAGGCGACAGACGACTGGGTGTAAACGCGCCATTAGGATTTGGTACGAAAGTCGTAGTGAAAGATAAATCGAAATACATAACAAAAATAATTAACAATACGTCAAAAATATATTTTAATACCTGACTGCAACTTCACTGCACATTTAATCTCGAAAATACATCTCTGCATAAAATTCTAAATAATATTTTGGTCGGTTCTTTTTAATAATGTTAATTCCAACAATAAATAAGTTATTCCGCTCCGACGTTCACAAAGCATCGTGAAAAGCTGACATTTTTAACATTGTCGTGCCAGTTACGAACTAACCAGAATGCATAACCGTATCAAAAAAGGGGTTGTTATCAAAACTAATTTTACGTCTTTTGTAGTATTTCAAACGCGCACTATTTGCGTGTTGGATTTCCCTACGAGTCTCTTTTGGCAAAATATTAAGCACAATAATTGTCCCATTCATTACTATGCATGTCATCAACCACTCTTGTTTTCGTACGTTTATGCGACAAATATACCTGCCCTTCTTATCATAACTAACGTAATCGACATTTTTAACGAAATTGAGTTATTAACATATCTGGGATAAGCGAAACGAGATCTACAACACCCTTTAAGCGGTTTTGTTTATATCTTAATTAGTTTTAGTTTTATTGTTAAAAATCTTTAGGTGCCAATACCTCGAAAGTAACTAAATGCGTTTTTTTATAATATTAAGTGACAGAAAGAATAAGAAGCCGCCGATGGTAAGCTAGACGCCTGTCTATAACAGTTGCAGTGCCACCCAGAGCTTTAAATCGCAAAGATCTGAGGGGCACTGCCACTGCACCCGTCACCCTGAGACATAACTTGAGAAGTTCCATGTGCCTGTAATTTCACCAGCACCCTTGACCCTTCAAAACCGGAGCGTAATAATGCTGACATTACTGCTTGGCAGCAGAAATAGGTAACGTGGCAGTACTACCCTGGACGAACTCTTTCGTAAGGAGCTCTACTGCTGATATGCGTTATTTATGACAAGGTCCTTGGTATATATTTATGACAAGGTCCTTGTCATAAATATATTTATCATATGTAACCGAATCTAAATTAATTTAAATTTAACTTGTAAATTTGAAATGTGCTAGACAATCACACCCATTGCCGGGTCTCAAATTAGGGATTTCCGTGTACTATGAGTACCAGAACCCCGGAATTCAGTCTGTAGCACTTCCCAGAACACCCAGCTCCGTGGAATGGAACCCAGGACCTCATTCAGCGCTCATAGTATAAAACATTTGGCCACAGAGGTACTCGTAGAATTGAAAAAAAAAACGGAAAATTAAAATGTCTCTAATTGAAATTAGAACTTATTTGGTTGATATACATATGAATTCACTGTATTATATTTTTGAATACCTAAATGGTGGTCTTCGACGTCAATATTTGTAGAAGAATTTAATTATTAAAGAAAATTTAATCCCGCAACATGGTAAAGGCTAAATCGAGCATGTCAATCTGTACGCTATACTTTAAATGGTGCCAGGAGCCGCGGCAGGAACGTTATGAATACGTATTTCGATATTCATTCTTAATAAATTGTTAATGTTTTGAAAAATAACCTATTTTTCGGATTTAAACAAACGAACGAAACTTTTGAACAAACTTACGTTTCCGGCCCATTACCTGGTCCTATGATCACGACTGACTAAGATGGTAAAGGTAATTTTATCGTACTGTTGTTTCCTGTAAACCGAAGGTTGCCTGGAAGAAATGGCTATTTAGCAATAAGGCCGCCTGTTGTACCTGTCAATTTACTTTTTTTTGTATTGTTATTATGTATTTGTCCGTGTGCAATAAAGAATACCTGTATTGTATTGTAAAGTCATCAACGTAATGTAAAGTTAATGTAAAGCGATACGGTGTCACAACGTTTTGTTTTCCCGTTTTAGCTCCTAGCCCCTTGTCCGATGCACATGCATTCTATAGCCGCGTTTCAACGCACGTTGTGGCATGGAGTTCTAATTTACAAGTAGTAAAACGCAGTGTCACCACTCAGGCTTCGCGACGTAGACGCAACGTATCCTGTGGCAGCATCCTAACTGAAAACTGACAAACCATTACCCCCGAAATTAGTTTCAACATCGTGTCTACTTAATGTCATTAAGTTTGATTAGTTAATATTCAAAACAGGACCTAACTTTGTTAGCATCTATCTCGAATGGCATTAGTTAAAAACGAAAACGTTTAAGGGTGCGTGTCCACGCTGCCTGGTCTATGCAAGAATTCGTGTCGTTTCTACACACGAACTGTGTACACTGCCTCGGCGCCGGACGAGAAAAAAAATCTTGTCTACCCCGAACACGACGCGCTCTGCCGCATTTGTCGCACCCTGCCGTAGGTGCATTCTCCAGTAAACGAACTTTTATGGGCGTGTCAACATACACAACAACATATTTCTTCCCACAGTCGGTAGTAAAACGATAACGATGGAAGACTCGTAACACTCTGACATATTTTACCCTACACACGTCTATCCGAAAGCATTCGTATCGTGTACGAACTCATCATTTTCTCTACTTTTTTTGTCTTCGTGGCTAGATCCGACAAAGTTCTTGTCGTGTACAAGACCATTCTCATCTTTTCTGTAGCAGACACGTCGAATTTCTTAGCGTATACACGCGCCCTAAGGGTTTCACTGTTTTCTCATTTATAAAAAAATAATATTTAAACTCTACTGCTCATTCGTAAGGCAGATTCCCCTGAGAAGAATGAACAAGAAACTCTAAGGGAGAGGACGTAGTTGACAAGTCCCATGTGCATGTAACTTCATCAGCAGCCTCACCCTTCAAAACTGACACGCAGTAATGCTCACATTACTGCTTGGCGGCATAAATAGGTATGGTGGCAGTACTTTCCTGGACAAACTCTTTCACAAGGAGCTGTACTACTCTAGAATATACTAGAATAAACCTTTAGTACAAGAAAGGATTTCCCCAATTATATCAGCAACTTTTTTTGGTATGTAAGTAATGTGGATTTACATTAAAATACAAGTATAAACACTTGTAAATGTAACGTAACAAAGAAAAGTAAAGTAAAAAAGAAAAGTAAAGAAAAGTACATCAAAAACTAACTCGAGATACAGTGAAAAAGATGGAATTGGGTTCTTACGGAAGGGTGCCCAAAATGCTGGCGGGGTAGCTTTTCTATATGGCTATGATAATACGTTGGGTAAGATAACTGTCAGCCCTTACATTTGGTTAAATTTTCTAATCAATTTAACAATACCCTCCACGTGGCTTTGTCGTAGTCGGGCAATAAAGTAATGCATCAACTAAGCCACTTACATTAAAATCAAATAAACGAAAAAACGCTGACCTTAAACAGCAAGAATGAACAAAAAGACGAATCCATTGTAACAAATCTATAACGCTCATTCATTGTAAAATCAATACTAAAACACTTCCAAATTGAAAGCCCACTCTCAATCTCCATTCATTTTCACTCATCGCTTTTGTATTCGTTTGAGTTAATAATTTATTGATCCGACTCAGTGTATTGTAGGCTCCTACTTTTACTAATTGGTTCGACTGAAAGGTTCTTTTAAACGGGGCGCGTAATTATGAAAGCATGTTTAATTAACTTTCAAGCTGGGGTCTTGGTGGATTTTTTATTCGCAAAGTCTACCGTGCTATGATTCTATATTGGTACTTGTAGAGCTTCTCTTCATAGTCTAGCAGCTGGAATTTTATTAAGATACTAGCTGTGCCGGCGATTATAAAAGCGCAAACATTAACAATTACGTATCATACTTAATATATAAAAAGAAAACTCAGTTGGCTATAGTTTTAGGCATTTGTAAGTATCATAGTGTAGTTGTATGTGGATAGTGCTCTATGTATAATATTAATACCTATACAGAGTTATACATTTTGACAAAATATATATATGGTAATAATTTCAAACGTTCAAAATTTCAAAAGCGTCCTCTCTGACGTGTGTTCTATTAAAATATTTTTATTTTTGTAAGAAAGTAAAATCTGACGAATTATTAAAAGTCATGGAACAAGTTGTTGTTTATGATAATATAGTCTGTATATAAATTCATGGTTTTGTGCTAAGTATTTAATAATCTGTTAGATTTTTAAAACCGGAAAACTGTATGTATTAGTGCTTCTTTTGCGGCGCTGAGACACACTTCGCCATTCGCCATGTGCTGAGCTACAAACTTTTCTATCTCCCACCACTATTGTCTGTTACTAAACTCTGTGTAAAGTAGCTTAATCATTGATATATTGAGTTAGTAAATGATTGTATTATTATTATTGTTTGTCAAAGAAATGAAATAAAACTACTCTAAGGCTTGATTCATATCGCCGAGACGCAACGCAACGCGACGCGGCGCTACATTAAAACGAGCAATGCAACATTAACTTTATCATCTACAAAATAAGGCTACATTTCATTAAACAAACTGCTTTTTTTAATTTTTTTTTTACCGACCGCAACAAACCCCCGGTGTGTTCCTCCTCTCCGCTGTAGGTCGAGAATACGGATACGCTATCGCTCGTCCGCGCCGCCACCAGCGTCTGGCCGCGCCCAGGGCAGCTCCTCCCCTAGAAGAGAGACACAACGGTCCTCCGAATCCAAATGTAAGGCTCGCCGCCACACACCAGACGACCTTCCATCGGAGACCCCTTCATGCTGGGCAGCGAACCCCCCCGAGTCCGCTACCATGGTGCCATGGGACCAGGACAACATCCCCTCAACTGTGAAATTCAGAGAATGCTTCCCCAGCCCCTGCGGCGGATCTGTTCGCGCATCCACGTGGACTCTCCGTAGAGAGTCCTTTGGAGCGCTCACCGCACGGGCCAATCGCCCAAATTCGGCGGCGGAGGACAGGACGAGCGGCAACGACACACCGACACGTCTCTTCCCCCGCGGTCCCACCGCCACTGCATCTACATCCTAATCGGTGCAGTCCCACCAGAGTCGTGGAGGATAGGACGAGCGGCAACGACACACCGACACGTCTCTTCACCCGCGACCCTCCTCCCCGCATGCGTCCGCGCGGACCCGCTCGGCCTAGATCAAGACGGCCCGTGCGGTATGCCCTCCACCTCGGACCAGCCTAGCTCCATCGGCCGGCCCGTGAGTTCCTCTTAGCTTCTCCGTGTGATGAAATCGACCACGGCTACTAGAGAACTAAATAAACTTAATCACCTAAATAACTATAGATTCGCGCGCGGTGCAGAGCGGCGCAGCGCAACGCTGCCTGACGTCGCCAGATTGTGCCGCCACGGGCAATGCAAAATGTAACTTAGCTTCCCAAAAATAAGGTATATTTCTTTGAAAGGTTGCTATCCGCTGATTGACGCCGGGATGCGCAGCGTGAACTTTGGAAATATCAATGCAATATAGAACTTCTCAGCTAATAAATAAAGTGAATATTCATTTGCACGGAACCAAACAAAAGAGCATAGAGTTCTCGTTTTTTGGCAGGTTTGGAGCATTATGTGTTTCGTTGTCAATGTCTTCATATTGTGTCTAATATGATACTTTGTTAAGACTAAAATAATGGGGCTGCGCTATATTAATGCTTGCTTTACTGGCGAAGAAGGAAGAAGAGGAATATTCACGAAAGTGAAAAAGATTTACGAAGGTTCACGATTTATGCAAAAAAGAAACTTTTACTTTTAGTTTTAGTTTTTTAAATTAATTTTATAATTTTTTTATTTTTTTTATTACAAATTATTGTCATGTATAGAACAGAATTTAAAAATGCACTCCTCACCTTTTCCTAATAATTAATATGCAACAACTTGCCCCCGTGCATGCCACTTCGATAAAACTATTATATCCACATTTAGCTGTCAAATTGATAAAACCGCCATTTTAATTTTTCACTATAGCGAACATGGCGAGCACCGTGATGTCACATTTTTGACGCACCGCGCATGCCTCAGCCAATGGCCGCAAAACAATATCCCAGTGCCTAACATAGTCACAGCTGTTTAAAAAAAAAAAAACAATTTTGCACGGTAATTATATTAACGTTAAAATTGATCGCGACAAACTAAATAAAAAGAAACAAGTTGCAGGTTACATATTAATTATTGGTTAAAGGCAAGGAAACCTTTTTAACACAGTTTTATACATGGGAGTCATTTGAAGTACGTAAATAATAACTAAAATAATTTTAATTAAGGAAAAATGTAACTATCGAGTTCTTAGGTTTTCGCGATTGTTACACATAGGAAATGAAACTATTTTTCCGGATTTAAATCGCGTATATTTGTTTTTTCAAACAAACTGATGTTTCGGTTAGCTACCGTGGGCAAATCTTTGTTTCAGAGAGCACATGGTGTCTGCGAAAGTAATCATCTGGCAGGGGAACTTCAGCATATAAAGCAAGTCCTACATGCGAATAAGTTGAAGATTCCACGCCAATGCCGCAGGCCCCGTGTGAAACCACCAACAGTCGAGCGAAGACCTGCCATCTTACCTTACGTGTGAGGTGTTACAGACAAGATCGGAAGAGTCCTCAGGCGCGCATCTATCAAGCCCTATTTCAAGACCCTGAGGAAGATTTCTCAGTTCCTGAGACCCGTGAAATGTAACATCCCCTTACAGGATGCAGGAGTTTACAAGCTTGACTGTGAGTGCGGTCTCTCTTTTATTGGACAAACAAAACGAAGTATTTGTACCTGCGTCAAAGAACATATAGCTGATGTCAAACACCGTCGCGTAAACAAGTCTGCAGTCTGCGAGCAAGTCATCGATAAACCTACACATTCAATGAAGTTTGACAAACCCCAAGTCCTTGCAAAAGAAGTCCGTTATCTACCCAGGATGCTGCGAGAGGCCATTGAAATTAAAAAACATTCTAATTTCAATAGGGAAGATGGTTTCTCCGTATCACCAGTTTGGGATCCAGTATTTCCTTTAATGAAAAATCCCAAACAGACATAAGACTGCAGTACTAATTAATATGTTTTAGTTTATTCTAATTGCTATTAATAATTAATAATAAATTGAACTTAATAAAAATTCATTCAATAAAATAATTTGTAAAGCTTAATATAGCGTAAATTGGAATGTTTTCTTTGTAAAATTAAAAATAAGGTATTTAATTAATAACTCTTGTAACTATAGTGGAAAAAAAAGGGTGGTTTGCATCAATATTAGACATAACTGGTTGAAGACTGTACCACCTCAGTCAACCGTGACCATGGGACCTGTAAAGGGCCCGAAACGTCGGTTTGTTAGAAAAAACAAATATACGCGATTTAAATCCGGAAAAATGTAACTACAAAAACTCGCAATATTTTTTCGTCGTGTAACTACGATGCAATTAACAGGTTTTACAATTTCCGCGGCGATGATTAAATGACAAAGATATGCTATGTACGCAATTTTATACCGCTATTATTGTTCTTCAAAACTCAATCAATCAACCTGTAGGAAGTCTCTGGGATCATTTGTACTATTAGATATGGATGAAAGTGAGGTTGAGTGAATAATTTCAAGCCTAAAAGACGATAGTGTCGCTGGTCGTGATGATATATCAAACAAAATACTTAAACAATTCAGACACATCCTACTTTCACCGCTTACATTCATTTTGCAAAAGTCTCTAACAAAAGGAATATTTCCCATCTGCTTAAATAACCTGTTTTTGTCCCGGTACATAAATCTGGTTACACAGATCTTATAACGAATTATAGATCTATTTTGTTACCACCAGCAATATCTAAAATATTAGAAAAACTTATGAATAATAGACTTGTATTGTATTTGGAGAAACAATCCATATTATCAAAAACACAGTTCGGTTTTAGTTTCAAATTATCGACATCTGACGCTGTGCATTACCTTACGGATTTTTTAGTAAGGAAATTTGACAAGGGTGACAAAACAGTGGGTATATTTCTGGACCTAGCGATTGCTTTTGATACAGTTTATATACCCATCCTATTGCAGAAACTTGAATCCCTAGGTTGAAGAGGTGTACAGCTAAAATTACTTACCGAATACCTGGAGAACCGCTCCCAATATATTAAAATAGGTAACGTTTTCAGTCCTGATCTCAAGAGTACTGCTTTTGGAATTCCCCAATGAAGTATTTTAGGTCCAACACTATTTCTAATCTTTATTAATGAGCTTTGTAAGAAAAAGATCATATCCTATGCTGATGATATTGCTCTGCTTTTTTCTGCTAACTCTGATAAGGAAGTCTATGAGTATGCTCAGAGAGGATTCAATGTTGAAAATAACTGTCTCCAGCAACATTTACTAACACTAAATACGGATAAAACTAGTTTCATGCAGTTCTATTTGCGTATACCAAAGGCTGCTATAACACAAAACTATATACTCACCATTGTAACGAGACTACTAACAACCTGTGTAAGTGTCCAGACATTGTTATTACTAACAAGGTAAAGTATTTAGGTGGTGATGATGATGATAACATCTTTTTTAAGCACTTTATCGAAGCACTAAGCGGCCGAAACAAAAAATGGTTCATTATCGAATAAACAATAAATAAAATTTTAATTGTGGCGACATAGCTTTATCGAGTGAAATAAATATCTGACGGGGATGTTTATCACATATTGCATGCGATATGCTGTCATATTCCGCATGCTGTTTCTTTTAATTGTTTCTGTTTATTTCGTTTGTCGCGCTCAATTTTTCGTTTATAAAATAATCAGGCAGTACTGTCAAAATGTTTTAAAATCAGCTATAACCATGTTTGACACTGCGATATTTTTTTTGTTTGTTTAGTAAATATGAAATTCTATACTGCATTGCATCTACCACGCAATATTCCTTTCAAAGAAATATACTTATTGTTGAGGTGCTAAGTTACACTTTGAGTTGCTGGAGGCGGACTAGTTGCCTACGGTCGCCAACCGTTACCTACCGTAAGCGACGCAGCACGGTTTTTCTCTTTTGTGTGAAGAAATGTATAGTTTATTTAGTGGAAAATATGTTCTATAGTATAATGCATTTTATAAAGTGCGCCTTTTTTTTTTTTTTTTTTTTTGGTAACGGTGGGGAATCCTTTATGGATACCCCCGAGCCCGGGCGGCTCGGAGGTTATGTGGGAGTCCCGGCGGCATAGACCCAGGGGTGTACCCACTAAACCCCATCGGTTTGCCTCTCGCCGGGTTTGTGCCGGCGCCGTGGGATCATCTCTATTTCACCACGACGCCGCCCGGCCGCCCCGGCCACTATGCCGGGGCTCCCGCGCCTATGGAGGAGAGGATTGGTTTTCTCCGCCCCTCTCCCCAGACGATTGAGGCCGTGCAATGCGAACAGGGGGCCCTAGTCCCTGTCCGCTGGCCTCAGTGGGGAAGGAGTTGAGCGGCAAATTGCCGCCGCCTCCTTCCCGCCCGTCTGCGCCGGAGCGGGGGTGCGTCAGGCGCGTCCTCGCGCTCCCGCTCCGCCGCCTCCTTTTGCGTCATCACTTCCACGCAATTATAAAGTGCGCCTACCGCAACTCTCCGCAGCCCGCCGTCGCTTACGGCATCTTCGTTTTTTTGTTTTTGTTTTGTTTTGTTTCATTTGTTTGTTTAATGAAATGTTGCCTTACTTTGTTGAGGATAAAGTTTATGTTGCATTGCTCGTTTTTATGTAGCCCCGCGCTGCGTCGCGCTGCGTCGCGTAGCTTCCCCGCGATGTGAATCAACGCTAAATGTTTTGTATAAATATCAGACACATTTTGTATCTGTTGTGCTTTTGTTTTTTGTTTTATTCTTTTTGTTTTTTTTTTCAGCTTTTTACGTTTAAGGAAATGTTCTTTAGTGTCTTAAAATTGGCAATCCCTATCGGTTATTATTGAGTAAGAAAATTATTGCTATTTTTATGTTTTCTTTTCTCCTTTCGCGCTCCTCATAGCTTACTTAATAGTCTGTGCTAATTTTATTTCATAAATGATCTGTTACACCAACGTGAGACAGTATCTCCTGCCAGTGAGGGTCTGGCTGAAAATCGTGCTGTATATACTGAGCTCAGAATCCTCGCCAAATATAATTATGAGCCCATGGATATAGTATTGTGTTTTTAGTAACATTTATATTTAAGACTTTTCATTTGTATGTTTTATGTATTTTTTGTATGTATGGCAAATAAATGGAATTTGGAAATGTTAATCCAAACTTATTTTAACACACTATTGAATAATACATACAAATTGATCGATGACCGAATTGAGATTAACGTGCACAAACTCACAAACATTACTATGAACTTGCATATCTAAATGCATGGTCTCTACTGGTACTTTTCTTAAACAGGTTGATAAATGTTTTTTTTATTTTCTCCTATAGTTATATTGTGAGTGATGGCTTGGTAAGAAAGAGTTTAGCTCCTGTAGGAGGTTCAGGTTTCGATTTCTTACGTCATCGTGCCTACACTATTTAATTCGACAAATAGGCGCTCGGTGGTAAACGTGTCGCTTATCACCAGGCGCAAGACTTGTTTGTCCCGTCGCTTGGTATCATAAAAATAATATCATTAAAGGAAGAGTTTTTCCGGATTTAAATAGCGTATATCTGTTTCTTCCACACAAACCAATGTTTCGGGCTCGGTTCGATTTTCCAGAAATAACGTTTGCTCGAATTTTCATAATTTCGAACGTAATTTTGAGAGGAAAATGTTTTAAACCTAAGTTAACCTAACCTTTTTTTTTGTTAATCCGGGGGAATCTGCTTACAGATACCCCGGCCCCGCGGGGGCAGAGCCGGGGTTATGTGGGACTGAGCTGAACCCTGAAGGGGAGCAGCCCGACCGCACTAAACCCCCGGAGTGTTCCTCCTCTCCGCTGTAGGTGGGGGTACGGGTACGCTGTTGCACTCGTCCGCGCCCCCACCAGCGGCTGGCCGCGCCCTGTGCAGCCCCTCCTCGAGAAGGGAGACACATCGGTCCCCCGAAACCGAATGTGAGGCTCGCCGAACACCAGACGAGCCTTCCATCCCGGGCCCCTTTATGCTGGGCAACGAACTCCCCCGAGTCCGCTACCCAGGGGCCATGGGGGGCCAGGACAGCATCCAGTCAACTGTGAAGTTCAGTGGCTGCTCCCCCAGCCCCCGTGGCGGATCTGATGACAGGCTCCGCCGCAACACCAAACGCGCTTCCGCGCGGACTCCCCGGAGAGAGTCCCTTGGAGCGCCCACCACGGGCCAACCGCCCGCGACTCGTTCGGCCGCGGAGGATAGGACGAGCGGCAACGACACACCGACACGTCTCTTCCCCCGCGGCCCCGCCGCCACTGCATCGTCGAAAGCGGTGCAGCCCCGCCAGGTTCGCGGTGCAGCCCCGCCAGGGTCGCGGAGGACAGGACGAGCGGCAACGACACACCGACACGTCTCTCCCCCCGCGACTCTCCTCCTCCTTAATTCGGTTTTTGGTGTAATAAAAATTCGAACAAACATTATTTCGACGAAAAATCGTGTTTGTGATAGGTTACCTTCGCGCTCATTACAGGTCCCATGGTCATGGTTAACTGAGGTGGTAAAACCGTCAACTAGTTATGTTTAATATTAATGCAAAGTTCTTCATTTTCCATGTGTAATATTGCTTTAGCAACCTAAGAACTCGATATCATTAGAAATATTAAATAAGGTGTCTTAACTATTGTAAATAGTAATAAGCTGATGGCAGTCTAGGTCTGTTTTAAAAGGATTGATTATATGTAAATAACTACTATTTCATGTATGACTGTTTATTGCCACAAATAAATAAATAAAAAAAATAACTGAGTCTCTTTGAATCAAATGTAATTTAGTTTACTAATAATCACTTACTTAAACGAAGAAAATAAGCTTCGTGTAACATTTCAAAATGAAGTACTTGTATTTACATACAAGTTTTCTATTGTGCAAAACAAGTAGGTAACGAAAGAGATATTCGAAATGTTGAAGGTCAGCAAAAGTGAAGTTATCTCTAATAGAAATCGCTTCCAACCAAAGGTAAAAGTAATAAGCGGGCAACAGCTTGCAAAATAGAAAGAGGGAGAAATATTATAAACTAAACTTTGGTCGCCGGGAGAATGCATTCCTGACTGTTCATGATTCGGCGGTTGAAGTAACTTTGAAGGAGTGAACATTTGCGGTAATAATATTTTTATTGTTTAAACGCACTGCTGGTATGAAATTTCATATAGAGTTATTTTTTAATTTTATTTTAGATAGGTAACAATTCTTATTAAACTTATTACCATCTTATTGCCTGTTAAGGCAAACAAATTTAACATTATTCATTTATACTTAATTATAGTATTTACAAAGGCGTTCAGTAGGACGGTCCCCTACTAGATGGACGAGTAAGGGCGGCAGGTAACCGATGTATGCACGTTGCGTCCGACCAGCTAGTCTGACAATCTTTGCGGGAAGTCTATGTTCAGCAGAGAGCGTCTTCCGGCTGATATGTTGATGACGATGATGGTGATGATGATGATAGTATTTATATTTTTTTTACAATTTAGCAGTAGAGTTCCTTATGAAAAAGTCAGTCCAGTGTAGTACTGCCGCCTTACCTATTTCGGCCGTCAAGCAGTAATGTCAGCATTACTGTGTTCCGGTTTTGAAGTGTGGTGAAATTACAGGCAAACAGGATTTGCCAACTTATGTCTCAGGGTGACGGGCGCTGCGGCAGTGCCCCTCAGATCTTTGCGATTTAAAGCTCTGAGTGGCACTGCAACTGGACAAGCGCACGACTTGTTTATCTCGACACTAGATACAATGTATAACACAGTAAATGACGTCCGAAAATATGCATAAGTACAATAATAAGAAACAACTAATTAAATTAAATTAAAAAAAAAACACCCGATATAACACTGTACCCATTAAAGTATCTTTAAGTCAACTATTCGTCGAGACCCATTCAATGAGTTCAAACACGATATTGTAAGTAGCTGAGGAGCTGGGTAGTCTGCTGACTGTCCTGTTTACATCATCAGAACAATACACCTACCTGCGATACAGGGTTTCCCTAGTGCAGGGCTATGTTGAGTGTGTTTATTATTTATTACTATTAATGGAAAACCATATTATTGTAATGTCATCGGATTTCTATGCTATATGAAATTTTGTCTGTAGTAAATAGTAGTAACATGTTAAAATTTTATTTAAATATTAGATGCACAAAACAGTTCACATTCAATGATAATCTAAGCAATATAGCAATTTATGGTTTTAATCTTGGATGTAAACCTAACATACTTACATATAGTGTGATTTTTTTCTCGTAGACATATTAAAAAGTAAGCATACAGTTTTTTCCGTATGTTTATGTGGATAAAAATAATTACAAAAGCTTAAAAACTAGTGACAATTAAATCATAAATGATGACTGATGAAAAGACGAGGCGACTCACACAAACACGAAAACACACAGAGTACCATTGTAATCGACTTCCCGATTTTTTTATGTTTTAATTATTTTCATCAACTACTTTCTAAATGACACGGGGAGATTTGTAATTGTCCTTACGAACAGATATAATTTATTTAGTTAAATTAAGAAACGCCGTTGATTGTCTGAAATAAATAAATATAAAAAAACGGATCTCCAGATTATATAATATTAATTTAATGACTAAGATTCCTATTATAACTGGAAAAGCAAACAAAGCAAATGCAGTTGAACAGATAGTCATTTATAGCTAAGCATTCAAACATAGCTAAATACTATACAGATTAAATTAGCCTTGAAATAAAAAAGCCGCTTTATGATCAGTCCAGCTCTGTGGGAGCTACGATGCCACAGACAGACAGACAGACATTTGATAAAAGTAGCACAAAAGGCAATAATCTTACAGCCGACGATGTGCGTTTCACGAACGCGTGTTTGCGGCGCCGTAAACGCGCGTCAAATGCGCGTGTACGCGCCGCAGACGTGCTGTAGGGAATCGATTCAAACGCGCGCAAACATCGCGTTGCAAGCAAGAAACTTATATACTCCACTGGACTTAACATTTAGAATTTCTTGTAGTTGCTTCATTTCAAAAACTAACTGAAATTAACAAACAAAACTAAAATGAATTAATAACGCGCGTTCACGGCACCGTAAACATGCGTCGTCGGTGCGTATAAAATACGCCGTGTGCATAGGGTTTTATGTATGTACGACAAGGGAAAAATTAAAAAAGTGTTTAATTGACATTTATAACAACACGGGTCATATTTATAAGAGCATTTATAATTTTTTTTTATCTGTAATCTATACACGTGTGTACGTAACTATATCAAAGAATAAATATATCAAGGGAAGCCTAATCAAAATACATCTTTGAAGCTGTCTGATAATAAACCGGTACTGCGCTGTCAGGCTTTTGGGGTCCAATCAAATACACGGGAAATACGGATGTAATTATTTGCAGCTCGTTGGTTATATGAAATACGTCTGAATATATCCGCGCACACCTTGCGGCGAGATTTAGAAGGGAGTAAATTTTTGCACCAAAGAGATTGTGTAACAAGATGTATTTTAAAAGAGAATGAATGTTGTTAAAAACTCCGTAAGCTTTACAAATCTGTGGTATGAGGACAAATGCAAACAGAAACAATTCCACGATAAGGGTCTAATGCCATTAAAATAATTCATGAGACAATTATTATTCAATGTTTACCTGAAAAGTCTAGAAAATTTAAGCGCTTTGTAACAAATGATTGGTTCTTCAGGGTCTAATAATAAAAAACCTAGCTCAAAAGTTTGTGGAATTACATCTACTTGCCAAGTTATATTGAAATCAGTTAACGCAAAATGGGTGAGAATCAATAAACTGGATTCATCCCTTAATTTGCTACCCTTGGAGGTGGAATATTTTGTTCAAATTTAAATAGGGCCACTATCGAGGTATTCCCTTCCAATAAAAAAAGAATCAACAAAATCGGTTTTAAAAAACATCAGTAAAAATGTCAGAGTAATATGTCAGAGTAATGTCGCATAGATACCCATATACACAAAAAAATACATTTGTATTGCGAACCTCCTCCTGCTTTTCAAGTCGGTTAAAAACAATGTCCAAAATTAACCCTATAAACGTAGTCGCGTCATAGTAAAGAAATATAAAATAGTTAAACATTTAATTTAAATTGAGAATGTTTGAGACTGCTTAACTTTGCTTGCAATAATTTAAAAGTACAAAATTCACCATGTTCAGCTCCTTGTGAAAACTACGAAATTCAACATAATCAGTTTCTAGAGAAAACTACTTGAACACAAATGTAATGGAGTAGCTTTGCTTGCCATTGTTAATTTTAGTTAATGTAGAATTTTATACAAAGTCGCTGAAACAAATAACAAAGTTTTGTAAAGACGTACGCATACAAATATTATAAATTGAAAAGAACTGTCTCTCTGTTTGTTACTTTACTCGATAAAACAGCTGATGAGACTTGATGAAATTTAGGAAGGAGATAATAGTTTGTCGTGAAGCGATAAATTCGTAGACTATTGTGAAGCGGCACAGTAATGGACGAAACCAAAAATCGATGTTTGGAATTCTTTACGTTCCAACTCAACGTAAACCAAAATTTTCATAACCTCGATAACTGATTTATAACGAAACCTTATGCTTTCAAAGTATTTTGAAGACAAAAAAGCACACAGAAAACATTGGTTCCTTTTTCAGCTCCAGATTGGTTTTATAATATTCCTTAAAAACAAAAAAAATCATTTTCTCGATTATTAAAATTCGAACAAACATTATTTTGGGCAAATGTAATTTTGAAATTCTGATAAGTAGCCCCATATAAGAATTAATAAATAAATATAAATAAATAATAAGTTATTACTAACATTTATTATACAATCATTTTAAAAGTCAGCATAACATCGAAGTTTTTTAACATCGAAGCAACTTTATAGAGTTATTGTTCTAAATCTTTCAAACGATTATTGGTAATCCGAATACATTTAATTGACTTAATTTGACTCTTTCTGTCTTTTGGTGCGTGTATTGTTTAAGAAAAGGATAGATAGCTAATTTATAATTGTTTTGATTGATTTTGTAATTTATATTTCAAATTAATTTAAATATGAACAAATATGAATATATCTGTACTACTGAAAAAAAGTCATTCACTTTGCCTTCAATTTACCTTTGCCACCCTTAGCGGTGGAATATTTTCTCGAAATTTAAATGAGACCACTACCGAGGTACTCTCTTTCCAACAAAAAATAATCATCAAAATTGGGTCACAAGTGCGTCTATACTATTGAGTGAGTATAGACGCACTTGTGACATACATACAAAAAAAAACATACAGTCGAAATAAGCGTCCTCCTTTTTTGAAGTCGGTACTTATACAGTACGGCATGACTGACAAGTGCGGTATTCGTTAACTAAACGAAGCTGACGCGCAATTGTTTCTCTTTTTGTTATTTGTTTCTCTTTTGGTTCGGCCGCTTTTAATTAATATTTAGGATTTTAATTAAACTTTTTTTTAATTTAGGTCATAAAACCGTTTTTTGTCGTTATATGTAATCCACACGAATACTAACTATTTATGTAATTATAAAATATTAAATGTTGTTTGTTTTTTACTTCTTTACGTAGGTAATAACGAACTCCACAATAATTATAGTAATAACTTTTCAAATGCACGAATGCTAATAAATGTAAGCAAAAGCAGGTATTTTTAAACACGCCATTTCGAAGCTGCAGTATACAGTAATAATGAAATTCAAGAACTTGGTAAGTAATTATTTTTCTTTGAAATCCATCTATATTTTACCAGTTCAGCTGTGATGTTTGGTTTTTAACACGCGATCATTTCTAAAGTGCTTTTTTATTTGTTCTTATTTACTGAAAATCCTCTTTAATATTTTATGTTGGAATGCTGTTCTTATTTATTATTTATTGCAATAAAAGTGTAATGGGTATGCCTTCAAGTTACTGGCCGGAAAGGACTCGGCATCAACGTCAATGGCGAGCACATCACTCACCTTTGATTTGCTGACGATGTCGTGGTTATGACAGAATCGTTGGAAGAGTTTGGCACCATGCTCGGTGACCTCAATAGAGTATCCAAGCAGGTGGGTCTAATCGTACCCACCCCAATAACACTGGGAACCTCTACTCACGAAGTTGTTGATGAGTATGTCTACCTCGGCAAACCGTTCAATTAGACAGGGCCAACTTCGAGGAAGAGGTCAATCGGTCGAATCCGACTCGGTTGGGCAGCTTTCGGGAAGCTCCGGCACGCCTTCTCGTCCGCAATACCGCAGTCCTTGAAGACAAAAGTCATCGAGCAGTGCGTGTTGCCAGCGATGATCTACGGCTCTGAGACTTGGTCACTTACTATGGGCCTCATAGAAAATCTCAAAATCACTCAACGAGCTATGGAGCGAGCAAAGCTCGGCATTTCTCTACGTGATCCAATCAGAAATGAGGAGATCCGTAGAAGAACGAAAGGCATCGACATAGCTCGAAGGATTAGCAAGTTGTAGTGGCAGTGGGCAGGCCAGATAGCTCGTAAAACTGACGGCTGGTGGGGCAGAAAGATTCTCAAATGGAGACCAAGAACCGGAAGGCGTTCAGTGGGAGGGCCCCCTACAAGACGGACGGATGACTTGGTAAGGGCGGCGGCTAACCGATGGATGCACGTCGTGTCCGATCCGCTGGTCTGGAAATCTTTGGGGGAGGCCTATGTTCTGTAGTGGACGTCTTCCGGCTAATATTATGATGATGATGAATAAAAGTGTAATGCTCCACGGCAAAGGAAGAGTTGTACTATGCATTGTGATGACACTTATAAATTACTACTACACCTATGTGTTTTATTTTTATTATACCTACACCTTTTTAAACCAACTTCAAAAAGAAGGAGGTTCTCAAATATACTGTATGTTTTTTTTGTATGTATGTTACGCGATAGCTCCGGGCATTGTGACCGATTTTGATGATACTTTTTTGTTGGAAAGAGGATATTTCAGTAGTGGTCCCATTTAAATACCAAGAAAATATCCCACCTCTAAGGGTGGCAAACTAGGGGATGAATGACTTTTGAGGTCGGTTTATTTTAGTACTCTGTAGAGAGATTATTAGACATTTATTTCGGTTTCTACGAAGTCTCGAATTAATAATGTTCAAAACGTATATATTAAATATATTATGAAAAATCTCGTATAACATCCCCATATTCTATATAAAACTTGAAGAATAACCCCTGTCCCTATGTATTTTGTAACATCGAGTCAGGGGAATAATGTGTAACCTTATTCGGGTTATATTCCTTGAGGTGGATTTTTGTAATCGTAGATAGGTAGGTGACGGCAAAAGCGTAAAATGTATTATGATGGGAGAAACTTCTTTAGATGGGTTTGCACAAAGGGTAAACATTTCTTGGAGCATCTCACAAACAAAACTCACACAGAAAATGTATTTGATGCTACTGACAGCATAATATGCATGGCTGAATACTACAAAAAAAAAGAGTTCTAAAGCTATAGTATTCTTGCAAATAAAGGTTCTCTCTATGGTAACTAAATCATAATCTTATAATTCCATTGAGGAACTTGTTATACCTCTCTCGTAAATTGCGTGTGATATATACTGGGCGGTTCACGGCCATGCCTCACGGAGAACGTTTGAAAACGTTCACCATAAAAAGATAAATGAACCAACAGGAAGGGAAATTATCAAAAGAGTGAGAATTTGTATACTACAGAATGACACTTTGAGCATTTGATAACTTAATTTGATTGTAAGTTGCAGTTGAATAAACCTAATTATTTTAATTAAATGTGTAACAAACATATTTTATACTATAGATTTTACTAATCAACTTCGTTTGTCAGATAGTTCTCTAAAAATCCGCTAGATGGCATTGACCCTTTTTACTTAATTTCTGCATCGCGGTGTTAAGATTTTTCCCACGAATGGCAGTCACCGTTGAACCAAATTTTATTTAAGTGTGAGAAATATCAGAACTGTCGATAAGTTTCTAGGAGTTAAGTTCTTGTGGGAACGACTGCCAGGACTTTTTATACTTTTTGCATTCGTACGTGTAGTACCGCCGCCGCCGGTTAGAATTAACTTGGCACCTTGTACAGTATATGGTATACTTGTTTTGGAAATAAAACATGGAAGTTTTTACTCAATTTGGTGACGTCATCAAGCACGAAATAGAACCCCTTTTACAAATGTTAAATTTCATGGTCATCCTTTTATTTAAGATGCCATGTTATTTAGATGAAAATAATCTTTATAATTAAGGCTTTCGATCACTATAGTGATTTTCGATTTATTATATTCGATTTTTCGGTTACTATAGTAAAAGAACAGGTGTTTTTCTTTTCATATTTGGTGGGTTGGACTCCTGGTTCAAACAAGCGATTATTTAAAAATCTTTGAATGCAGTTTGAACTGTTTTTAAAAATTAAAATTAAGTCTTATCTCTGTAAGTCTATTCACTAAAATTGTGTATCTACGGAGTTTAAGGTACTTTCCCTCCGTGTGGCGTAACCTCGGAATGCCATGTGTAGACTTGCCACCTACACATTAGGTTACATAAATCATTACTTCATATCATACACCATTTACACATGCAATTCACACAAAAATATTTAAGATTAATTTAAGTACTTCAGTATTAAACTTATTGCATAGTAATATAATAATAAACTTGTAAAATTGAGCCAATCACAGCAGTGAAAACAGTTTTTCTTCGAGGGGTGACAGTCTGACGACCCGTAACGCACACTTTTCAAACATGTCATGGGTGCCAGCCATTATCACAATATTGTATTATGGTAATTAGCGTTTTAATTGCTTTTTTTTAAATAAATAAAAAAATATTATTATTACATTCTTATTATAGTATCGTAGAGGTAGAGAATAAATAATATTATAATAATAAATAACGCGCACACACTCACAGCCCCGTACTAGAGAAACCCTGTATTGCAGGTGCCATGGACACACATAGACAGTCACAAATTACACCCAAACTCACGAGATAAATAAATGTAGGTCGTACAAATATTTCACCTGGCCTGGGAATCGAACCCGGGACCTCTGCGGGGCCGTCCAGCATTGTAACCGTTCGGCCACGGAGGCAGAAGCTTTGAGGAGGTACCTAATTTATTCTATATGTACTTAAATTTGTATCAACATATAAATTACATCTTCGTATTTTTCACTTGAACAGGAACAAGAACAAAAAATCGAATAAAAACTCTTGTCTGTAACGAAAACAATTATGCTAGTAGAGGCAACAAAAGAGGTATGTCAGAAACGTAGCAACTGGAATTCTCTAATGTCTTTTTTTATGATGGAAGGAACAAGTCGCACGCCTGGTGTTATGCGACACGCCTGTCCATAGCAGTAATGCAGTGCCACTTTGAGCTTTAAATAGCAAACTTGTGAATGACATTGCCACCGCGCCGTTCACCCTAGGACATAAGTTGACAAGTCTCATGTGCCTGTAATTTCACCTGCAGCCTTATCCAAAATCGGAACGCAGTAATGCTCACGTTACTGTTTGGCGTCAGAAATAGGTAAGATGGCATACTTCCCTGGACGAACGCTTTTACAAGGAGTTCTACTGCTACCTACTAAATATTGACTACTGCATTCAACGGTGGAAATAACGTAACGAATATTTTTTGTCAATGGAAAATGTCTTTTATTAAAAAATGTCGCCTACGACATTTCAAAGTTCGATGCATCGAACGGACCGAGGGTAATAATTTACCCTTATATCGAAAGTGGAAATTTGAAATGTCCTAAGAGACATTTTGTCGTAAGGTCAATTTCCTTACTACATTTCAAATTTCCACCATCGATATTGTGTCATATTGCGATAGAAAATGAAAAAGAAACAACGATTTTTCTATTCTTATAATGCTATAATATATGTCTACATTTAGCCATTGAAAATTGACTGAAAAGTAACAAATACGAAGGAAAACTCTCCGAATCCATCACTTAGCGTGGAAATCGAAAGACAAACGTATAAAGATATTCAGAAAGTGAGGCGAGATTCCGAGGAACATGGATTTAGGTAACATGGAAGTTGTATGGTAGAATAATATTCCTGAACGGGATGACAGAGAAATAAGAAACGTTGTTTTAAATCCAAACATTGTAAAGAATTCAAACATCACAAAGACCTTTATGAATTTTCCCCGCCTTGCATGTTTCATAGCTTATCTACTTATAAAATGCGTCTACTTAAAACTATTATTATGTTTAAGTTTAGTAGCACTAGCTTTATAAGAAAGAGTTCGTCCAGGTTAGTATTGCCGCCTTGCCCATTTTTGCCGTCAAGCAATAATGTAAGCATTAATGCGTTTTAGTCTTGAAGGGTAAGGGTGCTGGTAAATTTAGGTCTCAGGGTGACGAACGCAGTGCCAGTGCCACACAGATCTTTGCAATTTCGTGCTCTGAACGTTACTGCAATTGTTATAGACAGGAGTGTCGCTTACCACTATACCCTGTCAAACCAAAAAAATAAAATAATTTTTCATTTTTTGTAATTTTTCGGTTAAGTGACATAGAAAGATACATTTAACTTATTTTGTACATCAGATATTAAGGAATTCCATCCAACCACTACAATTATACTTAGCAAATTAAGGTACTTTTACAGTAAAACGAATTATTTTTTTTCTGTCTTTACTACAGCCGAAATTGTAAAATACTGTACAGGGATTTACAACGTTTGGTTTGACACGATACAACTAGTCGCGCCCGACTTGTTCGTCTCGTTACATTGTATAAAAAAAGTTGTATTGAACATGGGTTCAATTCGAAAACTATACTCGCCTTTCGCAGGTGACATAAATTCGCCATCGAATTTATGTCACCTACGAAAGGCGAGTATAGTTTTCGAATGGCACATTCAGCTCAGTTCTATCTCCCTGTGGCAGAGTGTTCCGAACTTCCACGTAAACAGCTCTGCGGAAAGGTAAACAAGTTTGGTTTAACTCTCATTCACTCATTTTAACACTGAGACAACTTTCGAATCGTCATATTAAGAATAACATGGGTTCTTGGTTTCAATTTAATAATGTTGATTTATCAAGTTCTTAAGTTTTCGCGATTGTTACACATAGGAAATGAAACTATTTTTCCTTATATAAATCGCGTATATTTGTTTTTTCAAACAAACCAACGTTTCGGGCCCTTTACAGGTCTCATGGTCACGGGTAACTTAATTTAAAAAAATGTTGATTTAATTTTTCCCTCCTTTAAGTTGTTATTGCTTACGATTTTTGAACCTATGTGACGAGGTGAGGTTACCTAGCTAGTTACCGAGTATACAACAAACAATGTCGATAAATATAATTAAAGCAAATTCGGCTATATTTAAAGTGACGCAAGAAGGTGCGTTTTTAAACATTTTCTTGCAATACGCTTCGGAATACTTATTTTACTTAAACAATGTTATCTATCAACTTTGAAATACAGGAAACCCTTTTCGACCTTTATTATTACATTAATACCGCATGGTTGATCCCTGTGTCGTAGAAGTCAATCGTTTGATGTAGTTTATCCATAACATTCATCCTAAATCGAATCATATCATGGATGATAGGATAGGAGAATAAAGTGTGATTCAAGAAAATGTTGACAAAACTTAATTTCAAAATTAAGCGAATTTAGAAAACAATTTTGAAACATTTTAGTAGCTAATATTGGATCATAAAGACCATTTCTCAAAATGTTATCTTATACAAAAGCACTGGAAAAAAAAAAGCTGTACTGAAAATATTTTTCTCATTATTATTCTATTATCTGCAGAGATCTCGACTATTTTTCACCTTGCCTTACAGATGAAAATCGTGAATCGCAGTATACCGTATTATTAGTCAATATATAAACTTGATACAAAAATACACTGGTTTCCTAAAATCTATTTCGAAACCGTCAGAAACAAGGCACCGGTCGAAGCTCTTAGCGTGATTTGTTCGAAAAAAGGTAAAATCGAAGATTTTCGTACACAATCCCGGAAATTTCCATATCTAAATGGAAAACCGACCCCGAACAATCAATTTATCCTGCAATATCCTCCAGCGGTTATACCACCTGTACAATAAATATTTATTCTCCCTTCGATTTGTGTCGGTTCGTTTACAGGAACTGAAAAAAGGGGGAAACAATGATCATTATTTCGAGTATCATTACGTTTTTGACTTTTCTAATGATGACGAATGAAATAAATACTTTAACGGAAGCTTATGTATTTTAACGAGTGGGGTTATAGGAGTTGAGTAGGTACTTAACTTACTAAACCACACCTCTTTCATGTAATTTTTAAACAAAAGTTAATTTCTTAATCATCATCTAAGAGGAAATGAAACTATTTTATTTAACTGCCTCCGTAGTCGGACGGTTACCGTTAGATAGTTATGTGTGTGAGTGGCTGAGTCCACGATCTATCGTCCGTCAATAAACAGTGCAAATCGAACTGCCGGTCGTTTCACTTGTCTCCCTTGCTCGCATAGATAACAGTGGCGTCTTCTCGGTTGTGTTTACCCACATTCTTTTGTAAAAATGTCAAAAAGTTCTCATGCAAATTTCGGTATTTTAAACAGTTTTGACCATAATGTAATGTGTACGTGGAAAAAATATAAAAGCCGAATAACACAGTGGTTTATAGCTAACGACATCAATGAAAACAGCGACAAAAAAGGAGAGAAACGACGTGCTATTTTCTTAAGCGCACTCGCAGAAAACACACACAAGCTCGCTTCAGACTTAGTGTTGCCAAAGGAGGTTGAGAGTGTACCATAACAAGATATACTGACCCTTGTTGATAATCACTTCACGCCAAAGCGTAACTGCGAAACACGCAGAGTACGCATCACCAGTAGTACCAATTCTTAAACGTAACGGTTCCGTTCGGCTGTGTGCAGATTATTCGGTGACAATCAATAAAGAGCTGATCGTAGAACCTTATCCACTTCTTACAATTAAAGAGTTGTTTTCAAAATTATACAATTTTGGAGGACAGCAATTTACCAAATTAGACCTGTTCATGGCGTACAACCAATTTGCATTGGAAGATAAATCACAACAGGTTATCATAGCTGCATTAATACTCATAAAGGCCTTTACAAGTATACACGTTTAGTATTAGTATATGGGTTACTGAGTGCACCGGCGATCTTTCAGCGTGCTATGAAATGCGTACTGGCAGGTATGGAAGGGGTAACGTGTCTATTGGATGACATTCTAATTACGGGTAAAAATAAGCATGAACATATAGAAAGGTTACATACCGTACTTCACAGATTAGAAAGTGCAGGATTAACTTAGCAAAGAGAAAAATGAGGGTTTCTTAAAAATGAAGTTCATTATCTGGGCTATAAAGCACATTCCTCTGGGTAAAGGGTTAAAAAAGTCACCAGAAAAAGTTCGTGCTATTTTACAAGCACCTGAACCCCAAAGTGTAAGTCAACTTCAGTCTTTTTTGGGGCTGGTGAACTACTACAGGAACTTTGTTGCCAATGCGTTTTCAATCTTGAGTCCATTGTATAATTTATTGAAAAAGGGAACTAGATGGAGTTGGGTACAAAATCATAGCGACGCATTTAAAACAATTAAAACACTATTAGCTTCCGACCAGGTATTGACTCATTATAACCAGAAAGCAAAGTTGATCCTTACTGTAGATGCTTCTCCAACCGGTTTAGGAGCGATTTTGTCGCAGGTGGATAGTGACGGAATTGAGAGACCGATATAATTCGCGTCACGAACATTAAACGCCGCGGAAAAACAGTATTCGCAAATACAAAAGGAAGCAACTGCGTCATCTGCGTGAATCATATTCAGAGTGCGGCGCTTTCATCAATATTTGTAACGCCGATCGAACCCGTTTACTTTACGTACTGACCATAAACCACTTATATCTATAATTGGCCCCTACAAGGGTATCCCGGAGGTGTCGGCCAATCGTTTACAACGATACGCAATATTTTTGGGGGGCTATAATTATGTCATTGGGTTTATACGCGAGGACAACAGTGCAGATTATTTATCGTGCGCCAGTATGACGGAGGCTGAGTCATCATCGACCGCGCCACGCGCCTTGAATGAGTGCAGAGGGGCGGCAGTACCGCGGGCGCAGCGAGATGACAATGACAGTGCATACGACCGCACCGCCTATGTTTGTTTTGTGGTTGAGAGGAATGTGCCGGTGACAGTAAGTGATAATTGCAATGAAACAGACACAGATATAGTTTTAAGCCAGGTAAAAAAATATGTAATGAACGGTTGGCCGAGTAGGGTTTCCGATTTACAATTAAAGCCTTATTTATTGTGTAGAACACAGTAAGCATATGGAAATGGCTGTATCGTGAGAGGGCTGTATTATAAGGTGGAAATATCCGAGAGATTACAAAACAAAGTTTTGTCGGATTTACATACATCACATTTAGGGCTAGTAAAAACAAAAGCGGAGGCGCGCTCGCGATTTTGGTTTTCTGGAATCGATGATGCAATCGAGAAAATGATAGATACTTGCAATATTTGTATACAGTTCCGTACTTCGCCCGCGCGTGTTCCTGTTTCACCGTGGGTCCATCCCCCATAACCTTTTTATAGGTTCCACATTGATTTCTTAGGCCCAATTAATGGACATTCGTATCTAGTTATAGTCGACGCGAGTACCAAGTGGGTGGAGGTATACGACATGATTGCAAATACTACAACATCGGCTGTAATCGATAAGATGTGACTGTTTTTCAAGATTTGGCTTACCCAATACAATCGTTACTGACAATGGCACGGCTTTTTGTTCAAAAGAGTTTAGAAATTTTTGTTCATTAAACGGAATATCATACGTGCCGTCACCTGCTTATCACCCGGCTAGCAACGGTCAAGCAGAGTCTTATGTAAAAATCGTAAAAAAAGGAATAAAGTGCAGTTTATTAGCAAGTGAAAATGTCAGAGAGAGTAAAATCAAACTTCTGAAATACTTAATGAACTACCGAAACTCAATACATTCTATCACTAGGTTACTCACCTTCTCAACTAGTATTTGGGCGGAAACTCAAGTCGCAATTAGACTTAATCAACCCAAAGTTGTCATCGCCTTCGACATCGGACACTAATAAAAATATTGTATCTAATAAACAGTGTACGCAAACTAACAAAGAATAAAGAATGTTAAAAAAATGTTTAAGAATGGAGATTTGGTATTATATAAGATACATTCTTCTAAAAGTGTTTATAAATGGGGCAAGGGAATAATTGAAAAGAAAATAGGAAAACTAATTTATTTAGTAAAGGATGTGGAAACTTCATTATTTACTAAAAACATGTCAATCAAATAGCACAATATAGAGGGACAGCAAAAGATTTAGGCTGAGGATTACCGGACGATAGCATAGACATGCTACCTGAATGCACTACGTCACACCACACCGTCACACACAATATTAGATATAACTGTTTGATGTCTTTATTATCTCAGCCTTTAATAGTGCCTAAAGCAGGTAATATTTATATACATGTAAATTATCATGTATGTAAATTGCAATGTCAATTAAGAAAAAAACATCAATTTAAACACATAAAAACATCATTATTCTTACACAATTGATGTTTCGAAATTCTCAAGACTAGAGCTCCAAAGGAAATTCTCGAAAATCAAAATACAATTTTTCTTCAAACAAGGAATAAATGGGCTTTTTCAATTCGCTTGCTTCATGTAGCGGTCATGCATCACGTTGGCGTAGTATTTCATTTCTAACCATAAAGATGATACCAAAACTCCACTATATCACGAAAAACTGTATCGAATAGTCTCAGCTAGCGCATAATATAAATTTATTATCAATTCGGGAGAGTACAAAACAGTTAATCTAAAGTACGAATGGTGGTATTACCATGGATATAATCTATAACCGCAGTATGATTGGTCCGAATGGTACCGAGGCATATATGTTTTATGAGGGTGAAAAGAAAAATTATAATAGTTAGCCTACTTAGTCCCACTGCTGGGAGGGCTTGAGCTATATTTTTCACGCGGACCTTTGCAGATGTGTGCAGGTTTTGTCACGATGTTTTCCACCACCGAAAAGCTCATGGTAAATTTCAAATTAAATTCCGGTCATTAAAAACAAAAAAGCAGTAACACAATGTACAAAGAACACATACACAAACATTTAAGTAGTTTATTTTAAGTTCTTTTATTTCGCGACACACACGTCAGTCACTAATCCCGGCTCAGGGCTCGTTGAAAACCAGCGCGACAGTCAATTGTGGCTGTGGCTTATGCTGAACGAAGTCCTTTTGCGTACGCCACAACCACACATAAGGCGACAATACATAATTTGTAGTCGTTATATTTTGCTTTTTGTCTGATTTGTCTTGTTTTACGTTGTTATTTTTATTGTATTGTTTATTTTGTTTATTATTTATTTTTATTTTGTTTTGTTTGCCTGTTGTCATTTTTTCTTTTTTTTGTATCTATGTGTTGTGGCGTTGCAATAAATGTCTACTCTATTCTATTCTATTCTAATTATCCTTTAATCACGATGGCAAGCATTATTTGTATGCTGTCGATATGATGAAAAAAGAAGTGACAAAAGTTAATAATATTATGATTCCCATAGTAGTCTACGAAATTGGTTCTCTAATACGGTAAATAGGCATTAAACAAAAAATGTTTTGCATTGCAGCGTTTATAACGCATCTTCCACATTGGCTTATTTTCTTCAAATATCAATCCTTCTCCAATAATAGCTATCCGCTGCCCTGCATAGTTGCCTCAGTTGAGAGGCTTTTTTTTGGACGAAGGTTGTAATTTATTAAAATTTCATGTACAAAATTGATGTCGCTCTCCATTAGTGATTTGCCCGTATGTTTTCAGTCACAGCGGTGATAATAAGATTTGTTTTCATGGAGTCATCCTGAGATCCCGGGTTCGATCCCCAGCCGGGTCAATGTTGAAAACTAACTTTTATATTTCTATAGTATCCCGGGCCTAGCTATATGTTTGTGGTATCGTCGTGTGTGTTTCCGATTCCTATAACACAAGTGCTTTAGTTATCTACTTACTTTAGAATCAGAGCAACGTATGTGATGTTGTCTACTATTGTATTCTTTTTTTTTATATATATAAGAAATCTTCAGGTTGAATACCGTAAATATATTTAAATTTGAAATTATTGTATTAGTAATAACAATAATGTTACGGACGCCGAGCCACACACGAAAACACTCCGCGCCCCGCGCCCCAACCGAGAGCGCGTCGCCGTTCCCCGCATCCCGCACACAGCGTCGTACGGAGTCGCCGCCCCCCGTGCCCCGCGCACCGCACCGACCGCCTACTCGCCTACATCTCTACTAGATGAGAGACTTGATTTAATACATAAGTAGGAACATTTTGAGCAATAAATAGTAGTAGTGGTAGTCAGTAAGCAGTTGAACAAGTGTTTCATTTACGATCCTGATCCCGAGAAGAGCAAGAACCCCATCAATCCAGATAAAAAAACTGAACAAATACAGTCCACCGAACGTTAACGATCCTACGAGAGCTAGAATACCAACAAATAATGTGACGACGTCACATTGACTTCAATACAGTAGTACAAAATAACGTGTTTCTGAAATAGCATATAGTTGATATTTTGACAAAAAACTATAGATAGACAAATGTTATATGAATTTAAGTCCGTAAAACAGCATGATATGCGATCGTGACTTCTACAGTACCTATTGTAAATAATTATTACAACTGAAAGAGTGCTCCAGCAATTCGATTCAGTAAAAGTCCAAGTTCTGGACTGTGGATTTTTACTGAATCACAATTTTATCACAACTTTACAATCCACACAATTGCGCAGCGAATGTATTTGTGCAGAGCAACGGCGGATTACTCGAGAGGAGTCGGGCGACGCGTGTCACGTCCTGCAAACACGCTTAGTTTGCCGGATAAAATACTAAGGTCACAAATTTGCAACGGTGCGTACGCGCGTTCATTGTGCCTTGTGTATCCAACCGCTCCGAATTTGCTGCCTAAGTGTTGACGTGTGCGCGTTTTAAATTTTTTTTGAACTGAACAGTTTGGGTGAACTTCCGAATGCGATTATACTATATATACTTATTACCTATTCCATCGGGGTTGGTAGAGACCACAGCCTTCCGCTTGCAGCAAGTGGAAAGAGAAGCTACCTTGACACACTTTCGCCTCGTCATCACGCACAGGTAACTTTATGCTGTGTATTTTAAGATGTCAGGCGAAGTCCCACAAACTTTTGCCGGTAGGACAAAAGCGGGTATGGCATGTATTTTAAGCAGCAGCAAAGCTCCTTGTGAAAGAATTCGTCACGGAAGTATACGCGCCGCCACGCGCGTCGGCCCGCGAGATCGCCCAGACTCGCCAGCTTCGTGAGCTCATCCATACAAATCGGCATCATGGGCCATGGGAACGCGGTATTACATAACTGTACGGTTAATTCAAACTAATATTATAAATGCGAAAGTAAGTCTGTCTGTTACGTTTTCACGCCTAAACCGCTGAACCAAATGTTATGAATTTTGGTATAAAGATAGATAGAACGTAGGAGAAGGACATATGTAGGTTACTTATTGTTACAAAAATAAATCTTAAATGCAGTAACATAGGAGATGAAAGGTTGTATGGACCGATCATTTCTCAAATAAGGGATTTCGGCCTGTTGTACGATATAAACAATGTTTCAGCGTTTCTCATCAATACTCGAAATATTTATTCTAAGCGGACGAAGTCGCGGGCACCAGCTAGTTTTAAATATATAGATAGTACTTAATATCTATGAGCCGTACTATTCCTAACTCTCACACAAACCTTTGCGAAATAAGCTTCAAATTTCCCTTTTAGTTTTGTTTCGAATTTCAGGACCATAAGCTCTTCACAGTCAATTTACCATCTGTTATTTATTACGACTTTACTGTGCACTTAAAATGTGTTTTGTTTTTATTCGCAACTGTGGGCTACTTTACCTAGGCTAGGGTTGCCAAGATTTTAAAATTACTAGATGTTTTTAAATTTCTGTAGGTTAGGTACTAATGAGCAACACTATTCCTTTTTCCTCTATATTTTAAATCTAAGTTTGTCCACTTACAATAAGGAAGTCGAGATGTTAAATTGTAAATGTATATAGCGTGCAGTTCTAGATGTTGAACAAAACTCGTATTTTTTTCTCTATTCTATAAAAAAGCTGACAAATAAAAAAGAATAATTCGGTTTTGATTCCCGGTAGGACTAAATTGGTAAGCTAACTCTTTTTTTCTGAATTCGTTTTGGTCTGGGTATTTTGGAAAGTGTTCGAGAGTGAATTCCGTCGCTCTGGTACTCATGGTACAAGGTCAAGAGCACGTCAAGCTTGACACTTATGCTTTAAACCAAACTCTATGCCGCTTACGATAAAAACGGTCCAAAGTTCAAAGTGTCAAGCTTGACGTGCTCTTGACTGTACATTCCCTAGTTTGAAACCAGGCAATTGGTGAGGTTGTCTGGCACATTATTATTATTAATAAATAATTGCATAATTTCATAATATTCAAAACTACATAAATTATTTCAAAATTCATTCTTGTAACAACTTTATATTAAATAACGCACACACTATAACACACACACTCAACATTAAGTCTGTGTACACAAAAAATAAGTGATCTAATGATTATTACTTCTGTTTTTATTTTCAAAGGCTGGTTTTAATCACATTTACGTACCGAAACCAAGTAAATGCAGTCTATAGTGCGTATCTAAGTGGAGGGTAAAAATAAAAATTATTATTATTATTTGGAGAATAAAATTACTTGACAAATAATAAAACGTACCACGAGGAGAAAAGTGTTCCTCAGAATATCTCGTTCTTGATAAATGGAATTATATTTATCATGACTATAAATCAAAGTAAATTAAGAAAAAAGGTGATTCTACACTTTTCAATTTCGTTTTTATTCCGTTAGCCCCTACCTGTGCTTCCCTTAATAAATCTTCCCTTTAGAGACCTTAAGTGTGAAAACTAGGGGCTAATGTACAGGCAATAAAATGGCTTTTCACTGGCTTCCTGTCAATTTATTGACGCTGTGTGTCGAAAACTTTATGTGAGAGGAATAAGAATGTTTTTACTTACATTATTAGGAAATAAAAAAAACTCTGTAACATTTTTCGTTTCCTTGCCATAGTAAAACTAGATGTGATCGTACGCCAAAATTGCTTTTAATGTTAGTGAAATGGTTTTTTGATTGATTCCGCATAACAGCCAAAGTGTTGAATCAATCGAATCAATCACTTTGAAAAAAAGTACATATATAGTAAAATTTAGCATATACACTGATTACTATACGGTGTGAAGACACGATACCAAAAAATCACGACGATAGAAAAAAAAACCCAAACTTAGCTCGAAATTTTACAAGAAAGCCGCTGTATTCTATAGGTATTTTTAATGTACCGTTTTTTTATATCAACTAAACTAAATAGAACGTGTATACTATATGATATACTCTCTCCAGAAAAGTTGTCATTTTGCAGATGTTGCCTTATTACACCATATGTGCCATTTTTTATTTTGAGCTTTTCACATGTGAAAATATAAAATTGAAATATAATATTAAAATATAATATAATATTATATCATTATATTAAACAAGTATAAGAAATTAAATTTATGTTATGAATCACCAAAATTGTACATTTTATTTATTTTTATTAGGTTATTCTAGTAATAATTATAACAAACTACTGGGGCGATTTCAAAAAAAAATTGAATATCAATTCAATACAAATTTATTTAATATACATTTCTTTTAGAGCAAATCATGATATCGATAATATTTATTTAGAATAGAATAGAATAGACATTTATTGCAACGCCACAAAACATAGATACAAAAAAATATATTGATACCACTTAGACAAGCAAAACAGAACAAAAAGACGTAATTAACAAAATTAAAATAAAATAAAATAAGACCATAACAAACAAAGAGCAAAACAGAAAAATACTAAATATAACAACTACAAATGTTGTACTGTCATGTGTGCGGTTGTGGCGTACGCAAAAGGACTTCATTCAGCTTATGCCACAGACACAATTGACTGTGGCGCTGGTTTCAATGAGCCCTGAAATTTCAAGAAACGACTTCTAATTTACCATTACTATAAGGTGAATAATAACACAGATAATATAATACTAAACTAGTACAATACCCAGCCAATCTCAAACCAAGAAATGTCGCAGTCGGAACTCCGCTTATTCGTACGAGTATTTTAATTCTTGACGCTGATCAATAGATGGCACCAAGTAAAACCGCGATGTGATTGTAATAATATTCGAAAAACCTAATAGATGGCAGCTGTTACATTTTTGTCAAGGTTATTGCTCTTGTTCAGGAGTTTTTTATATTAAACAATAACAAAAAGTCAGTGCTAAAATTATTTATATTAAATAGAGATCTTTGAGAAGCCTGAGATTTGTCATCTTTTCAACGGCAGTTTAACGTTTTCACAAACTTTCACATTTGTTGTAAACGAATCTTAATTGAACATTCCTAAAATGTTGTTAGTAATAAAAAATTTGCATTGCATTTTTTTCATTTCTTTTCATATTTTATATTTCTTGTTTAGTATGATATACGTCAAATTTTCAAGATTTAGTACTTTTTTTCATTTTATCTAAGTGTCACCATCTACAGTTTTAAATATGTACTAAAGTTAATTTATATGAATTGATACCCCATGATAATAGTAATAACAATGTATCAGACAATAACGTCTATTAATTATCTAGTTTCGAAGTACAGAATTACTTGTCACAGAGATTTCTAATTTGGGAACTAGACACAACTTTGTGCTAAAAAGAGGACATCAAGCTTAGATTTTAGACCGTATCGTAAGCGGCTCAGAGTTGAAATTAAATCTTAAGTGGCAATATTGACTGTTATTGTGTTTTGTAATAAAGTTTAACAACTTTATTACAAAACACCTATTGTTGTTACATGTACTAAGGGTGAGCTCAACCATGAAAGTTCAGATCAAAAACAATTTTAAATAGTTCCTTTACTTAACAACCTACCGAAAATTTAATCCGGAACTTACGTTGTCAAGAATAACATGTACGAGTAAAGGACTATTCACATTAGACCGTGCCGAGCGCGAGCCGAGACTCGTACGAGCCTCGGATTGTAAATGCTGCGTACATTTTATATGAAGTGATTCACATTACAACGTGCCGCGTCCGTGACACTGACGAGGGACGCCCGAGCTTGTTCGAGATTCGGATGCGGTCCGGCCCGCCTCGGTTCGTTGTAATGTGAACACTTTCCAGTGCGTCGTACGCGCCCCGTCCGAGTGTGCGACTTTAAAGAGAGTGACTACGTTCTTTTTAAAAAAAAATGGATTTTGAAAAATTAATGGGGTGCGCAAGAAATTAGCCAGTGCTTTATAATATGATATAACATTACACTCGTATTCGAACGTAATCCGCGTCCTACTGACTGACTCAGTCTAATCTAAGATAGTGCGGCACGTACGAGACTCGGATAACTCGGACACGGCTCGCGCTCGCCATGGTCTAATGGGAATACGAATATGCAGCACGTCTGAGACTCGGACGCCTCGGACACGGCTCGCGCCCGCCATGGTCTAATGTGAATATGAATATGCAGCACGTCCGAGACTCGGATGACTCGGACACGGCTCGCACCCGCCATGGTCTAATGTGAATCATCCTTATAAATGTCAGATAACCACACCAATTGTCTCAAACTATGGAATTCCCTGTACTATGAGTACCGGAGCAAAGGAATTCACTTCGGGGCACTTCCCAGAACACCCAGACTAGAACCAAATTAGAAAAGTACGTGTCCCAATTTGGTCCTACTGGGAGTCGAAACCGGGACCTCCTCTTCCACTGCCCACCACGTAAACCGTTAGGCCACTGAGGTCTTCAGAATGAAACAAAACAAAATCAGATTTCATACTGGCCTTTTGAATAAATAGATACGGAGTTCATAATTACAATATGTATCGATGTGCCTATTCTCACCCCTATACACAATAGCCTTATATTATGTTTCCCTAACTACACCCTAAGGGACACTCGGATAGTCCCTGAATTCTACCTGATAACAGTTGCGGTGCGTTTTCGGGTATCGACTGATTGAGGTATGACAACCAAAACTTAGTTTATTATGAGGGTGTACATCGAGGGGGAGATATACACATCTCGAATATTAGCTAGTTTCTTTACAATTGAAGTTGAATATATCGAATATACATTTATTGTATTATTTTTTTATCAATTGACAAAACGAACAAGTCGTGCGCTTAGGTGGTAAACGACACGTCTGTCCACAGTTGTAATGCCACTCAGAGATTTTGGATATCGCAAAAATCTGGAGGCCTACTATGAAAAACGAAATTTCGATCGAAGTTTCGCATGTTTCTTTACAACGAAATTTCACAATGAAATGGAACATTATGAAATTTCGTTCGAATGAAAATTGTTTGACGTTTAGTTTTTCGAAACTTTATTCTATTCCATGAAACGTCCGAACGAAAATTTGATTTTGACAGCTAATTCTTCGGATTCGAACCTCAAATTGATGAAACTTTTGGTTTTCGAAAGTTAGAATTTTGTTAAAAATTTGATTGAAATGGCTGCAAGAATACTTTTATTGATTGAGTCTCTGCGTGAAGAACACTTAGAGCATAGAAGGCATAGTCACCGCCAGCGCAATCTCGACTTACAGGTTTATAAGAAATTACGGACTAAGTTGGCAATTATTTTAAGAATTGTGCCAACAAATAATGCTCTTATTAGTATCAAAAGAAAGACGTCATGGAATCCAGCTCACGATTGTATGTTCTCGAGTTGTAAGAAGATGAACTCCAAGCTGAAAGAAGATTGCCACTAAATCGGCTGCTTTCTCAGCTCAAGCCTTATGTGCCGGCCGAAGCGCAAGAGCTCTGTTAGTGCCAACTACAAACTAAAGATTGTAAAAGTTGATAAAATACAATCGATTTGGTGTATCTTATTTTTACTTTTGTTTAGGAGATAAGATTTACAAAAATCTTGCCGAGAGCTTCAAGCGCCTATATTCGCCGATATTAAAAATAATTATGTATGAAGTGTTTTGAATAAAAAGTATACAAAGAATACAATTTTTACTAAATAAGTAGCTAATCTACGGATATATTTGGTTAAAACACTTTTACCACCTATATTTATGTTTTCTGCATGAATATTAGAAGAAATGCTTAATGAACCACATATCAAATGTAAAATTTAAAAATAAAGCAAAATAATTGTATTAGTTTTAAGTTAAAATAAAAAAACAGTAATTTACCGTAGTTGACATCAAAAAAGACCGTCATAATATTATTCTTTCCATTCGTTCACGAAAATTGTAAATGACTATGAAATTCTTGCTCCCAACCGAAACGGAATTATAGTAAGGTCATCGGTGAAATTTCGTTTAAATTTCGTTCGTTAATGAAATTTTATTTTCGAGAAAGAGCGAAGCCATCGTGAAGGGCACTGTCGCTGCTCCCGTTACTCTAGACATAAAGTTGACAGGTTCCATGTGCCTGTAATTTCGTTGCCCTTCAAAACCGAAACACAGTAATGCTCACGTTACTGATTGGCAGCTAGGTAAATTGGCAGTACTTCCCTGGATGAACTGTTTTACATTTCATGTACTTTGTTTGTATGTGTGGTAACATCTTTTTTTTTTTGACGGGGGGAAATCTTTATGGATACCCCTGAGCCCAGGGAGACTCAGGGGTTATGTGGGGACTCTCCCTCCAGACTGGAGGGCCTACCCCACTAAAACCCCCCCGGGTTTCCCTCTCGCCGGTTGAGTCGGCGCCGTGGGATCAGTGAACATTCACCACGACGCCGCCCGGATGTGTGGTAACACCTTGGTAACACCATCTCAACATAAGCGTGTAGTAAATTTCGTATTTTTAATATAATAAAGTCACATGTTAAAAGTGCTTTAATCACATGAAAGTCATATTTAAAGACCACGTCATTATGATAAATTAAAATAAAGTTTTTGTGCATCGTATGTGTAAATACAGAGTAAAGACGACAAATTTACGTAACACAAAGTTTAAAATTTTATAAACATACGGAATACCCTTAATAACTGATAATTTAATTACTTGTAAGTGTTCGATCTTTGTATTAACAATTATAATAAACTAGTCAAGTAATTTGACGTAAAATAATCGAATATCATGGTATCAGGATGATCCTGACAAGTTTATTGAAAACTTAATTACAATTATTAAAGCGACATCTCCAGCGAGCTGCTAGAAGCTGTAGGGGTACCTGGCTGAGTGAAGAAATAGATTTCTCATAGATGGCGCTATAGCAAAAAATTCGTTAATAAGCCGAAAGAAAGATCTGCAACAAACACATAGAAAAATTGGTAAGGTCCGCTGGTTCGTTCTGTGGTTTAGTTTGGCATAGCGTTCTTGTACGGTTTGCTAGAACACGTTAATTCGGATCCTGCCCAATCGAAGGATTTTTTTTAAGTGTTCGATCTTTGTATTAATAATTATAACAATCTAATAGAGTAATTTCATAAAAAAATAATTGAATAGGCATCATGGTGATGAAACTTCCTGACATTCAATAAATTTAATAACAATACTTTAAAATTATTTCCTTAACATTGAATAACTTGAAATTAAAGCATAGTGTAACTTTTATGTAAGCTTGTCTAAATATTAACTGCCTCCGTGGCCGAACGGTTACCATGCCGGACTGCCACGCAGAGGTCCCATTCGATTCCCGGGCCGGGAGAAATATTGTATGGCCTTCAGTTATTTCTCTCGTGAGTTTGGGTGTAATTTGTGATTGTCTATGTGTGTGTCCATGGCACCCGCGACACAGGGTTTCCCTAGTGTGGGGCTATGTTGAGTGTGTGCGTTATTATTATTATTATTATTAAATATGTACCTACAAATTAAACAAGTAGGAAATAAATTACTGAAATAGATCTCTTAATCTAATAAGGCCACTGTACATACAAGGATGTCACAAAAACAATACAAACTACATGAAACAAAACTATATCTTGTGAAATTTTTCAACTCTCCCATTTAACATAAAAAAGTTACCGTCTAATTTCGTTCGTAGAATTTTTGAACCTCTCTCCAGAAAAGTTGTCATTTTGCAGATGTGATATTGTTACACAAACGGTGCGAATTTTCGAAGTCAACGTTTTGGAGACATTAGAGTTTTACGGAAACGGGTGAATATAATTAATATATTGTAATTTCTGTTGAGAAACTCCTTTATCCAGTCATTTTAATTATAACAAACGAATACCCGACTATTAAGATAAACGTTGATAGCAGTAATGAACTTAAAGCGGGAAAATTATAAGTTATAATACATGTGGTATAAAAATTTATGTTATTCAAACATTTTTGTACACTTTTGTCCTGAATGCGTTCCAATATTATTACGATAAAAATTTTGTGAGTTTGTTGTGCCCATGTCCGCAAACAGTTTGTGTAAACAGTGAATTTTTTCTTCTTTCAGTGGCATTGCAATGCATAGTAGTAGTAGGTAGAGCTAAAGTCAAATAGGTTAGCAATACAATCGAGATTCGTAGAACTACTCCCGGTTTTACCAATCTCGATTGTATTGCTAACCTAGTTCCGATGCTTGAACTTTATAAAATACAACTCTATTTCATGTGAGTAATTATTATTGTTTGCTAATATTATTGATACAAAGATCCGACAAACACAAAGAAAAATTCCTTCGATCCGACTGGACGTTAGCCACAGTAAGGCAACAAAGACTGGTTCATTCCAGTCGAATAGAAGGATTTTTTCGTCGTGTATATTCCATATTTCCGTCTGTCAGTTCTAGATTTTTTTTAATATAAAATAGACATGCCACACGATGCGTTGCGACGCCTGAGCGGTGGCCCTACGTTATACCTACTACCATTGACTTACAAATAAATGGACGACGGGTCTAATACAAAAACCACGAAAAAAATGTCCCAAGTCAACCTATTCGAAATTTAAATTGTTATGTCATCGCAGTTTCGCCCCGGTAGAAGGGGCAGACCCAAGAAGTGCTGGCTTGACGTCGCCAAGGGTGATATGCGTGCCAATGGTCTCACCACTAAGGATGCCGAAGACCGTGCAAAGTGGAGGAGAAAAAGTAGGAAAGCGGACCCCGGGCTCCGCAGCAACCCTGCTGAGGACGCAACCGGGACAACGCTAAGATGAGAGAGAGAGAGAGAGTCATCGCAGTTTCGCGCTGTCCGTAGAACAAATGAAGACTAAAGCGGAGTGTCGCGCTCTGTATACGATTTTAGCGCCTTACAAGTGCGGACACTTTTTAGCGCGGACCCGACGTCCATATAATTGTAAGTCAATGCCTACTACTTATAAATTAGAACTACATGCCATATGGTGCGTTGAAACGGCGCGCGGCAACAGAACGCGTGCGCATTGGACAAGCGAATGAAGCGGGGAGGGGTGATGCGGTTAATAAGTCAGCGGAGTTGAAATCATAGCATTGCGACGATGTAACGCACCGGCGACAGCGCCGCACATGGGTGTTGTGTCATCGCAACGCTATGATTTCAACACACCGAGTCTGTCATCGTAACGTCAAAAAAGTCGAGAACGACAGTTAATCGCGTTGTTCTATGTGTGAACAACGTCATTTACATATACAAGCCACGACACTTTAAACTACACGACTATCAAAATTCTGTCGTCAAGATATAACGAGAACGCACCCTTGCTCTCGCACCACAACATCCCTTCCCGCTTCGTCTCTTGGTCCCTTGTCCCATGCGCACACGTTCAGACGACGTAACGCCGACTCAACGCCCGTATGGCATGTCATTGTAACTTATATGTAATGCAACGCAGTGTCAGCGCTCACACGTCGCAACTCCGACGCAACGCATCGCGTGTCATCGCTCCTGCGCCTGTTCATAATCTCACCATATATTGTACGCGTTGTAGTTCTAGGGGAAAAGAAATGCCGGAAATGTGTTTAATTCCTTTGCCGTACGCATTAGAAAAGAGGAATATTTGTAAACGCAATAAGGCAGACCCATTTGCTGTAAATGAAATTTCACAATTAACTGCTGGTAAATAAGTTAAGCTAGACTAAACTAGTTAAATACTATGGTTTTTTCACTCTTTTTACTCAGCTCCATCAAGCATGTCGCTTTTGTTCATTACAATATTTCTTACGACATAGTATATTAAAAATAGCAGTTGATGAGCAGCACAATGCATTGCGACTTCTGCAGACGGGCAACCAGCATGTTATCGGATTGTTGTCGTAAGGAAGTCATGCCAGCATCAAACTTGATTTGTGACAGCGTTTCAACTACTATTGCTGCAGTTGAAACACGGTGAGGAATGGAGATTGCGTGACTACATTTTAACATAAAACCAATGTAACATAAAGGTCACACGCGCTCATATAATAATATGCAGACACACTTTGACCCATCTATGCATATTGTGTATTTCTTGGTTTGGATTTCTTTTTTTATTTACCTAAGTTCATTTAATTTTTGAATAGTTTAGATTCCGTATTTTTCCTTTACTTGGTTTGTTTTTGTAGCTGCCACAGACGTGCCAGAATGTCTAACCCTCTTCCGACATTCAGGCACGTCTTAGTGCTAGCAAAAGTAACAACCATGTCTTGTGAATCAGCATAAGACACACGTACCAAATTAGTATAAATAAGTAGCTCAATCAGTTCATTAAATATCCACGACTCGTATTTTATTTTATACCATGTATCACATGGTAAAGTTTTTATTTTTCTTGTTATTTTTCTTTTTCACCATATTTGCTGGAGATGAAGCCTAAATCACAGAGTATCCTGGTAACTATAGCTTCCAGCCATCACAAATTAATTTGTATATAACGAATGTAATATAGAAAAGTTAATTTTTTACATTGACCCAACTGGGAATCGAACCCGGGACCTCAGAGATGGCGACATCATGAAAACCGGTGTACAAGCCACTCGACCACGGAGGTCGTCAAACTTCCCATACATTTCGGCCAAGAGTTACACATCGTATGAAAATACCTGGTGAAATTTTCAGTCCGTTTTAGTGATCAATTCAATGTGTAGTGACACCATACTATTATGTATACACTGAGTCACTTGGTAAAATATGTTAATATTTTAAATTTGAGTATTAAGATCATACTAAATGTTCCAAATGTTTAGCTATATAATATCTTATTGGTGACACGAAATTACTGTAGCCCTCGGAAGTTGTTTGGGGCGCGATGAATAATAATACCTCACCTCAGGGCACCGTTTACATTGTAAATCTGTCGGGGTATAACCGTAACATAATTAACATTTTAGTAGCAAGTGTATTATGAACGCGTTCATGTTAAAATTAGGATGTCTCTGTTATTAATTACTCTGTGACGGGGACTTTTTGTAAATTTGTTTTAGAAGCTTCTATTTCTGGAAGCTTCTTTACTTCACACTCTGTACTTGTAACACTCTGAGAAAAGTAAGGAGTAGTTGAAAAACACTTGTTTCATGCAAAAGGGTGCCACTTCCCGTAGTTCATCGCAGACCATGATGCGATATTGGGTAAAAGACTCTTTTGTTTGATGTCTACACTACATATATGATACGAAATTCATAAGTGAAGTCATCACACTTTGACAATAAAAGTGAATATCGCGAGGATATATCGCGAACTATTCACAAAATAATTTTGAAAACATGTGAACTGTTTAACCTGCATTGAGCCTGCAATTTAAACACGAGTTAATTAAGATACAATATCATCATTGTTTCTTCTTCTAACGAATGAAATATATTTAAAATGCTCATTCAAATTATAATGACAGCGTAGACCAGTAACGTAAATTATATTCGCAAGTTCAAGTAATGAATACTGTCATTAAACGGATACCTATTTCGCTTTTTGAGATTTAACGTTGAGAAACTATAATGGCCTGTTGGCGACAGACCTTTTTCATATACTTGTTTTTAAATGTAATTTTCGTATTTGGAACTATAGTTTTGTTTTTTGTATTTTTGAATGAATGAATAATTGAAATATTGTTTATTACACATATAATTACAATTAAAATACAATACAATAGCTTAAGTACAATAGTAGTAGTAGGTTAATATGCAACAGGTGGCCTTATTGCTATGTAGCAATTTCTTCCAGGCAAACTTAGGATAGACATTTCGGATGTGCAAAAAGGGGTGCAACAAAAAAATTTTTTGAGTTACATTTTTGTTTCATAGTTTTTTTGGTTCTCTGTGAAGTGTGTTCAGTGTCTAACGTGTTTTAAATTTATTATAAAATTTTCAGAATAAGTGTTTTCCCTCCGCCGCTGCCTGCTACTTAGTCCACTGCTCATCTGATAAAGTCTGGCAAACGAAAGTTGAGACTTTTGTAACTTGTAACTGAGAGTTTTGTAAAACTTTTTAGATGGCAACACTAAAATTTGTTGTCAAAACTGTCAGCACGCCATTATCGACTGCAATA